>NC_034438.1:54003843-54106573 GCF_002078875.1 Numida meleagris | reverse complement strand
AGGAGTGGCTGAGGTCCCTGGGTTTGCTCAGTGCAGAGCAGAGGAGCTGAGGGGAGGCCTCATGGCGGCTGTGGCTCCTCACAGGGAGCGGAGGGCAGCACTGAGCTCTGCTCTCTGTGACAGTGACAGGGCCCGAGGGAACGGCATGGAGCTGTGTCAGGGGAGGGGCAGCTGGGGGTTAGGGAAAGGGTCTGCACCGGAGGGCGGTGGGCATGGAACAGGCTGCCCAGAGCAGTGGGCACGGCCCCGAGCTCAGGGAGTTCAGGGAGCATTTGGACACTGCTCTCAGACATGGGGTTTGGATTTTGGGTGGTGCTGTGCGGAGCCAGGAGTTGGACTCGATGATCGTTATGGATCCCTTCTAACCTGGGATAGAATGTGATCTGTGCCCCCAGTGCTTAGATTGCTCTGATTGCATCATATTTTATCTTCTCCCCATGCTGTTGCCCTTGAGGCAGAAATGAAGCACAAAAAGCCCAAGTAATTGGCTCACCTGGGAATTTGGAGCACATACACAAGGTGAATTCCCATCTCCCACTCCAGGGTCACTCTCGTGTTGCAGGTGCCTCAAGTACTTTGGCAGCATTACCTCCTTTATGAAGATCATCCCATCTTGGTCCTACTCTCAGCTGTTGCTCTCAGTTTGTTTAGTTCTGAATTGCCAGCTGAGAAAACTTCACAACTGACTCGATCACTGCAATTACAGCTAACACCTCTAGCATATCTGCACCTCTCTTATCTGAAAACCCCAGTTAAAGTTCTGTCAGTAGCGGTGTACAGATGTATTTGTGGTCACTTGTATTGCAGTCATCACCTGAGTTTGAAGTACTCTTATACTAAGCAGTGTGTAAGACCCCCATGTCTTCACACTATTGCTTTGATCCATTTCCTCTCAAAAGATTTATACTCAAGGTGAAATTCAGAGGTAAGTAGTTTATTGGGCCTTTTGCAGTAGAGTCAGGATGCACTGTCTGTCTGCAGAGCAAAAACATTAGCAGACAAAATAGTTAGAATAGACAGATAAAGGAAGACAAAGAAACAGGCACACTGTGATCATTTTGCCAAGGTCAGGTAGTTGTTATTGCTAACTGTTCATAAAACTGCTATTATGCCCACTAAACAAAAATAGCAGTAGCTTGGACTGAGGGCAGAGGTGGGTGCTGCCCTGCTCAGTAGCTTTGATCCTGCCAGGTGAGAGGAGGAAAGCACAGCTATAAAACTAAGAACGGAAGTTCTGCTTTTTCAGTGAGCCTGGAAGAAGGCTATTGTTGCAAATTAAGATGCAGGATACCCCTGATTTAGTAGAAGCATTCATCTGCCCAATATTAAATAACATTACAGATTTTTAAAAAAAATTACTGTAGTTTACACTTGAAGTTTTGGGCCACAACCAGAGAAACATGGAGCTACTAGAGAGGGTCCAGCAGAGGGCTGTTAAGTAGATGAAGGAATGGAGCACTTCTCCTGCAAGGAAGGGCTGAGAGAGCTGGGGCTGTTCAGCCTCAAGACGATAAGGTTCAGGGAGTATCTTAGTAGTGTGTATAAATACCTGAAGGGAGGGTGCAGAGAGGATGGAGCCAGGATCACTTCAGTGGTGCACAGTGCCAGGACAAGAGGCAATGGGCACAAACTGGAACTCAGGAGGATCCCATGAACACCAGGCAGCACTTCTGTGCTGTGCAGGTGATGAAGCACTGCCACAGGTTGCTCAGAGAGGTGATGGAGTCTCCTTCAAAAGCTCCCTGGATACGGGCTTGAGCTCCCTGCTTTAGCTGTTCCTGCAGGAGCAGGGTTGGGCCAGATGGACTCAAACATCCCTGCCAACCTCAGCCATTCTGTGTGTTCAATTCAGTAATTTTCCTGCTTAAGCATAGCATAAATTATACAGCATTGGCCAAGTGTCCTTACTAATTTCACTCTGCAAGCAATCATAAAACATTTAGGCCTTATATGAAATATTCAAGTTCTTCTCTGATTGTTTTTGAATCCTTTATGTATAATTTAAAGAATTCACTACCACAGCAATTATTAACCATGAATATACTGGACAACAAGAAAGCTAAAGAAGAGAGAGAAGGATATTGAAAACCGAAGGAGTTACCAAAACTAAAACAAAAAGTTGCGAGTGAAGAATTTTCCTTGGGTATTGAAAACAAGAACTAGTCCCTGGTTTTAAGGCCAGGAAGGACCTTGTTGGTAAGTGCTAGAGGCATTCTGCAAAGCACTGGGTGGGGTTATTATTGTTGGCTCTAAGCTGTCCTTGTGCCGCATGAGCTGCCTGACCTCCCTGTGCTTCTGTGCAGTGCGTCCCAGCTTTCCACAGTGGTTCTCCAGAGAGCGTCACTCTGCAGCTCCCACACATCTGAGCTAGGAAAGTCCCACTGGAAAGACTTCAGGGCATCTACTTTCTGCATCACTTGGAAAAAAATATGCCATTGTACCATTGTCAAAAACAGCACCAAACCTTCTGATCTCTCCTGGTGCTTACCTCAAGCACTTTGAGAAGGTGGTGGGGTGGGGGTGCAGAGTGAGAGCCTTAAAGCTCAAAGCCCTTCTTGCAGCTGCACTCCATCTGAAACCCACCAGCTTCTAGAAGTCAAGTATCCTCTTTGTCTCTGCCCCAAACACCCCTGCTCCTGGCTCTGTGCAACCATGAACCCAATAAGATGCACGTCCTGTGTGCTCCTGCTGCCCTAACATCTGACAGCACCCCAGTGCTGTAACTGCCTTGGGACCCCAAAGCGCAGCTCCTTTTTCTGCTGTGCTCCCCATCATTTGCCTTCTGGCTTTCCTGGCTGCACAGCTCCTCCACTCCTTCAAGCTGCCCACCTGATTGATTGAGTTTTGCTGTAGGGGGTGGGAGGGCTGGTGAGATGTGAGAGGGGACAGAACTGCTTGATGAAGTTTGGAGCTCCTCTCTGGTCAAAATAGTCACTGGTATGATTATTCACCCTTTCCCAGGCTATTATTGGCTTGTAGGTGTATAGAGTTTCAAGAAAAGCATCATCCATTTTCAAGCTAGATAAAGAAATCAGCTACTAGCTATGTTTCTGAATAGAAATGTGAATTTTTGGAGAGCCAAATATACATTTATTATTACTGAGAAGATGAGTACTTCTGAAAACCTGGCTCTGTGTTGCTGCTTGTAGTTCTGAGTATGATGCAGCTGCAAGGTGGGAACAGTTCAGTGGTGGGAGCTTTCACATGGATTAGTAGCACAATAGGCGCAGGAGCAGAAGGAACAGTTTGTGCATTGCATCACAGCAACTAAGAAAGGCATATGTGAAATATCACCCTCCCATCAGCCACGCAGGAATACATCTCAATTCTTTCTTTCTCAGCCAGCTCCCACTTCAGGGGCAGTGAGGAACGAAACCCAGTGTTGGGACTGCAGTCTCTGATTGCAGAGGAAAAGACTGTCCTTGGTGAAGTGGTTATCATGCAAGCCTTGTGCCTGCTCCGGGAGAGCCAGGACTTAGCATTCTTTCCGAGCAAAGGGAAAGGAAGGATGGAGCAGGGCAAACCACTGTGCATCTTAAACAGCTTTGATTCTAGGTTGGAGTTTTATGTTAAATACCATGATTCATCTCTATTTATTTTGTTAAGCAGTGAGCAAGCAGAAAGTCTAGCAGCTGAAATGATGTGCCTGAAAGACTCCTGGCAGGCAATCCATCAAACAATATTGATTAGTACTGCCACAGGAGCCATTTTGCACACTAAGACCTTTATTCTTTACTCTGACAAATGCTCACTTAGATGTAAATTAGCTGAAGGTGTCCTTCTCTCACGCTGTAGGGCTGAATTGGGAATGAAGGTTTGGTCTCCTAAGGGCAGAAGTGTGGAGAGCATTGTAAGAGCTACAAGGAAAAAAAAAAGTCTAAGATTCCACTGCTTCTGGGAGCTGTTCGTTTTTTGTTTGTTTATTTAAAAAAAAAAAAAAAAAGAGAGAGAGAAAGAGTGTGAGAGAGAGACGAGATAAAAACAAGAATTTCCTCTGGGAGGTAGCATGGTATAACTGGAAAGTCCTCTACCAGGCTGCAGTGGCCCAGTGGAGACTTGCTGGTACTGACCAGCCTGGCCTCTCTCGCCTCCTGTAGAGCAGTGTCAGCAGATGCAGTTATCTCACTTAGCTTTACATTACAGCTGGGGACTTCCCTGTGTTGCTCCAGTAGTGTGCATATCAGTGCAGAGGGTAGGGCAGGCTGCGCTCTCCCAGAAGGGATCTAATGATACCACCCTGGATACCTCCAGCCAAAGGGCTAGTTCCCCCTTAATTTTACAAATCTTTCTAATCTGAGTGTAAATGTCAGACTTAAATTTATAGCCTTTGGTTCCCATCGCACCTTTCTCTGCTTGGTTAAACACCCTTTCAGGATCCAGTATTTTCTCTCCCACTGAGGTTCTCTTACACTGCAGTCAGGGGCTCTTTGGTTACTCCTAAACTCTTCACTTCTTTCAGTGTTGGGCATCTGCTCTGATCCTCGTGGGCCCCAAAAGCCCTTTCTAGTCTTCTCCCTACTCATGGGTATTTCAGTCACCTCTGCAGGACTGAGCACTCAGACGCAATATTACTCCTTCAGTTTCCTTTGTGTGGGCTGATGTGGGGTCACACCTTTTGTCCTGCCTCTCCGCAGAGACTCAGTAGGGGAACTGCTTATAATATCTGGTACGGATGGCCAGAACACAGCCCTGCTTTTCTTCTGGACTCCACAGTGGTCTCTGGGTAAATTTCCTAGGTTTGGAAGGCTGATGGACTTTGAGTTCCCTGAGCTTCTTTGTGCCATGGGCTGTGAAAACAGGTGGTGGTGTAATTTCTGCTGACTCCACGTTGAATCAACTGTTCCGTTTTCCACCCAAGCACTGTGGTTAGAAGAGCTGGTTCTTGCATTGTAACCAAAACCTTCTCCCAAACCCAGTGGAAATACATGGTGAAACAATCAGTACAAGCCCATGCTTGGCTGTTTCTGAATGTGGGATGAGTGGCTCTGTGTCATCATGTATTACCTGCCTAACAGCAGAACTTAGTGACCCCAGCCAAAATCAGGGCTTGCAGCCCACATTTATATTGCTGTGTTATGGGAGACACTGTCATAGAAAACAAGACAAAACATACAGGGAACAGCCTTCAGAGGAGGTGTGAATTTGGCAGATTGGTAGTGGGTCACCAATAAGCATCTGCCCAACACGGAGATGTAATGGAAGGCTTCACTGGTGAAGGTAGGCTGTTAAGTATGACAGCTACGCAGAGGTGATATCTGGGGGAGGTTCTGGGTGTTCATCCACACGGTGCTCTAATGAAGCAGATGGCATTTAAATGCCCACAGCTGTATCTAAATGCAGATGAGATTCACTCCCTGCCCTGGGATAGATGGAGCACATGTGAATTGCCCGGGTCCTGGCTGGTGACTGTGAGGCCTCTGCAGTAGCTCAATGGAGCAACAGTCCTGATAGGCTGCAGCATGGGCAGAGAATTGGGGGTCACTCTGCCCCTCCTCCTACATCCAGGGAGAGCTCTTGGCTCCTTCTCAGATGCAATACTGCCTCTGTTGCCCAGGAAGGTCTCAGAGGATTTTCTTGTATGGCACTAGCTTAGTCCTCATTGTGGCAGTAGGCAAACACCTTACTATCCCATAATCTCCATCTGATACTGTTTATTTAGGGGACTTAAGATATTGTGGAAGTCAGCTGCCTGATCCATCTCATCATCAAATACAGTTAACACCCCTGAGATGAAACAGTGCATCTGTATTTCATCTGAGGGTTCACAATTCTGTATGCCCCACCAGTGCACCTGAAGTTGCATTAAAACAACCAGGATGTGAGGTGCACATCCTGTTATGTCCTGGAGTCTTAGATCATGCAGGAAATACATGACAGAGGAGGAAGATGAACCAGTCTCTTCCAAGACACTGCCTAAATCCATTTTCTGTCTTAGAGAAAATAGTTCATTACAATGCTTCACCTGCATAGATTTTGAATAACTTCAGCTTTGTTGGCTTCAGTGCAATTTTAGCACTGGCCAAAGCAATACTGTTATAGATTCCATATCTGAATGTCTTTTGAGGCCAGTATAACAAATGATAATCTTAGCAAAGCTGTAACTTGTACTCTTTCAGATGTTTCTGATTTTTTTTTTCTCTCTTTTGCAGCTAATTATTCCAAGAACAGGTGGCTGAGGAGAGGGCGAATGCATCCATAGAGACGTGTTCAATCTCAGCTATTTAAGCAGCAATTAGTTGTAATCTCTCCTAATTTATTAACTTGGGCAGGATTTGGTATCACAAAGTATTAGTAAGAGCTGGGCAGGGAGTTCATCAGCAACAGTTTATATGTATGCTTCTAACTGAACCTCTCACACAGCTACTTCAGCCTATTAGATTGTAGTGGCAGTACAATGTGAATGCATTGCTGTGTAAACCGATGTGACCGCACAAATTTTACTCTGGCCTTGTAGGCACTGGAGACTCTCTGTTCTGTTCTTTCCTTTTGCTCCTTGGGACCATTCTCACTTCACAGCTCAGGTATGAAGTGTTGACTCTTCATGCTAGAGACAAGCAGAAAAAAAACATGGGGACACACATGGTAAGATTCAGCTAGGGCTCTGGTAGAGGAAAATATTTAACTGCGAACAATTCGGGTCTAATTCCATCCCTAGTTTTGCAGGACAGGGCTCAGAAGTGACACCTGCAGTCAGATGCACACACAGTCTGGGCTCTCATGCCCTGCTTGCTGCTCTGCTTTGCTGTCTGGTGGTACCTCTTCACTGCTCAGCACCTTTCTTTGCTGTGTGTGCTTCTGGCTCCCTCCTTGTAATGCCTCTGTTTGTTTCTAGTACATGTGGATGCCAGAAAGCATTAGCAAGTTGCTACAGGGCTGACGCTTCTATACGGATGTCCTAAATGCAACGGGAAGAACATAGCAGCACCTTTGCTGGTTTTTCTATCTGTACTATTGGCCAGCCACAAAAAAAAAGGGCAAAGAGGATGTATGGGAAAGATAACATGAAAGATGGAGCAGACCTGAAAGACACATGATTGGTGTTTCACCAGCATTGCCATTCAGGCTATAGGCCCTCAGTGCCCACTGTATAGAAACTTTTTAGAGAGAGAGACTCCACATTTGGTGGTGGTAGTACTTCAGTGCTGGCTGCTGCCTTAGTCCAGCTGTTCTAGACATCTCTGATGATGTTTACTGGGACAGAAGTTTCTTATCTCTGATGATGTTTATTCTGACAAAGATTCCTTGTTGCTAAAAGGGAGGAGGGCATGGAGCAGCATCTCCTGGGAGATGGCAAATAGGATTGTACAAAGCCTCTTTTTCTGAGCCCAACGCTCATTTTCTTGTATTCAAGACTACGTGGATACCTGCACTCTTTCACCCAGCCATGTTGCTAGAAACCAGAGTTAGGGCTGCAGCAGCTGGCTGAGATGTATGACATGCTGAGCCCTGTAGTAGATGCTGAGGAGGAAGGCTGGGTTGGATGCTCCTGAAATGCCAGAGGCTGGCCCTAGGCTTTGCTGCACTTCTGCTACCACTATGTTCCTTCTCTCTCACAGTGCTGGGAAAAGCCCATCAGCTTTGTCTCATGTGGCCTGTGCCACCATCGCCTCCAGGAAGACCCATTCTGGTCATATGCACACATACATACTCTGTGTATGTCACTGGTGCAACTCAAAAATCCCTGCTCTGGGGCGTGGGAAGACAGGAAAGGCAAGCCAAGAAGAAAGCACTTCTTGGGTGCAGCCTTGGACATGGGACTGGGACTGGCTCTGGGCAAGTGCTTAGAGCAATAACTATGCTTGCACAGGAACACAGCTGCCCTTTCTCTGGGCCAGGGCAAGGCAGCCAAGGGGGTCTCCCATCCCCAGGGCCTTACCAGCTCTGGTGTCCTCCTTCCCCCTGGAGGATGTGTCCCCCAGGGCACACATCTAGCCTTCCCTATGGTGGCCCCCAGCACTGGTCTCAGGATTTTGCTTCCCCTGCTGAGAAGTTAGGAGGCAGTTCCTTGGCGGCCAGCGTACCCTCTGAAGCTTGTGGAGGCTTTGCAGACACATCCTGCAGCATCTTGTGTTGCCCCTAATGGAAACTGCTGGTGAAAAACCTCACTAATTGAGGGAGCAGGGCTGGGAAATAGTCAATACCCTGGAAAAGCTCTCCACTGATTCTCTTTGTAAGCACTTACCTCAGTGTGCACTCCACCTCTAGAAACAAGAGGCGAACCCAAACAAACAGTGGCAGTTGCCTCAAGAATATCCTGTCCTAGGGACTTCCTTAGTTTAGTGACAGCCTTTGTTATTTCTCTTTATGTGTTTAAAGCCTATTATTTGCAAATGTTTCCATATTCATGTGTTATTGTGAGGGCAGAATTACCCAGCTGCCCATCCACTAAGACATTCAGTATTTGAGGCATTGCCTCACTGCCACATTGAGGGCGTATTTTCACCTCATCACTGTATGTTCAACTTCTGAGGATATTCAGGTGCCACCTTGGCATGCAGTCTGCTCATCAACACCAGGTCTAGTTGCTGCTTTCATCACTATTCCTTCTAAAAGGAATAGTGAAAGCTAGTGAGTTAGCTGCTAAGCGTTTCCTTCAGAGCTTAGCCAAGTAACACTTGTGAAGAGAAAAGCTCCTGATTGCATCCACCTCAATTTCAGATGAAGATGAAGCTGCAAAGGACCTTCTGAAGAACAGTGATAGCCATTTCCATTACCCTCTTTCCATCACACCACCCACAGGAGTAGTTAAATCTTCCCCTTCCATGCCAGTAGGTGGCATTGCTTACTCTCTTAAATGCCTCAAACCTTAGCTAACGTTCAGTCTTACCTTCAGAAGTACCCCGCTAGGAAGTAGTACTGCCCTTCCCAACACTGCAAAACAGCATCCAAATCCAGTGTCTAAAGTTAGGCTGGAAATCAGGCTGGTATCCACCAGGAATGAAGTTCTGTGAGCAGCTTCCTGTTTGAATTAAGTGAGCAGAAAAACTAGGTAGTTTTGTGCTGTAAGAAAATTTATAAACAGGGTAGCGTGGTGTGGTTGCTCATGTTATTGCAGAACTGCAGTACACGTCCTTATCACTTCTGTGGTGGCATACCAGGAACAAAGACAGTCTGCTCAATGGAGCTGTGCCGCCAGCAACTGCAGTGCTGTCTTGCTCTAGGTTGCAGTTATGGTTGCAATCATGTCCTGTGTTACTCTATGGCACAGGCTGCCAAGGATGTGACTGTGCCATCTTTGTCCCCAGTGGATAGCCATTTCCTGTCCTGGAAATAAAGCACATGGGACATCATTTCTCTGTCGTAAACTGGGAGAGTTTTCCAAGTGGATGTTGAAAGCTCCTGGTTCTGACAGTGCAAATGCAACTTTGCTGAGAATCAGCAGTCCAGGAAAGGGAACTTGGCAAAGTAGGGTTGGCCGTAGTGCCGCCACAGGAGACTAGTGTCTACTGGCTACTGGGAGAGAAGGGGCATATGAGGAGAAATGCAAGCAGCACAAAAGCAACTGGAAGTCTGAATGGTAAAACCCCCAGATGCTGTCTGCATGATGATGAGAGACTGTGTGATTCATTGGCCTCCTCTGAGGGGATTCTGTGCAGAGAACAGCCTGTAGAAAAAGGATTGAATGGGAAGTAGGCTCAGTTGAACCCTGGAGAATCATATAGTGCAATCATGGGGCATGGGCAAAGTTTGACAGGCTGGTCAAATACTAGTGTTTTGCTGTCTGTTATGACTCTCTGCTTCTTGCTGTCAGGATGATGCGCTGCACGTGCCATTGATTTAGCTCCAGAGGTCAGTATGACTATGCCTTTCTTTGCATGGCAAGCAGGCCACTATTTTCTGTGCTATGCATGGCATCTGACTCAGGTATGGAATGCATTTGATGTCTCAAACAAGCTGGCAAAGACAAACAGGCTGCTCTTGGTTCTGTAGCGATTTCCCTCTCCTACCAAGAGCTGTACCCATGTTTTGTTTAGAAAAGGCTCATTGGAGTGCATGTCCACTGTTTCAGGAGCTCAGTTAAATGTAATGGACCAAACTGTGTATGATCTCTCCTATACAGCTGGAATCCTTGATCTATATCAAAGAGAGGCCAACCTTGGCCTTGATGACATAGGCTCGGGAACCTGTGCCACACAGAAGGCAGGCACCCTGTTGGCAAGACCTCAGGACACAGGCGGTGACTCTAGGCCACTTCCCTCTATGCCCACATCTGAAAGGTTCTATTTTCTACCTTATCCCTCCTGCTGCTGACCAGAGCTGAATAAGTTGGCTTCTGAACACAAGCCGTGTAGCAAGTGCAAGGTCTGGGGAATACATTTCCTTATCAGATGACCACAGTTAAATACTTTACAGTTTGTATCATAATATTCCTTTGTCCCAGACTGAAGACTCTTGAATGAAGAATATAATTAGCATCAGACAATGCTCACTGTGAATTAAAAGACTTTCAATTCCATTGTACGTTAATTCTATGGAGTCTACTTCAATTATCCTTTCATGATTTATTTTTAAATTGCTGCAAAGCACTAGAGTCTATTCTTCTTGGAAAGTGACGTATGACAAGCTGTGGGATGTTCTCATGGAAGGCATCAGGTTGCCTTCTCACGCAGTGTCTTTACCATTTAAGGTTGCAGTATCATATGGAAAATTTGAGGGCGATTCAGGTTCCTGAACACATGTACCCAGTACCATTTTTGACATCTGACATATTCAAACCCTCTATCTAGAGTAGAAAGATCCAGTATGGTACCTATTGGTCCACAAGGTTCACAGATCATTGACTACAAGGCATAGCTCCAGTAGCTGGCTCCTATGTAATGCAGTACAGATTATTTATTGCATATTCGTGTGCCAATGGAAGAATAGCATTGTTCACTAACACTGGAGTTATGTAGGGGAAATTAGCCCCTTGGGTGTTAATTGTCAGCTCATCACTTGCTTACTCAATGTCATGCCTAGGGCATCTTAGCCAGGAGGGCCTTGCATAAGAAGTGGAGTGGAAAACAAAGAGGCTTGTATGGTAGGAAACCAACTGGTTTAAATAACTCAGTGAATGTGCGCGTTGTCTGCTTTGATAATAAGAAATAACAGAAGCCTCTGTTTCATTTGTGCAATCAAGGAGCTGACAGCCAAGTAAAAGGCAGTCCATGCTTCAGAAGTTGATTATTTATTTCATTTTTTCCCTAGCAGTTAGGAAATCCCACTCCTCTACCTGTGGTGGTCTTGGCTGCAAATTTCACAGGTCAGGTTGACACAGGCTGGCCAGTTCCTCAGACTGAGAGAGTCTAGGGAGCATCGATCAGTAGCAGAGGCACAAAACACATGGTGTCTCCTCCTTGAACTTGGCTGCGGCCCTGCTCTGCTGTTGGCAGCCCTTTCCCAACTCAGCCTTTAACATTGCAGGGTATGTCATCACTGCTATGATTTACACTCATTAGGACAGAATTAGCCCTGAAATGGCCAAGAGCTGGGAATGGTTTGGGTGTCTGAGTGTGGAGCTGCTGGTGAATGTGGAGATCCCAGCCTAAAGGTGTACCACTGAAACCCAGACACGGAGATTCCAGGAGTGTTTCAGCCTCTGCTACAAAACCCATTTGGTTGTGTTGTCTCTATTAAAGGAAGGAGTTCAACAGAAAAGGAAAAAAAGCGGCCTCTTTTCTTGCTCACACTCTATGTGGCTGTGTTCAGAGAAGGACTCTTCCTGAATAATGTAAAAATAACTTTTTTTGAAAGAAGATGACACTGTGTTGCCTTTTATAGTGCTAAGGTCAAGTGAAACCTAGGATTTAGTACCAAAACTTATCACCTGTCCAGAAGTTTTTGGGAGATCTTGGATTCTGTCACAGACAGGGTTGCAGCATGTTACTTTCCAGAAAAGAAAGGCCACAGAAAAGGAAGGGAGCAATGCAAAGCCTCTGAAAGATGGTATTGTTGGAGAGGCTTAGTGCTTTCCATCATGAAGGAGATAAGGTGTGTAAGCAAGGTCTGGGCTCTTTATTTTTCTCTAATCATCTGTACTGCCTACAAAACCCCATCAGGAGCAGGAGGAAAAAATCAGGATATAAAGCTCCTTAGGACTGTGCTTGGTACCTGAAAGCTAAACAAACATCCCAGGAGCACAAGAAGGCATAAAATGACATATTGTTTTAACACTTTCTGCATGTGTTCCTGAAACACTGTGTGACAACTGGCTTAGTAGTCAACAGATATCTCTTCATTAACAAGGAGATGGAGTAATAACCTGGTCAGAACATGCCATGGACAGAGTGGCTGTGTGTTTCCTTGCAGGTCCAGACAATGAATCCCAGAGCTCCTCTATTTATAGAGCAAGCACCGGCATCAAACTGAGGTGTGCTGGATGCTTGTTGTTCTAGGCTGGAACTTGCAGGCACCATCTAAGACAAGGGTCCAGCTTTCTAGGCACGTTCCAAGCATGTAATGAAGGGGGTTTTCAGTCTGCATGAAGTCCACTGTTCCTTGGGCACAAAAAGAGCCACCAGACACCCAGATTCCCATCAGACCACTCTTTGAGCATGTTTAAATTGGGTTTCTGGGCTTTCTCCTTCAGTTGGGGAAAATACTTCCAAGATCACATAATTTATTCGTTGGGAATAGCCATTGCTGTGTTTGTCAGGGAGCTGTCTGTTTAAGAGCAGTGTGAATGCACACAGTATATGTCTGTGATTGCTATTCTAGAAAAACAAATTGGCCAGGATTGTCAAATGTACCACTGCAGACCTCTATGTGTCTTCTACATCATTTGGCAAAAACCCAAGGGAGTAAACTGAGGCAGAGCAAAGTGTTTATGCTTTTCTAAAGGTGTTTGCAGTAACGAAATGAGAGAAATCATTACAAGATCTTTTGTCCATACTATCCTTTAGTCCAGCTAGCTGATCTCAGTGTGCAGGGGTGTTAAGTGACTGATGTATTTTGGGTGAAGTTTGAATTTGGGATCCACTGTATGCCTTCTTTTCCTCTTCCACAAATCTCATTGTAAAATCTTTATAGCATCTATTTAGAACTGTATAATCATGTTTCAGATCTGGGTGTCACAATTTCTTTAACAGCTCACCACAAGTAGGTGTTGACCCACAGACCAGGTTTGTTCCTGCCTGTAGACTTGAAATGCTCATTCCTGAGGCCTGCATGTGAAGCCTCTAAGAAAGGAAATAAGATAAAATTACTCCAGATATCTTTACAAACTCAATATTGAGCATGGTGCATGAGCTGAAGGTAGGAATATGGACTACTTGCTTTAAGCAATCCATAAAAACTATGCTTCATCTCCAGTGTAATAAGCTGTATATGGCAAGAGCTAATGGTGAGAGCTTGGTGGCTGAGAGAGTGCTACATGTTAAAGGCATTGATCATCCCCACTGGAATAAGTTCTCCTGCAGCAAGTGACCTTTTCTGAGGTGAAATTGTATTAAGAAATATTTCTGAACTTCTTAGCTTGCATTTAATTTCAGCAAATAATGAAGAAAATTTAAAATAGCTCAGGACTAGCAATATGTTTCATAATTTGTGTAATACTGTCTTTTTCCTAACTGTACACTAGGGATGAATGGTAGAAGTTTATGTCCTATTGCATAATTAACCAATTCATGCTGATCTTTCCTGATTTTTCATGAGTTTGGATACTTCTGCAGCACAGTGATGGTCTTTTGCTTGGAAATTTTTGTTCCTTCTTTTTCATTTCACTGCTTGTGATACATACTTAAGGGAACAACCCAAACTTCCTTATCTTTAACTATTTATTTTCAGTAGTTCCCAAGAGACTTGCTCCTTTATCTTTCCTATCTAATGATATGTGTAAGATCTTCCAGATCTGTGTATATTTTTAACTCTCAGGTCTTTAATCCCAACTTGGAGCATGAAGAAACTCCAGTAGGTTTTCATGCAGACAGTTCTCTCTGTAATGGCTTGTCGTCTGCCTTTGGTATTGTCTAATAATGCTGAGTTCTTCAAGAATGGTTAATATATTTGGGTGGCCAGTTTAGCACCAGTTTGGGTGTCAAGTGATCAGATAATGGAATCATAGTATCATTTGAGTTGGAAGGGACCCTTTAAAGGTCATCTAGTCCAACTGCCCAACAGGAACACCTACAGACAGATCAGGTTGCTCAGAGCCCTAGCCAGCCTGACCTTGAATGTCTCCAAGGATGGGGCATCCACCACCTGTCTGGGCAACCTGTGCCACTGCTTCACTATCCTTACCATAAAAATATTTTTTTCTTGTATCTAACCTAAATCTCCTCTCTTTTGGTTGGAAACTATTTCCCCTTGTCCTATCTCATCAAGCAAAGCTAAAGAGTCTGTCTTTTCTTATAGCCCTCCTTTAGATACTGAAAGGCTGCAATTAGGTCTCAGAGCCTTCTCTTTGCCAGGTTCCAGATCTTCTAAGAAAGTTTGAAATCTCTGGCAATCACATGAGATGTGTGTCTTGACATCCTTATTCAGGCAGCATGCAGTGAGACTACTCTTTGAGTGGGATCAGGAACTAAATCTGCTTTGTTCTCTTGTTCATCAAATCTCGTGTGACATCCAAACAAAACAACTTGAACTTTCCTCTGACAGAATTAACTCAGCAGATCTTGTAGCCTGTGTTTGACTTCCTAGGTGCTGAATTGCATTCTTGAGGGATAAGGAACAAGGGAAAAAATGCAATAAGTAAGATCTGAAAGTTGGTGGTATGGACTTGAGGAGATGGAAGAACAGTAACAGAATCATCTTTGTCTCAGTTGACTCAAAATTTACATGGGTGAACATGTGAGGAAGAAGAGCTGCAACGCTGGCTGTCTGCCATGGCACTCTTCTCTGGGGACTGAAGGGGATTAAAGTGGTAAGTACTAATCCATTACCAAGGGAAACAGTGAGCATACAACCGTACAAGACATGATGCACACTTTTTTCCTGCTTGTTTCTCTCAGGCCTCACTGTGTGCTGGGTCTTCAGTCAGCTGAAGTCTTACTTATAAATGTGATGTGTTACAATTAGTATACACCCAAAAGCTAATTGTGTGCTGGGTCAGGGCATTTCTGCATAAAGGGTTAATGCACATCAGAGGCCCTACTTGAAATCCACATAAGACACCTTTCCCTTTTATATTTTCTTAGGGGGAGCTATAAATGTATACTTTATACAAGTCAAAATGTACAAGCCCAAGTAATGAAATAGAAGTCTGCAAAGGTGGTGAGGACATGCTGCATGTGCACTCAAGGAGTAATTTTTGAAATGAGGTATTTTCAGACCTTGGTGTCCACATCAACCTTGCATCAAATACCTTCCCCAAATCTGCACTAACCCCAAGATTCACTGTAAAGGGATGGTATATGCAGGTTGTAGAAAATACGCTGCCATGGATGCTGAGTTGTGTTTAGCAATCGCTTGTCTAGAGTGGTTGCAAAGCAAGCTCAGTTCATGCAATTTCAGCTGTGTGCTCCCTCCAGAGGATTGTGTCAGACAGGAAAGGCCTGTAACTTTTAAAAAGGTCATGGCTGGTCTCCCATGGGGTTTAGATTGCCCTTCTCTATCCTTGGGGAAGATATTAATTTTCCAATGGATTTGTGTGGTTGTAGAAAGAGAAAGGATGGTGTAAGGTCTTGGAACAAAACACCAGGCTGGGATTTAAGCAAGTTTGAGGCTAGAGGGGAATAGGACTGAATAGGCCTCCTCTTGGGTTGTTAAGCACCAATTTATTGAGATGGTTTACCCAAGTGTAAGGACCCTTAAGCTCAAGTTTGATTTCAGTGGGGTGAAAGAGAAAGCTGTGTTTTGAAAACAAGACAGACCACTGATCAACACAAGAAAAAGATTTAGGAAAGGGGTGTATTCTTGCAATACAGAACTATACAAGGTCTGCTGAAAGAAGGGACTTGTAACATAAGACCTTATCAGTAGAAATGTACTACCAGTATCTACTTCAACTCTATAGTTTGCAAATGTCTTTGGAACGTGGGTAGTGGTGTGAGAATGAATAGCAGAAAAAACAAAAACAAAAACAAAAACCTGGTCAGAAAAATAATAACTGAATCATACAATTTACACAATTATGTTCCCTATGGAATTTTGATCATAATTAAGAAATAAAGTATTTTCATGAAAACAATCTATCTTGTTGTTTTACTATTCATCCTAAATGTTTTGAAAGGCCAGATTAAGTCAAGACAGAAGAAGTTATCCTGCTTGAATTCATGTCTGGTAAATGGGAGGCCTCCTTCATGCTATCTTTGCATGAATTGCATGAATTGCAAGAATTGCAAGGGTTACCTGACATGGAAAGTAGCAAACTTTCATAGATTCTGGGGCCTTTTTGCTGAGTTTCTGGGGTTCTAGAGTTATTGGTACTTCAGAGTCTCTTTTTATGACACTTTTTCTAAAGGCTTGTGTTTATGCTCTGGACCGGATGAATTCTGAATAGCAGTGCTACAAGCATCATGCACCAGAGGTTGGACCAGGCCAGGCCTCTGTCCCTCTGGCCCCTGATTTTGTCTCAACAACTGGTGGTTAAGAGAAGGCTGACAGACACGCCAATTGCGTGACTAAAACTAGTAAGCTGGCTGACACTGAAAAATACTCGCCTTCAGCCATTGCCTACAGCATTCATCATCTGTAAGACACTGTGCAGGGTTCTCTGACACTATGGTTTCCTCCATGTTTGTCCAAGCAAATTTCATGTGCAGTTTTGGGTTACAAAACTCTTCCTCTAAG
This sequence comes from Numida meleagris, assembly GCF_002078875.1. Lineage (NCBI taxonomy): Eukaryota > Metazoa > Chordata > Aves > Galliformes > Numididae > Numida > Numida meleagris. The sequence continues at coordinate 54,089,863 of NC_034438.1, read as the reverse complement.
CTGCTAACTTTTTTCTTTTCCCCCCTTCCTGGGACGACCCAGCTTACAGAGGTTTTGGAAATTTATCTTTTCAATACACGCTGTAATCATCAGATGGCAGGTGGCAAGGTAATACATCATGGCTGTAATATTCTCTCTATGTACTGGCATCCAACAATGGTGAAAGTTTTGAGGATGGGGATTTCTCACTGAGCAACAGGGAGTGCAGCAGCGTGGGTAACTAAGCACATATACACACTGACATATTTCAGCAGGCCCCTGGAAGGAAATTAATACTGTCCGCTGCTTAAGTCAATCAGTGCTCCCAGCCCTGTGCCTTAACAAGACCAAGGTCTGCTCTGGTGTTCTGCTGGCAGGAATGAGCCAGTTCCTTCCCAAACTCTGTTGGGATGCACAGTGGCTCTCTTCTTTGAGGAGGTACCTGGTTTTGTTTCCATGTGCATAAGCCCTTTATCACAGAAATAGGATCATCTGTTCTGAAGGAAGGCCATCTAATAGAAGGTCTTATTTCACTATAAGAAAACCTTACCCTTCACTGCCAGCTATTGTGAAGTTCCTAGCGGCTGGTTAGGGTTGATTTACAGCATCTAGTCTGCGATTCCAGAAGAAAATACCTTTCCAGCTGGAACAAATCCAACAATTATACAGATGTCAAATTACAAAAAGTCATCTGCATTCTTCATGCACTTATATTTTCAGACTTTTTTTCCCCAGATTTTTGGATATATGCTGTTATTATAAAGCTTTGGGAATTACTTCTTGAGGATAGAAGTGTTTCATTTTGGACAAAAACCAACATTTGAAAATGTATCAGTGTTTTTCCTGCAGAAATAAAATGATAATTGGAAATGGAAAGGAAATTAGAAGTGCAGAGGCAGGTATTTAAAAAGGGTAAATTTAAGACTAAATACATAATATTCACACAGATCCACTCTTGCCTCACTTAATAGGAAAATTGGACAGTTAACCACTTTTTGTTCTACTGTGTTGCAAGGCAAATCGGGAAGGCTTATCCTGCAACATTCATTCAGAGTATGAATCACACATCTATACACACCAATCTGTATGCAGATATACCAGAGGGGGCAAGTCCAAAAGCAGCAGCCCTGACATGTCCTGCCTGCTGCAGGCTCCAGATATCTGGAACCACGTCTTACTAGCAATGTTTGTCATACTAAGCTTCTCTGCATAAGCATGACTTTTGCAGAGATTCCAAATGTGAAGACCAAGAAGTATGGATGCGGGTTATCATTAACAGTGATACTTTTCTGCCAGGATCAGCCAGGCTGGCATGTTTGTAGCGTACTCCTCTGGCTATTACTGTTCCAGCATAAGCAAAGGAGATGTTACATGTCTTGCCTGCCAGCTGGACCATGTTTATAGCTGCTTAGCACCTCAGAGACTGGCATTCACATGAAGTACAGCACAGCTGAATCTGTCTTTGCAGTTTTACATGGGACATTTGAATGGAAAGTAGTTGTACGTAGAAAGAGTCTCAGTGCAACCAAAAAACTTGCAGCTGAAATACCTGTTGGAGGTATTCTTGTATTCAAGAGCTGCATGGCTGTTTCCTTTTCTACTTTTTAAGAACAAATTTGAAAGGGATGCCAAAATGGAAAATTTTAAAAGGCAGCATTTCTCTTTAAAAATATAAAACCAAAAAGTTTTGTTGGAATTATTGCTTAATCTTCAGCAGTTTAGTTAATTCAGCACAAAACTGCAAAATATTGCGACTGAGTTATGATGCAAGTTTTCACAGCCAAGAATTACTGAAGTTGAAAATACTTTGCTGAGCTCTACTTCTGCCTCGAAAGAGAAGCCTGCAGCTGTTTCGCCGTGAATTATCCATGGAGCACTGACTCCTTCCTTTAGCATGCCTAATCAGCCCCAAATTTGCCTTATCCCATTAGCTTTGTTTGCTCTGTTGTCTGTCTCTGCTTTATCTTGGGACGGAATAAAGGTGACAGCCTAGCACCAAACAGGGCAGTGATTGTCCTCTTCAATTGCCTGCAAAACAGCTCACAGTATGGGTTTCCCTTCTGATCTGAGTCCTCTAATGTCCTGAAAACACAATGAAAGAATTTATTTAGCTCTCCCCTGTGTAAGGAAAATTCTTAAATGGGAACCGTTTTTTCCATGACCACAGGTGGAACTTCCTTTGAGGCTGGTTCTCTCCTTTACAAAGCTTTCCTCTCTTCACGCTGTTAAGGAAAAGAAATACACAGGCCAAAACAACAACAAAGAAAACAAACCTGCTCCACTGAGACAAGCTACAACATTAAGAAGGAGTGGGAGAATGGCTTTTCACCAGCTTGAAGGCAAATATAAATAAACAACAATAAAATAATTACACAGTAAATTTGACTGTACACTGACAATCAAGAGAAAACCAGGGGCAGCTTGTGAACTGGTCATCAATCCCAAAAGAGGTGGAAGCTCTCAGGAATTATGGCGAGTCTTGTGGAAGCAGGTAGTTTAAGATCTCTCTCCAGTGCTGTGGTTACTCAGGACTCACAGCTTGCATTACAGAAGAGTAAATGTTTAGCCTTCATGGCCACAGAGAAGAATCTGATGAGAAGTTTAAAGCTCAAAAACCAGAAGGTAAATAAGAAATGCCTCACCATTTGTCTTTTGAAACAAAGCAAAGAAAGCCCAGCAGTTTTTAAGCCAGAATGAGTAGCATTCATTTTTCTGCTGTATGTATTTCCTCATCTTCTGCTGTCTGTTCAGCCTGGTATGTCAACCACATCATTCATAGAAAACTACAAGTTTAAAAAATGTGTACCCAATTGGATGACCTCACTTCTGCAGGTGGTGGAACAGGTACACCTGTAGGCTTATGCATAGCCACCTCAAAGGGCACAATCATCCCATTCCTGCTCTGCAGCAGCAGCATCTACTTACATTTTCTATAGTGGCACTTAGGAGAGGTTTAGGTGACTTTTCTACGACCTGAATTCAAGATCGCACTTCATTCAGGGCTGCTGCAACAGTGTCCCACATTTCACCCACCAGGGTGCCTAGCCACAGCACAGCCAAGCACATCCAGAAGTAGCCCATGACTGGTGAATGCAGATCTTCTCAGGAAAAGCCATCGCTGCTCAGAATAGTCTGATCACACAGAAGAGACAGGAACTGCCTTTTGCATGACAGCCTGTGCTTATGGCCTTTGTGGAGAGGTGCTGCTCAGCCTGGGCTGGAGGCAAGTAGGGCAGCCAGGAGTGAGACCAGGACAGTTTGTGAGCTAGGAACTTCTCTGGATGATTTCATTTTCCTAAGAATTTTAGGTCAAAAACCCTTCTGGTTATGTCCCAACACAAGAAGACCTGGAACCCTTAGTTCTTGCTGTAACACAAAATAATCCTTAAGGATATATATGATTTTGAGCATCACGACCCCAGAACATTTGAGGAAGAAGTTTACTTAACAACAAAGGAACAAATATTCCTTTAAAAAGCCACCTTCCCAGAGTTCTCATGGCTTCAGAAGTATTGGAAACCAAATTCACATGTCCCTAATTATTTAACTGGAATTCTTAGGATTCCCGCAGGATAAGTAATTTGAAACAACCACAGAGCTATTTTGCCTGTTTCCTCTGGCAAATTTATGTCATAGTTTGGTTAGTTACAATGTTATCAGCTGCCTGGAGAAACAGGCTATGCTAATATCACTATTACCTAATTCATGCCTGGAGTCTGATCCTTGGAGATTTCTAACCCTTTTATTGGCTCTTTGAATGGCCTCTTTATAACTTTAAACACAGTAACATTTACTGAGGTAGCTACTATACTAAATAAACAGTAAGGTTTATAAGAATAGCCTTTTTTTTGTTGGCATCATTCCAGCCACACAACTGCAAACTTGCGCATAAACACACAAAATGGCTTTCTTCACCACTAGACATAGAAACAAAAATTCCCCCCATGGACCTCATGGACACACTAGATGATATGAATGGGGAAGGGGTGAAAGGCTCTGGCAGAGCCTGAAACCAGTGGCACCCAAAGGAGACAAAGAGCAAATGCTTTTCCTGCTTTCCATCACCTGCTCAGTGTCCCTCCGGCCTTACCCACTTAGGACTGCACCAGACATGCCCTGCTGAAGGAGGCTCTGGGTCTCCTTCTGCCCTGTACAGGGCACTGGGGTAGGCCACTGTGAACATTTTCCTTGGCTTCCCACTCTCTGTAGGGCCCTAACCCAAGGCCTCAGGAGCTGCGGAGGACAAGTGTTGCCCAGATGTGGTGTCACTGCCAGTAGTTTCCCTGAAACAGCATCAGGGTCTCACTGCTGGCTCCTACAGCTTCAGGGATGCACTAGGCACAGCAGGAATGAGTCAGGAGGAAGATGGTATCAGAAACCTTTAAAAATCCAAATGGCCATCTGCCCCATGTGACTGTCCAGTGAAAAGATCTATACTACCTTGATGAGATCTGTCTGCATTTTCTGTTTCAGGGGCAGTCTTCATGCAGAGCAGGTGACCCTTGACTCCAGTGGGAGCTGGAACATGCCTTCTCTCTGTCTTCAGTGACACGCATGTGACTTTTGCATTAAAAATGCCAGACTGAGCACTTTGGGGCTTTAAAATCAGGCAAAAGTTACCCCACATTAGTGGCTGCCTTGAGCACATGACAGTGCTGGCCTCAACCGATGCCCTGATGGAAAGATGAGGTACTTCCCTCAGCGGCTTTCAGTGAAGGGAAAATATCCCTTTCCATCTTGGAGAGCCTGTCTACAGTGTCTGAAGACCTCCACAACAGAAGCAGGTCTGCCATTTCTCCAGTCATAGCTTGCATGGTGATTAGGGTTGTTGAAAAGGTGGTGGGATCTTGCCACCACAGCCCCTGCCCCTCCTCTCCCTTCCTCCTCTCACTTGTTTATATCTCCTTTTGGTTGCCATGTCTTATTTTTGTCAGGAAAGTTATTTTTGCCTCTGGGATGGGGACCACAGCTGTACATGTTCCTACAAAGTGTCAGAATGCTTGTGAGGACAGTGAAGTTACATGAATAAAGAAGTAGATGGAAATAATGATTATACGATTCTATGATTCTATTGTTCTTTCATGTGTGAAAAAAAGGATAGACCTGACAAATAAATTTTACAGTGCATATGCAAACTTGGCCAAGCTTCATTGAGCTAAGTCCTGACTCTGAATCACTGAATGGGAGCTGGAGAGCAAAATGCTCAGCCTCTTGCCTCCCCTTCACTGCACTTCAATATCTTCTCAAATTAACTTCCCCCCTTTCTTCAGCATACTCTAGTGGCCTGATACTGAACAGAGAAACTGGGAGCAACATCAGAGTCCTAAGTCCACACTGAGCTAGTTACATACAAACCCCGCAGGAAGAGAAAAATGGGGAGAGTATGCGTGCACGTAGATGTGTCCATGTATGCATGTGAAGAGGGACAAACCCCTGTAAGTTTGGGCATGGAACTGAGGCACATGAAACACGGGAGCACAAAATCATTTCAAGATCCTTCAACGGTCCCTGGCGGTGCACCACGAGCATGCCTTGACCACAGGCAGGCTGACCTGCCCTGGGGGAGCACAGCCCTCCCTCTGTGAGCTCTTGGGTTGGATGTCCACATCAGCAACACTGGGCCAGGAGGGAGTTTTTACATAGCAGTTGCGAAAGCCCAGAGCAGCAATGCTAGCTCAGCCTAAACTTTAAATGAAAATTAAAAACAAATCCCCTTTGGGATGAGATGGAAATGTCAGCCCAAGGAGGAATCTGTTCTGAGTGAGTTGCAAGCAACCGAAGGAGATACAAGCTGGAATCCAGCCTTGGCTGCACCACATACCATCTGTCAGCGCTGCAGAGCAAAATAAAGGGGAAGCAGAAAGCGAGTGATTATCCTATCCCTTGCTGGGGAGCCCAGAGGCCAGAGAAGTGGCTTCTCTTCCCTGGTACATTTTTTGAGATGGAAACAACACACACGCTTTCCCACGCTGGCTTTGCCATGCATTCCACCTCATTCTCCTTGCTGTCCCTGAGGCAAGTAAGCAGGACGCAGACCGCCAGGCTGGGGCCCAAGCAGAGGGTTCTGTTCCCATGATTAGAGAACGGGCTGAGCAAATGGCATGAGAGGAACAGGGGAAGATGAAGGCTGCCCACCAGCCACCTCACTGGCAGGGTGTGGGCCCTACCCCTACCCTTGCTGTGCCCAAGTGTTGCAGGGACAGAGTAGTGCCACCCAGACACGAGCTCTCCCTTCTCCCCCCTGCCCTCACACATTTGCGTAACCTTGCAGAAGTTTCAGACAACGTCATCTTTACCCTACTGCAGCAGCAAGGGGCAGCAAGGAGCCCAGCCTGTGGCCAATGAGTGCAGAGCAGGCCTGTCCTCCCCTGCCCGCCACCCCAAACGGGCTGCAGGAATGTCTCTCCCCTGGCATTACATTTTGAAAGATGTGTCTGGCCAGACAGCACGCTGGCTTTGGCAGGCGCTGCCTAAAGCGTGATAATTAATTAAAGCGTAGTTGAGAAAATCGTGACACAGGCCCGCAGCACAGGCTCTGCCGGAGCCCAGGCCTCTCTGTGTGAGCATGTGGGCAGCCTGCATTCTGAACCGAAAATCAGAGAGCGGAGCAAAGAGGAACAAAGCCTTGTGCTAATCAGTGAGCCAGGACCTTGTCTGCAAGATAAGGCAACATGGGAAGGGAGCAGCAAGCCATAACACAGCCCTAGAAAGGGCAAGGGAGTGAGGAATGCTGACGGGTGTTTAGCATTTTCCTTCTTCTACCGCATGCGGGGCACTAGAGACTGAGGGAGCAGTTGCTCACGGTCTGGAGAAAGCCATTTCTTACCCCTAAGATGTGTTTTTATTATGAGGTGGCTGGTTTTCACAAGAAGCACTCTTCAGAAATACCTCTTTTGCTGTCTTTGAACAAACTTTAAGCAGGAGGGAAGGCTTCCTTTTTGTTTGAACTCACTAGAGGAGAAATTGCATGAAAGATCACACTGACTTTTTGAATTTAATTTCCTTTTTCCTCTTCCGCAGAAGGAAAACTTAAATATAGGTTGAAAACAAAGACCTCTTGCCTATTTGCATCTCCTCAAAAGGAGGAAAGCAGAACAGGGTTTTTGCTTGCTCCTAGGAAAATAATGCTTGTTGGAAGAACTCTTGTCCTGAGCTATCTAACCACCTGTGTGAGGAGAACTACAGCAGCACAGGAATGTTCACAGTCATAGTGTTAGCTCTCTCTCTCACACAGAGGCATTTGCCCCTGTGTTTCAGGCTCCCTTAGGTGTGGTGGAGTGGAAATAAGTGCTGGGGTTGATTCTCCCCTTGCTTGCTGATGTGTGAAGCAGTGAAATAGCTTGGGGTCTAACCCAGCTGGATCACACAGCCCAGCCTCCTCGCGTTGCACGGCAGGCCCCTGTGGGCTTGTTTTGACTCTAACCTTGCACATGGCCTGCGGGTGCAAGCACCAGCCCAGTTATGCAACTCCCATCTCCCTGCCTCCACACTCCCCACCCGCCCCTGTTGGAAATAATGTATTTTAGCTCTGTTACCTTCCACTTACTTCAGCATCCCCAAGCACGATACATCAGGCTCTGGCTCAGACTGAGTTTAGCTTTCCCTATAGGATAATATATTTTACAGAGGAAGCAAAACTCAAATCCAGCTGATAGCTACACTGAAGCACGTTGAGTTGATACCATGAAGCTCCTTCACAGTCTGACCATGATCATCTTCAAGGAAGGAGCACTTTTTAAATGCTGGGAGACATGTTATGTCAGAGCAATGCAACTGCACAGTGGACAGGCACATCCTGCCCTCACAAAAGTCCATTATTTCAGATCATTTTGCAGCTGTGTTTACAACAGACTTAGGCAACTCGTTCAAGATCTGAGAAAACTGATTTTCCCCCCTCCCATTCTGCTTCTTCTCTTTCATCACATCAAAATTTGTTTTTAGTATTTTGTTTGCAAATTCTTTTTTTTTTTTTTTTTTGGTGGAGACTTTGCATAACTCTTTCAGATTATGTCTTAAAATGAGGCATGGCCATGAGATGGAACAAAAAATTATGCAAACAAGCATTTCCAGTGTAACAAATTGGATCTTACTCCAAGTAGCCTGCAGATCCATTGCCAGTCCTTGGCTATTGGTAGGATCCATGGTCTGGGTTGGGAGTGAATTGAAATTCTGACTACAGCCTGCAGATTAGGAGAGGTTGTGGGGGTCAGCAGTCCCCCTGGGCTGGCCTGCCTTTGCCAGGGCTCTGTTCTACCTCATCCCACCTGCCACTAACGCTGCGTCAGTTGTCTTCTCACCACTGTGTTCTAGCACACATTTTTGCTGCAGTAGCCATGGGTGCAGCTAGCTGTACAGGATGGGAGGGACAGCCTTTGTGCCCCGTTTTGCTCCACTGGCTTGGAAGTATCACCTGTGATTATGGTGACCTGACAGTCTGTGTTATGGCACCTTGCACTACATTGTTTGTTCTTTTCATTTGCTAAATGTTGGCTGCAGGGAGTGGAATTTTCTAGGAAGGATGTCTGAACCTGGATGGAGCCAGGTTGATTTGTAGGGGGGAAATTACACTATAGTCCTTCAACTAAATTAGATCAATAGAAAATGCATTGTTTAGACAACAGTTGGGGGGGGGGGGGAAGACATGAGAAAATTCTTGACATTGTTTTGATGAGAAAGTCGCAACCACGGGTCAGAGGATATGCTCAACACTTACTAAAAGCAGTGAGCACATACTGTGCTTCTCCTGTTCACACCCCCACCCTCTGGTCCCTCTCCTTGTCTCTAGCCCCTCTCTGCCTGTCCCCCACCCCAGGGTTTCCAGTCCCTGTCTCCTGTGCTGCTCTATGCCCGCACCCAGCTTGTCTTGGTTGGAAGAAAGTCTCAGTTGCACCTTCATTAAATTCTTCCAATACCTTTTGGATATAAAAAGGGACTGGCAGTGTAGGAACTTCAAGCAGCACCTTAGGGGACATCAAAGAATCGTAGAATCATTAAGGCTGGAAATGACCTCTAAGATCACCAAATCTCCACCATGCCCACTAGACCTCCATGGAAAATGACTCCATCACCTCCCTGGGCAGCCTGTGCCAGTGCCTCAGCAGTCTTTCAGAGTTTTTCCTCAGACCCAATCTGAGATGCATACTTACAATGGCATCTTATTGGTCTTTTATCAGATTGGCACTTTGTAGAGGTGACTCAGTGCTGCTCCGCCTGAGCCACCTCTCATTGAACAGCTGTGCCCATGGGGACCAGGTGTGTTTTAGTCTCCACTCTTGAGAAGCCACTGCTCATGAAGTGAATGCTGTTTGCCTCGTGTTGCCAAAACCGCGGAATCTTCCTTCCCTATACCAGAAGCGCTTTATGAAGCCAAGCCTTTGGCAACACACTGCGCAGTGAAATAAATGCAAGGCTTGTTATTAATGTAATATTTCTCTGTTACACTTCCTTACGTAACTGATCCTTCACCCTGTGGCAGCAGCAAAAAGGTAACTGCTGGCAAACTGCTGGCAGAAGGGCATGGAGAGCTGAGAAACTCAGAAAGGCAGCTCTGCATTTCTCCGGATGCAGTCTCCAGCAACCTGCACTCCTGAGCTTGCACCCTTTTGGCTGCTGGCAAACCAAAGCATTGGCAAAGGCGAGCAGCAAAAGGTGCTTTGCAAGCAGCAACCTGAACACCAGTTGCTTCTTGGTACAAAAGCACAGGAAAGAGGGAAGCTAGGCGTTGAAGGCTCTTGGAGCCAGGACAGCGAACGCAGGGGAAGGGCCGGGCGGGCGGGCGCGCTGCGAGGCTCAGCGCAGCGGGACGCCGAGGGGCAAGGAGCGGGGGCAGCGCGCCCAGACCGAGAGCTCAGAGCCGGAGCTCGCAGCTCCCGCCTTGCCCGGTGCCGTGCGGGGGCGCGAGGGTCGCGGGGCCCCGCGGGAGCGGCCCGGCCCCCCAACCCCGGCCTGTGCCCGGGCCAGTGGTGGCCACGCCCCGTGGCGCGCGCCAATGGGTGTGGGGGCTTATTTGCATATTTGCATATTGGCGAGGACTTAAGGGGACGGGAGGGAGCAGCGCTGGCAGTAGGGCTCGTTTGCCTGCGGAGTTGTGGGGGGTGTTGCTGTGGGATTCTCCCGGAGCGACTCGGTTCAACTTCGTGGTTTTTTTTTTTTTTTCGCTTGTTTTTGCTTTACAGTCGTGTTTTTTAAAACTTAGGTTTTTTTTTTTTTTTTTTTTTTTTTTTTTAAACACCCCCCACACACACTGAAACTTTTCGGCCGCGGCACAGCGCATGGAGCGAGGACGCGGGATGGGGAGGACGGTGCTGCTGGCTGCGCTCTGCCTCTGCCTGCGCGGGGCCGTCGGCTCGGATCCCGGTGAGTGCCGGCCCGGCGCGGGGATGGGGCGCGGCGCGGGGCGGGGGCGGGTGGGTCTCAGCAGAGCCGGAGCGTGCGCGGGGCGGGGCGGAGAGCGGCCGGGGCATGCGGGGTTCTGTCTCTTCGTTGGCTGTTCTGGGGCACGGGTGGGACGGGGTTCCCCGGGGGGAGGGGGGGGGGGGTGCAGCCCCCGGTCCCGCTGGTTCGTGGGGTGGGCTTGGAGAGGGAACGAGGGGTTCGCATCCCGCTAGGGAAGTCCTGGAGCGGCTTCGCGGTTCGGGCGTTTGGGATCTGCTTGTTTTTTTTCCCCAGGAGCGGGGCGGCTTCTAAGAGTTCCTTGCTGGAGGCAGGTGGGCGCAGCCGTAGCATCACGGTAGGGTCTCACAGCTCCGTGCAGCACTGGGGCCCTGTGTGGAGGCGGGCCCCCTGGCAGCCCCGCGTTGCGGCTTGCCAGGGCTCCCGGTCTGCGGTGTGTAGGACAAGGCTGAATGTCATCTGTGTCATAATAATGCATTTAGGTAGCAGTTAATGCCATTAATGTAACGAAATCCATTAGGAAAAAACGGAGGAGTAGATGCCTCCAATATCTATAGACACTCGCTTATAGTGTCTGCATTTTTGTGTAGGCACTCTGCAGGACAGAGAAGGTAGCACATGTGCATGTTGACTACTCAGTGTTTCCTCATACTCTCTTGGTTAATGCACAACATGATTGCAGCTTTAGCAAGCAATGAGACTAATTTTGTTACACTACAACTCTTCAAATTTATGTTAGTGATGCTGTGTCATGGTATTACTTTCTTAGAGATTGTGTGGGAGACACGTGTCCTTTAGAAGTCCACATACTTCAAATAAAAGTTCCCAAAGCTGCTGGATGAAGCTGAGGTGTAGTATAGAAGCTGTTGCTTTTTCACTGCAGATGCCTTTATTTCCTCAGTGTATGAGGAAACCCGAGGGAATTGCTCACAAGAAGGAGGATGGGGTGCTAGGGCACAGCAAAAGGAATGTATTCTCATTTTGAATCCAGTCTTGTGCATTCAGAGCCAATCAAAAGCAGTTTTCATCACAGTACCCAAGTTTTATACACTAAAATAACTCTTCCCAGAGTAGGCTTTCATCCCCCTAGGAACTGATTTGCCATAGACTTAATGATTGCATTATTTCTCCATAGGAACAAATTATATGAAAACAGCTTGTGTGGTTGTCCTAAAATTTTCTAAGCCTTGTGCCTGACACTATTTCTTTGACACCATGGTAAAAAGATGTTTAGGAGCCATGGAAAATACATGATCCAGCCCTCCAGGAATCCAGAGTATTTAATAAACAACACAGAAAAAGATATTGTAGGTGGAGATAACATTGGTGTTCCAGGAAAAGATAACACATTGCTTAGAATACGTGCTGATCTCTATTTTTACCAGTGTAAATCAGGAGGCAGGTTTTAATGCTGCTGTGCAGTGTGAGTTGTTGGCTTTTGCTATGGCCATGTTTGGGGAAGAGCTGCCAGGGCAGCTGTGGTGTGTCCTCTGCAGAAGCAATGCCCTTCTGAGAGGGCTCACGGCTTGAGGCTCTTGTGCATCACCACGTGCTGTGGGGTAGCATGAGCACTGGAACTCCTAAGGAAGTTTGCTGGAACCTCATCATGCAGGAAGCACTTGCATGCTGTGGCTTTCTCATGCATTCTATCATATTACTGTACAGTCTGGCAGTGATTGTTTTTTATTGTCTTGGGCTAATTCCAGATATCCCAGAGGAGCTGATGGATGGCAGGAGCTCTGCTGCTGGATTGAGTTACAAGCCTCTCAGCTGCAGCTGAGTAAGCATCTATTTGTCAGGGAGCTCCTCAGTGAGCTGCAAGCACCCACGTGCGCAGTGCAGCAGCCACAGCATGCCCTCACCCTGCCAGCTGCAGGGCTGGGCCATTTGTGGCACCTGCTCTGTGCTGTCCAGAGGCGTTGCTTCTTCTTTGGGAAGTGAGGGGGGGGTCTTAACCTCAGGGCTCTGCCCTCTGAAAAGCTGGAACTTCTTTCACAGCAAGGTTAAACTATAACCTTACTGAAGGGAACGGTTTTGTCAGATTGCAACACGGTAGTCTGCTTTTAGTTTATAGTGCAGATCAAATGAAGCAATCATACTTCCTGTTGTATAGCCTCTTAATTGCAGCTGACCATCAGTTTGCCTCAGAGCTCATTTAGGAGTTCAGTGTAACTGGTGTTTTATCCTAATGCTGATTATCAGCAGGAGAATGAGTTACTCTGTTTAACTCCAACAGGTTATGTAAATGTTTAATGTTACATGCTGAAGTTTGCCTCTGTGTGTGTGGACTTGCATTTGCACAGGCTAGCAGTATAACTTCTGATGATCTTTGCACCTAGCTAATAGAGTTCCCATTTCCATGTACGTAATGCCAGGATATTTTTGTTTACCAAAGTTTCCCATTTAAGCCGTATTGGAGATGCAGTGATTCTTGCATATGCAGTATTATTGTATTTGGCATCCTGTGCCCGATGCTGGCTGTTTGAGTTTTTGATTCGTATTCCAGATGCTGTTATTTCTTCAAATTTCACTGTCTCCACCCATGGGACCTATGATGGTTTTCTTTGTTAAAAACAATTGCCAGGCAGCCGTTGGCTTCTCATGAAGGAAATTTGAGCTTGGATCTCTTGATTAGTGTGTAAACCTGTGTTTATACTGAGTCAGAATGTTTTAAGTCAGTGGGATGCTTTTGGAGTTGACTGAGGAGTCATGGACTGAATGGAGTTTGAGAAATTGCAAGACCAAGCCAGTGAAATGAGGTTTAAGCATAAAAATGAGATTACTGACTTCTAGCTACTAGCTGTTTATTTGCACTTCTGAGTTCTAAAATATCCTCTCTACCTTGATGTAGACAGTGGCTTTTTTAGAAGATGAAAACAGATTTTGTAAGTGAAAGTTTAAGAAAAGTATCGGGGTAGGTTAAAATGGATTTTGGCAGCATTGGCTGTAAGAAAAGCCAGCTCCACTCTGAAGCTGGTGGCTTGATTTGTAATTCTGCTCCCTTTCCAGTTCTCTGAAGAGCTAAATAACCCTTTCTGGGCACTGCTGTGGGCTTATGGTTAGTAAGGTGACCTAAAAAGCTTTATTTCGTAATGTTTTTGCGACTGTGCACCTGGAAGTTCTTGCGACACAGCACTTGCCTTTTTACCCCTGCTGAACTAAGCCTGAGAAAGTGTGATTTCTAGCAAAAGCATAGATTTGTTTCATCTACTAATTTTAACCTCCAGCTCTGTTCCTCACTGATGCCTCATTTAAAAATAGAGTTGCAGTCTCATCCCAAAAATGATTTCAATATCTCAGTAAGGATACACATACATTTCTTCATCTAATTTCTACCATCTGCATTATGTAAAACTTAAATGCAAATTCAATTAAGTTCCTGTCCACCTGTCAGAAAAATGCTGAAGGCTCTCCATTTCTGGATTTTCCTTGGTTTAACTAAGTCACTTTGAAACATGTCATTAACTAACCTGTGGTACGTGTGCACTGACTGCCTCTGCAGTCTTTGGCTTTGTGTAAGACTGGAGGAATGAGACCCACTGTCACAGTGTTTGACCAACTCAGATAGGATGTGATTCAAGAGACTTCTTTTTCTTGTTGATTAAAAGCAAGGTCTGTGACAAAAGTCCATGTATGACAAAGTTAGGTTCTTGGTCTTTTTTTTAATATGGGTGAGACACTTTGAGGTACAAAAATTGAAATGGCAAATGCTTGCTTTCTGGAGTAATCTGCTTTGTAGCCATGATTTTAAATTATTCTAGTATTCATTGAGGTCACTATGCAAAGTGAGTGTGTATCTGTTATTATGTAGATACCTCTGTACTGTATTTCTAAAGGTTAATACACGACAGGTGGGAAGTGAGGTAGTACTGCAATGTGTGCAGCATGGAATGAGGAACAGAATGATCTTGTTCTGTCACCCAAGCAGAATTTGCTATACCAAACTTGGGCAGCTCTTGAGGATGGCTTGTGATTAGTGTGTCATTGAGAAGTCAGTAACAAACCCAACAACACACGCTTCCCTCATCCAGATGATATCTTGCTGCTGCGATTTGAACATGTGTGAATGTTGCATGCCATTGTTTCTTCTGAGCAGAAAGGATGCTGCAGTAATTTCTGACTTTCTAATTCCTCACACAGCATAGCAAGATGAGGTACACGTTGCGTTGCAAATTTTTTTCATGAAAGCTTATTTCTAGAAGAGATGCATTCTGAACTTAAGTGCAAATTCTGGCATATGTTTGTAATTGAGAACACAGTGCACAATGGGATTTGGATTTAATTTAGATTTTGGTTGATTATCAGATATGTTTAATTCAGAAAGGAAATGATTTCTAAATATGAAGGGAAGCACTATTAACTAGAGAGCAGGTGGACTATTATTGTTTGTCTTCCTGTGTGGAACAGGAATACACATAATTGAAAGTCCTTTCCTCGTTGCCTTAGATTTGAAAGCTGTTCCTGGTCTTTCAAGGTTTTAATGATTTGCTGCTGAGTGAAAAGTTAGAGCTGGTATTTAACCAATTAGCCTTTGCACCTTTTTTCTTTTTTTATGATCTATTTGTTTTCAGTAAATGAAGTTTTGAGTCTGTGAAAACACCTAGAAGTGGACAACTTCTGAGAAAACCAGCATTTAGCTTGGTAGATTGCTTGTTTTCAATAGGCAAAGTCTTATCTTCACCACTGCATGAATCATTCTGCAGATTTGGAGAAAGGTGTTTCTCCCAAGCCACATCCTTTCTTGAGGAGGAAGGGGGCCCACGGTGTAATTATCCAGGATTATCTGGCCAGACTAGCGCAGCCAAGGTCAAAAATAAAGCTGAGCTCTGCCTCTGTTCAGCAAGCAGCTCCTGCTAGCTTCTTTGTGCATGCTTTGCTTTCATCAGGTGAGCAGGAATGCAGGCAACATTAAGCAGTTGGTTGCAGGTGACCGCACTCCCTCCAAGGTTTGTACGAGTGTTTTCTGCCAGCCAGTGTGCTGTCTGTGCTCCTCGTGCAGGAGGGCTTGGTTAGACCTTGACGTCTGTGGCCCTCCAAAGACAGCAGGAACCTCACAGATTTCGTACAGCTACCCAAAGATTGAGTGAGGTCGGGGAGGAATCGACATGCCCGGCTGAGGTTTGAATGAGAAGACTAGAAACCAAATTTTAGAAACAATGGCCAGTTTCTCTGCACATTGAGGCACAACTTTGTGGAGATGTACAGATGCACCAGATTTAGAAAAACCTTTTCTTCAATGGGCAAAAGAAAGGCTTTGGAAATCTGTGTGCCTACCCTGGGGACCTTACCATATTCCTGGGTATTTCCTGATTGCTTTGGAATTGTTCATTAGTGTGTGTGTAGGAGTTTGAGAGCTTTGTGGTCACAATGCCAGGAGACAACCCTGAGCAGGATGGAGCTGGCCTGAGTTCAGCTGCACTTGGAAAACAGGCCATCAATATTTGCTAAAAGCAAGTTGCCGAAGTTTGGCCTGGTTTCAGGAAAGCATTGGGTTTTAAGCCCACAGTTAATGACAGGGTCAGCTGGCTATAGAAGTGCGTAAGTGTTGAATCAGACCTACAATTTACCTTTCCTCCCAGACAAAGGAAGAAGCCAGCGTGAAGCTTAAAGTCACTTTTCTGCCTTGACAGGAACAAAAGGATAACTTATGTTTTGGTTCTGGAAGCTGGAGGAAGTTCTGAGATGTGATCCTTTGAGACCACCACATGTTTTCTTACTACCAGTACATGATTTCTTTTTTCCTCCCTCCAAATGGATTCAAAATAGCTTCAGGCAGAGGAAGACTTCTTTTTTTTTCCCTCAAGCGTTGTTTATCGGATGATCTTAAAAAAGTAAAAAAAAATAATAAAAAATACTACCTCCAAAATGCATGCTTCTGCATTCTTAGTTTAGTTTCCTTAGTGTATTTGATGCCTACTGTTTTTCCTTTGTTGATAAAATAGCTGCGTTTTATAAGATTTGGACTTTACAGATCGTATTTTTAGTGGGCTGTGACTACTGTGTCCTTAAAGAAGCCTTGATAAACAAGTGATGTTTGTGATGAAGTTATGTGGAAGATGCACCATCAAAACATATGATAGTATGGTGGGAACTTGCTGCTTTCCTGCATGTACTGTGACTCCTGAAAGGAATTTATGCCTATTGGACAGCTGGCTGGATTCTCACTGCTTTAGCAGCGGTTTTGGAGAACGAGCAGTTTTCACCCCTCGGTTTTCCTTCTACATGGCCACTGAGGGGAATGAAAACAGCATGTTCCATTTCTTGGCTCTTTGCTAATCTCTCTCCACATCATAGTCTGTGACTTCTGTTTGTCCTAATACTTCTAAACCACTACTCTGTATTTATTATGATCTTGCCTAGCAGAAGCTGAGATGAATTTTGAGGGAATCGAGAGCAAGTTTTCCTTAAGAACACCTGCAGAGCCTGATGAAGATGTCTGCTACCTGGTTCCTGGGCAGGTAGACAGCTTGGCACAGTGCAACTTCAACCATACTAGTAAAACCTTTGTGGTGATCCATGGGTGGACGGTAAGAAGAAAAGGGAGGCATGTCCCTTTTGATTGCACTCTGAAGACTCTGTTAGATGCTTTGGTGTCTTTATGCCACATGTAATATCAAGGTCTCCCTTTTTTGTCTTTTAAACCACCACAACATAATAGGTGACAGGAATGTATGAAAGCTGGGTCCCAAAGCTGGTGGATGCTCTGTACAAGAGGGAACCTGATTCAAATGTCATTGTTGTGGACTGGCTGGTTCGAGCTCAGCAGCACTACCCAGTGTCTGCTGCATACACAAAGCTGGTGGGAAAGGATGTTGCTATGTTTATTGACTGGATGGAGGTAAGACATGTAGTCATGTGTAATCTTCTAGGGGATACAACAGCAATAATGCAGCAGTTTTATCTTCATGCCATCGATGCAACAGACATTAAGAATTAATTGTCTCCTTTTGGGTAGCCAGAGTTATGCTGTGGCAGACACTGTTCCTGCTGGGCTGGTAAAATCCCTGCTTTATTCTAAAGGCTATCCCTTAGACAAGGAGGCCTTTTATATTACAGCCCAGGGATTTATTCACCTTGCGGTCCATGGAGTCCTGTGGGTCCACAGAAGATTTCTGAAGGCTCTGTGAGAGGCAGATATGAAAGACAGGTTCCTATATATTATATAGCAGCCACCACTTAGCAAACAGTTAGAAATATGCCTTGCCTTTGGGAAGTATTAAGGTGATCCAAAAACTGAGGGGAAAAGATGGCTGAAAACACTGTCTATAATACACAGCCATATATGTGTTCTGTCTATAATTCTGCATTTTTCTCTATTTAAATTTGACAGTAAACTCAAACAAGCTTATATAAAGCAAAATTATGTCAACTATATTTAATGTTTTTTCTGTTATTTGTGGCCCAGAGAGAGAACAATCCTAATTTTTATAAAATATTTTCCTTTGTCATCTGATGCTGTCCTGTTTGACATCAGATTTTAAACAAAGCTCTCCTCTGCAGGAGAAATTCAATTACCCTCTCAACAGTGTCCACTTGCTGGGGTACAGTCTGGGTGCTCATGCTGCTGGGATTGCTGGGAGTCTAACCAAGAAGAAGGTGAACAGAATTACTGGTAAGAAAACCTGTGGTGGCAGAGTGGAGAGTCTTCTCTTCATACTGAAATATTATTTTTCTCTGAAAAATTACCAGAATAACTGTTGCTTGTTGGTTGTACTTAGGTTATATGTTTATTCCAAATTGAATCAGTCTGATATTTATGTAGTAGAGCTGGAAAAGGTTCATAAAAGATGAGCATAGGGTAGTGAGTGAGAAGCCTTGCTCTGCTTCTGTGCAAGAAATGAGTAGGTAGATGGATTTATCAGCCATGAAAAAATTAGCTTGGGGGAATGCGATTGCAGCTTGCCAAATGCATGTTCTGAAGAAGATCTCTCTCTTGCAGCAGAACTTCAGGTAGTTGTCTTCATCCAGATGGTCATCCCTTGCAGGTGGTGGGATTCTTTTCAGTTAGAGCAATTTCATTAATTTTGGAGGCTGAACAGTGTACTAGATAAGGTACTGTTCTGTAGCATGACCATTTAGTTTACAGCCCAGCATCTGGATAGCTGAGCCCTTCATTGCCCCGCACTAATCTCCAGTGAGAAACGTAGTGCCAACATCAACAAGTGAGGCTAAGAAAATCACTTATCTGGTTTCTTCATTGCCGAGATAGCTTCAGAGCCACATTCAGTCCGGAGCCCAGCTCCCTTCTTCCTAGCTTCAAGGGCCTTTTCAGTGAAACCCACTGTGATCTCAGATCCATGGGCATGCTGCAGGGTGGCCTAGGCAGCAGTAGCTTCAGGAAGGGCTGATTCCTGAGAAGCAGCAGGTTACATCAGGTGGCCAGAACATTAATTCCTCTACCCTTCCTACCTCTCAGTTGTCTGTTTTGTTGGTTTCACTGAGGCTGCCAAATCACTCAAACACCAGTGGCCCTATGTTGTGCCCTCACTGCTGTCCCTTGGTGTCCAGGATGGACTTTTCCCTGGGAAACAGCACTCCCTTTAAGCACAGGAAGTGATGAGATATAATGATGAGATGGCCTCTCACAGCAGAGGGAGGCACCTCACAGTACGCTCAGCTGATCTGGATGGGCAGAGCTGGGTGCAGGAAATACATGTCTTGTGGGGACAGCTCTATCAGCCATCTCCTAAGTAGTTTGTCTGGATGCCAGAGATGGCACTGTAACAAAAGCTGTTTGTGCATGCCTTATGAATGGGAGTTCTTGGTCACTGGCAGAATGGATTTGGGTTGTCTTTGATGTCAAGCTGCAGCATTACTACATTATGAGGTTAGAATGTCACTCCCCTTAGGCGTGCGAACAGTGAAGCTCTTGTTTATGTTTCCCTGTTCTGCTAATAGAGAGCAGCAAGATGCTTTCTGTGCTTCATACACTTCAAATAGAAATTTAACAGTTCCTTTGTCTCTTGACAAGAGTAGAAAACACTGAGGAAAATACTTATTAGCTTTTCACTTATCCACTGGAAACACTACAGCTGCGGTTATCTGTGCTTCTTTACATGTGTTTATATATACCTTATGTTGAAATAGTGACGGCATGTAGAGGTAGCATATTTGGTTCTCCTGCCTACACGGATGTTACTTAAATGACCCCTCTGTCATGTCTTCAGTGATGCCCTATGAGTAGTCCAGTACAATGTGGTACCTGAGTTTGACATTTTCTGTCATTGCCAGTGTATTGGCAGATGGTCATCTCGTTTATTCTTTGTGGTTTGCCATAAAGGTCTGGATCCTGCTGGTCCCACCTTTGAGTATGCTGATGCCCCTATCCGCCTCTCCCCGGATGATGCTGACTTTGTGGATGTTCTGCACACCTACACTCGAGGCTCTCCAGATCGCAGCATTGGGATTCAGAAGCCTGTTGGACACATTGATATCTACCCTAATGGTGGAGGTTTCCAGCCAGGCTGCAACTTGGGAGAAGCTCTCCGCCTGATTGCTGAAAAAGGCTTTTCAGGTGAGGCTGCTCTGAAACAAACAGTGTAACATCTGAAGGGAGATCTGCATCCATATCTCTGCTTTGGATGACTGAGGTTTGCTCCTTTATGTGCTTTCAAAACTCTTGGTATATAGCTAAGCTAGGGCCTAGTGTTTCTTGCTTGTTTGTGTCACTGCTTAGGGTTTTGCATAATAGTGTGTGTATACATATTCTTTATATAAATATATTTTTTTGAAGATGTGGATCAGCTGGTGAAGTGCTCTCATGAGCGATCCATCCATCTCTTCATTGACTCGCTCCTCTACGAAGAGAAGCCCAGCATGGCCTACCGCTGCAACACAAAGGAGGCCTTTGAGAAGGGCCTCTGCCTAAGTTGCCGGAAGAACCGTTGCAACAACTTGGGTTATAAGGTCAACAGAGTGAGAACAAAGAGAAACACCAAAATGTACTTGAAGACCCGTGCTCAGATGCCCTACAAAGGTAGGTTCTTCTGGCTTACTGGTGAACACTGCTGGTGCTTTTGTTCAGCTGTGAATCAGGGTGGGGTAAAGAATCATTAAGGCTGGTGAGGACCACTAAGATCATGAAGTCCAACCGTCACCCTATAACCACCATGGCTACCAAACCATGCAGCAAGTGATAGTATTGTGGCATGGATGCCTGCAGTGAGCAGGGGTCAAGCTTGCCTGCATTTAGCTTACCTCCAAGCCAAAGTGCAGGATCAGAAAATCAGTGCCGTTTTATTCAAGGTGTGGTGGTGGAGTTGCAATACAACATGGAGGGTGTTCTGAAACCAACTTCTAAGTGACGAAATGAAAGGAAGGTTTTCTCTACACCCCAGACAATGACTCAGTTTGAAACAAGTGAATCTTCTGAATTTTCTCAGTATTTTTTCATCCAGTTGAATTTTTCCTGCTACTGGGAAAATAATCAGAAGAGCTCAGCTTGATGAGTAACTTACTTAAAGATGTGCAGACATCAGACTTGTTAGGATCTCATGCTGCTTTTGCCAGAGGAACACCACCCCCATGTTAAAATCTCACAGCAGTTCTTGACTTCCATTGCCACAGTGGTAGGCCTGCAATGGACATTGCAGAAAGAACTGGATGGCTTTCAGCTAGAGAAATAACTGCAAGTTGGAGTTTATATTTTTTATTTTCTCTCTACCTTTGACTGTGCTGTGTGGTATGTTCATTGCTGCATGCATTGTGTGATGGAGCAGCAATCACAAGGCACATTCCTGCTGTTTTAGAACAGCTGCACGAACAGTGTTTTGTTGGCCTTTGAGTCTTAATCTGTGGTGTCAGAAGGCTGAATTCTCTTCACCAAAACTCCTGTATAATAGGGAGGGCATAGCTCTTTCGCTTCATTTCAAGGGTTGCAAATTTTGTGCACTGTCCTGGATATCCACAGAGCTTTGTTTAATGATACTTATGTATACCATCTTAGGATCTCTGCCGGGCTTTTTGTGTATTTGTCACTTGCAGCCTCTTTGGAGCTTGAGCGTTTTTTCACAATGGCCTCTTTTGTATTGTTCTTCCAGTCTTCCATTATCAGGTCAAGATCCATTTCTTTGGAAAGACAAATGTGACCAAGGTAGACCAGCCGTTCCTGATCTCTTTGTATGGCACTCTAGACGAGAGTGAGAACATTGCTTTCACGCTGTGAGTAGCTACAGAAGACAGCTATGCACTGCATAGTCTAACCTAAATCAGTTAGAAGCCCTGCTGAAGTATTTGGGGTTCTAGCTCCAGCTACAGAAACCCATTTGACAGGGTCCCAGAATCTGTTCTTGTCATTGATTGAGCGGATGCATCATTCATCCATTGCAAAAGCTAAGGATCTAAGCTCTGTAGGAGCCATTCCATATGAGAGATCTGAAACATGGAAATGAGAAAGTCTGAGCAGTAGATCAGACTAATAAGAATTTTTGTAGCGTGGATTTTTTGTTTCCCATCTCCCTTTCTGAAACTTTGTAATGTTCCAACTGTGTTAAAGCTCCTTCCAAACTAGACTGTGACCTGGAGTTAGTTAGATGGCTTCAGGGTGGAAGCTGAAGGAGACGTGTTTCCAGAGCTCTGCGAAGAAGCATAAATCAGGGCTTACACACCCCCCCCATGTGGGCAGGAAGGGAATGGGACTGGGAAGTACCGAGGTGTGTCGTCTTGGCAAGAAAATGCTTTACCAAAACTGTTCCTGGCTGGTGGTTGTCTAACAATACCCTGAGAAACACCAGCAGTGGGGAAGATACCTCTTGCATAGTTGTCTGTCCCAGGATTTTTTCTAGCTTCCAGTAGAAAGTTATCCTAGTGTTTCTGCAAAATCATCAGGTGTCTTCATCTTGTTCCATCCATTCAATTATGGAGGACGGTTTTCTTTCTCCCTTTCTGAAGTACAGGAAGTCATGGTTTCGTTTTCTCTTCAAGTTTTCTGTCCTATAGATTAGAAAGCTACTATCCTTCTAATCTTTCCATAGCTTACTTAAGACTACTGATTAGCCTTTCTGGCTCTTAAGCCTTTTCCAATAGCTTTTTTTTTTCCCCTGATCCCTTGCAGGCCTGAAGTCTCCTCCAACAAGACCTTCTCCTTCCTGATCTACACAGAAGTGGACATTGGTGACCTGCTTATGCTAAAGCTACAGTGGGAGAAAGATACTTTCTTCAGCTGGTCAGACTGGTGGACTCCATTTACATTCACCATCCAGAGAGTCAGAGTGAAGTCAGGCGAAACTCAGAAAAAGTAATTTGCTTTGATTACCTTGAGTTGTACTTGGTAGTGTTTCCTTATTCCTGGTATCTCACAGGGTGGGACGAAACATGGAAAGCAGTTACAAATGAGTGCAGCACTGATAGTCAAGACTCATACAGCACCAAACCTGCATTTATTTCAGCCAGATTCAGCTGTTTGCTTCCACTGGGATCTGCAATCTGTAATTTCACTCCCACAGAATTCATTTGCATCCCACTGCTCGCTTGCCTCCGATTGCTTACAATATGCAGAAGAGGATCTCCATGAGCGAGCAGCTCTGATCGTCTTTGCAGTTCCTCTCCTCCTTTCATTTGCTGGATATTTGTACAGGTTTTCTTTCAAAGGTGGAGATTTTGGAGAGGTTTCTAAAAAGTGCATTTGCACAGGAAATAATAAGCTGGGTTTTCTTGGGAGTTGGGGCTAGCTGAGTGGGGAGGTGGGAGCTGAAACACATAAATATGCAGGATGTTTCTAATACATGAATGCTAAAACAGCACTTAGTTGAATCAGTACTGCTTTCACCTGAATCTTTTCATTAGATGTGATATCTGTTAGCAAGAAATGTCTCTGAAACAGAGAATATGCATATTGTGTGTAGTGTTGTGAAGAGTATGTCACTCCTTTAAATAAACAAGGCAGTCCCTTTATCAAAAAGCAGTTATCGGAGTCAAACAAATATACTGGTTGGGAAAGTACTGATAAATAGAAAAGCAACCACTTAGGTTTGCTGGAATTGGCAACTTACTCTGTGTGCAAACATTCAAAGGAGCAAGGCTTTCTTCCGAGGTCATTAACCTGGAGAAGAAGTCATACAACTGTAGTAAATAAAGATCCAAATGGTTGTGGTAGAGCCTCTGGTCTCCTAGCCAAAAGACTTTTATGCGAAAGACTAATAAAACTTAGGCTACAGTTTGAGGTCTGTGTCTAATGTGTTTCCCCAGTTTTTCTTGCATAGGGATTCTTAGAGAATTCTTTTCTAATTATTGTCTGCCAGTGATTCCCACAGGCTGGTAAAGTAGTAGTACCCACACGGTAGCGTGAATGCTGCTTCTTGGTGTATTGTTTCTACAATTAAAATAACATGATCTGAATGTCCAATATTTATTTCATAGGGTGGTATTCTGCTCTCGAGATGGCAGCTCACGTCTTGGTAAAGGAGAAGAGGCAGCAATATTTGTGAAGTGCCTGGAGCAGCCTGTCAACAGGAAGAGGGGAGGGTAAGAGTGAGCATTATTGTCTTAAGGCTGTGGGAGGATCTCATACAACTTTCAAGATTTGGCTGATTTCTGCACTTATCTGAAATATTCAGAAGCATCACAACTCAGTCTAACGTGAGACAGCTTTGGGCAGCTTAAAGCCCTCAAATGTGATTCTCTGCTGACTGTCTCCTTGTGTGGCTGTTAGCACATCTGCAAAGCAAGTACAAGTCACTATCTCTCACACTGTCACAGCAGCCAAAGGGGATTTACAAACCAAGGACTAAGACCAAGTACTGAGATAGGAAAACTTTCCTCTGTATCTGAAAATGTATTGAGATTCACCCCTAACACATTTCCAGGCACCTACACTGAGTCAGTACTGAGCCCTTTCATCTCATCAGCCAGTTGCAGATTGGGAGGCTGGTACAAAAGCAGAGCAGGCACATGCAAGTGCGTTCTTCTTTTTTGATTAGTAACTCTTCTGACCTAGAGTAAACTTTCAGATGTGAAGCCAATTTTATTTGGACTTTAACCACTAAAGTTTGAACTGAAGAAGTGATTATATTTATTTTAGTGCAGTTGCTGTGAGTGAAAGGTCTCATGGGGACACTTGTAGACTGAGATCTGAAGTATGTGTGCAGATCTTCGCTCCAGGGCAATGACCTGGTGAGCCCTTGAGAGGGGTGTGTCTTTGTCACACACTTGTAAAATCCTGCAGTGGCTAAGGAAAGCCTAAACACACAACTCTCCTTCTAAGTAGTAGTTTTAAAACCTAAGTCTCAATAAGACAAATGGAACAAGCACCTCATGTCCTCCTCTTTAACGTATCTGTATTTTTTTTTTAATTCCCAGTGCCAAGAAAGCCTCTAAAGAAAATTCTGCACATGAATCTGCTTAAAAAGTGGCAAGAATGAAGAATTTCCACACTGGGGAGGAGGAGAGTCTGTTCATCCCTGTGAACTGAATGTTCAGAACCAAATATATAGAAATATTTATCTGCCGCTGGCTTTTTTGCCTGCTATTCCTAGCTATTTTAGGAGGCTTCTTGTAAGGAAGTCTCAGCATACAAAGTTACTAACCATGAAGTTACATTATCCAAATAGTTAAAAACAAAGAAACCCCTGCACCAAATTGCCAAAGGCTTGAGTGTTAGGAAGGAGTAAGTAATTTTGCTTAATCATGGTGCCTTGTGGCAGTTTCTTGTTGTCAGTTCATCTTTAGCAGTTTTGTAGTATTTATTGAAAAGATGCAAAGCTCTGTACCTGATCTCTTTTTAGTGTTTTTTTCCAATTTGTATTTTTTAAGACGTCTTCTGGAACTGCACAGATGGCTCTTTTTTTTTTTTTTGGTTCTCCTCGCCTTCCTAACTGAATTTTCAGACAGTTCAGTGGCTAGAGTTCGTTGTCTTCAAGTGTGTGTTTAGCAAATGAGTAGGTTTCTCATGGAAAAAATACCCTTGTGTGTAAAGCTATAACTGAGAGATGTCTGGGTCTGGTTCAAGGTGGGGATGAGTCTTCTAGGTTGTAGGTATGAATGTGCTTTACTGGGGGTAGATGCCAATGCTTATTAGCAATAGTTATAATCTGTTAAACTGTGTACTCCCATGCAACTTATCTTGGAATAAATAGCAGTAGGAGAAGACGGCAATACCAGTGTCCTATGCAGACATCCAACTTTTCATCCATGCTTTCTTCCCTCAAGAGTGGTGTCGTCTAACTTCCACCACTGAGTAAGAAACAGCAATGGAATTAAGCTACAAAAAACTGAAGAGAATGGATTTATTTTTTTTACCACTTACTTGCATCCAGGATGCCAAAACTAAGAGCTTCAGTGCTGTTTAAAACTGAATGCCCATCACTCGGCTGAGTGGCAGCTGTATCCAGTCTTTGGTGCAACTAAAACCAGTTGCCAGGTGACAAATACACTCCTGCTTCCGCGTGCTGGAATTGTGACTTCCAGTGACCAGCCTTTTTTGCTTAGATGTGATACAGTGGTAAATACTAGGAGTTCCTTGGATTTCTGATCTGAGGTGGAATTCAGCAGGGAGCAGGAGCTGTGACATTTATGGAGCTTGATTTTTGTGATGCACAAAAACGAATGCTCTGAAAAACACTTGAATTTGACATGCTATGAGTTGCCAAAAATAGATATATTGAAAGCTTTTTGCTTTTCCTTTCTTAAAGTTATGCATAATTTTTCTTATGCTTGGAAAAAAAGTCAATAGCCTTTAGCTTTCTAGACGGTAAACAAAATACTGGGGAGGCAGAAGGGTTTGAAAGTAGGCATTTGGAGAAGTGTATTGTGAGCTATTGGTGCTGGTTTTCAGTCTTTTCCCACATGTGCAAGACAAAATGTGGAGGTGGTGACCCTCCAAGATCATCCTATCTTTGAAGCAAACCCGAGAGAAATACATGTATGTGCACAGTTTTTTTTTTTCCTAGCCATGGCTGCTAGTATATATGGGGATAAAAGTTTTAAACAGTGCAATACGTTGGAATATTAATAACTGCAAAATTGCTTACATTTGATTTCCTCATACGGCAGAGATAGGATGAGTCAGGGTGGGGCTGAGTATTGAGCCACTGCTTTTGTGAACTCTAAAAATAAATATAATGATATATTCCCTATAGACTTCACATTTTGTTGCAGTTTTCTCTTAAGAGTGAAAGTTCTCTGGAAATAAAATGTGTGTAAACAGGTGTGCTTTTAATACAGGATCTAATACAAACACATATGGAACTTGGATACAAAATAATGAAGGTTCTTTTACATGGGGACACGTGATTTAGCCTTGAATGTTATTTATTAGTTGTAAATACCATATTTATGTGTTTAAAGGTAGTTTGTATATATTGCTAAAGTTGCCGAGTCTTTGCATTTATACAGTTGTGTGGTATTCATCCTGTATATAGCTTTCAGAGAGATTTTTATCAACAAACCATTTACACTGCATTATTTCCGGTGTGGTTAAAAAGTTTCTTAAAAAAGAAAGCTCCTCAGTTTTGTACAGAATGGAGACCTGTGGTTTTAATAAAACTCTCAAATTGATGCCAAACTCACTGGTTTCATTTTGATGGAACAGTCTACTGTATGTTGTATGTGAAGTGCACAGCCTTTTACTGGGATTCTGAGATAAGGAGATGGGGATAAATCTTTTTTTTAATACAAGTTGAGACCTTTTTTGCATTTTTATATTCACATTTCCCAAGAGGTAATGTCACAAGTAAAGATACTGAAGAATCTCCATATGCCTGTGGGTATTGCTCACAAGTGACACAGTGAGGCAGCTGGAGTTTGAGGTTTCCAAGTTTCATGCCATTTGAAAGCAGCCCTTGTTTGTTTGTTTGTTTATTTATTTATTTTTGTGTGGAGGCAAGTAGCGGAACTATGCTGCTGCACTTCCCTGTACCAGAATAGAAATGTTCTGTGCTCTTCATGCTTCTGCCCCTGTGCATACAGGAAGCAGCGCTGATCCCTAATGCCACCACTTTCTGAAGGGGGTAACAGTGAAAAGTCATTTCGGCACACACTCGTGCCCAGCAAGCTCAGTACTAGTTGTCAGCCAGGGCAGTTTTACTTGTGTGGGCTCCAGCAACCACAATTATCCTGTGATACAAAGTGAGACTGTAGCAAGGCTCTTTGGAGGGAGCTGTAGAACTGTGGAGAGTCATAGCAACATGCATGTGTGGGACATTGTTAAGCGTAATTAGAGAAGCTCCAACTTCTTTTTGGACAGCTCATCACCAGGAGCAGAGTTTTGCTCCTAGTGCAAGCAGAGGATAAGTATGTCGTGGAAAAGGGATGGGTACAAAGGCAAAGGATGAATGAGAAAAGGAAAGTGGGAACACAAAACTACCCCGGGGAAATGAATGAGAAAGATAGGCAAGGGAAAAACTCAAACTGCAGCAGGGGAGTGAATGGAGGTGCTTTAAGGGTACTTGCTCTCATGTGACAGATGCTAGGTTAAGGGACTCTCTAAGACAGAACTGTATATAATATATATATATACACATACTGCTTCATTTGCAGTAATAACATTATGGTATTATTCTTTTAAAGTCACAGTAACATCACTAAACATGTTAATAGGTAAAGCAGAGAAATAGGTTTTTTGTGGAGGAGCAAGAACGCAGGAACTCCCTGGAAGCTTGCATCTGTCCTTGGCCCTGTAATTAGTATTCTGCTCTGTGATGCCCAGCTGCATCAGGGAAAGTGATGATTGTTGGGGTTATTGCAGCTAGTGCAGCCTTTGGAGGGGGTTATGTGGGACAGACAAGCACCATCTCTAACCAATGCATCTCACCAGTTTGTGCCATGAACAGGGAGAAAAAGCCATAGTAGGCTGGAAAGAAGCTGTGACCAAAAGATTTCAGCCAATGCACCTGCAAGGCAAGGAGATCCTGACTCAAGTACCTAAAGCCTAGAATTTACTCCTCCTTACTTAATTTTGAGGAGTTTTTCGAATCCAACAATGAAAGTGCTTTCTGTAGGTCTCCGTGCTCAGTTAGCAGTGCGGCAGAGAGCTGCTTTTTCTCCTGTGCTGAAGCACCACCCTCTTCAGAGGTGTTTGAAATGTGCACGTGCTCTCATGTCAGTGAGTACACAGTTTAAAAAATAGATTGCAGGGTGTAAGGCTTCCTGAATTGCAGCTTACCATCTTGTCATAGAATCATCACAGAATGGCTTGGGTTGATGGGGCCCTTAAAGCTCCCCTGGTCCTGATCCCCTGCTGCGGGCAGGGCTGCCCCCGCTGGATCAGGCAGCCCAGGGCCCATCCAACCCGGCCTTGAGCACCTCCAGGAATGGGGCACCCACAGCTTCTCTGGGCAGCTGTGCCAGGGCCTCACCACGCTCTGAGTAAAGAATCTCCTCCTGACATCTAACCTATATCTCCCCTCTTTTAGTTTAAAGCCATTCCTTCTTTTCCTGTCTCTATCAGAATGTGTAAAAAGTTGGTCTCCCTCCTGCTTATATAAGCTCTGTTTAGGTACTGGAACACTGTAGTAAGGTCTTCCTGGAGCCTTCTCCTTTCCAGGCTGAAAAAGCCCAGCTCCCTCAATCTTTCTTCACAGGAGAGGTGCTCCAGCCCTCTGAGCATCTTTGTGGCCTCCTCTGGGCCTGCTCCTCTTTCTGCTGGGGGCCCAGACCTGGACACAGCAATGCAGGTGGGGTCTCATGTGGGCAGAGCAGAGATTGACAATCCCCTTGCTATCCCTGCTGCTACCCCTCTGTTGATGCAGCGCAGGATACTGTTGGTCTTTTTGGCTGCAAACACATGCTGCTGGCTCATGCACAGCTTTTCATCCACCAGAACTCCTAAGTCCAAGAAGAATTCCTCTATAAAAGCTGCGAGAGCACTCAACTAATCCATCAGCAAGAGAGCTACTCCTTTTTCCACGTTAATATAATGCATGGTTGATCCTGGATTTCTATGAGCTTTGAAATCATGAAGACCCGTGTAAATGACCAACACCCATTTTTTATCCATCACAAACTGTAATGACTAGCAATGGAACACACTTTTCTCCTTCCAGATAGTTGTGTGGCCGGTTTTTTTTTTTTCTGTGCTGTGAATGAAATGTCAGAAGCTTGCTGCTTTGGATGAGCAAGACATTGCAAATGTGTTGCCTCCCAAGCTGATCAGAAACAGGCATTGAAATTAAATTTTCAATAAAAGAGAAGAATTAAAGTAGCTGTAGCATTTTCCTTTTTGCTAGAAGTAAGGCAGCTATCAGTTCAGTGCTGTCCATATTCTGGACAAACACAGCAAAATCAAAATCTACATGTCCAAGGGGACCAATCAAACTGCCACCAAGTCATCATGCAGGAAGTAAATTACCAGTTTCTCTTGCTGTCCCTTTCCAGAAAAGTCTAATGGCCAGATGTCATAGCAGGTCTGGAAAGTCAGCAGTTCATGCATAAACAAATAAAGGGATTAGCATTCTCCAGTGAAGGAGAACAAGGAAATGAGAAGAGGAAGGGAAGGGAACCATTTGGCAGAACATCCCATGTAGATCTTGACTCAACAATGCTTTTACATCCGTATGTGGTGCTATCTCTGCTCAGCAATGCTCAGGATGCTTTCCTAAAACATTTCAAGCTAGCTCAGCCAGAACAATGCATCAACATCAGAAAAGCAGCTGCTAAACAGGGCCCACTTTGGGTGTAGCAGGTGTTAGCATGTGGGTGCTGTGTATGTCCAATGATGTAATCTCCCAGCCATTTATGTCAGATAAACACAGTGTTCATTGCAGGGCCTTCCCGTGGGAAGTAACCCGATATCGTTTGACTTGGTTCTTGCCAATGACCGTGGAGAGTTTCTGTTGTTGTTCATCACCCCACCGTGTCAAAGCACTTGGTGAACAGTGGCTGACAGGCCGTAGTTTGTCCTCAAAAGCGCCAGGAAGTGAGGACAAGTCTTCTGTTGCTCCACCTACCAGAGGCTTTTTTTACCCACAATTAGGTTTAAACCTAGAATATTCTAAGTAGTGAAACAAGGGCACTCCCAAACAGAGAGTACTGCCAGTGTCAGCCTTGCTTATTCATATGTAGAAGCACTTTCTGGAAATCAGGAACAGCAGGAACAGATTTCCATGCTAGAACAGGTTGAAAGAAGGCTAAGAATAGCCACACTTCTTTCAAAAGAAGCATTAGGAAAAAATATAAGGTTCAGAAGAAAGGTTCCCTTGTCACTGCTGCCAGATACTTGGGCTTTGGTGAAGCCCTTGCTTCCTTCCCAGAGCAAAGTGTGTTTTGGGGCTTCCTCCTGCGTCCTGGAGGGCTGCTGCCACATAAGGTTCCCTTAGTCCTTGGGATTAAACACCTCTCCCATGACCGATGGTGGATGTGAGGAGAGAGCTACCAGGTCTATGCTGACTCTGTCCTCACAGTGTGAGCCCTAATCCGAATCCCACTGAGGCAGAGAAAAGTCTTTTTTCTGACTCTGGGTGCTCTTGAGTGTGTATCTAACACCTGGCATGATACCCTGGTTTTAAAATGAAATAGCAGCTTGAATTTTCCTGCCTTTGCTCCTCTCAAGGTAGCTACCAAAATGTAGTGTCAGGCCGTGCTCTGTTCCTTTAATAGGATAAATACCAGCTCTGGTTGACTTGCCGCAAATATTCCCCGCATCTCTTGGTCAATATAGACTGGAAAATTTATGGGATACCTGAAGAAAACAGTGTAATTGCAGTGCTGCAAGTAGCACTCAATTGAAAAATAAATAAATAAATACATGAGAGGGAGAGAGAAAAACCTGGTATGTAATGCCCCACTTAACATCTAAGAGCTCTTGTGGAAGGGTATGAGAGACTTGGAACATCCCAAACAAAACCCACTGTTTTCCTTGACCTCCTTTGCTGGCAAGCTGGACGTTTGCATGAACAACAGAAACCTTCTCAGGGATGCTGTCATTTCACCCCAGCTCTCTGCTTTGTGTTCCCAGGTGTGGTCACAGTGATTTTTAAATTCCTCACTGGTGCCAAGCTGCAGGATAGCATGTAGTATAGCTAGAGCATGTGGTTTCCTGATCTGAACCTGCCAGGTGGCTTGTCTCAAGTCTAAATTTTGGAGCATGGTCTTACATGACAGTGTCCATTTTGAGAGTAATAATAGAAGGAAAAAAAACAAAAGAAAAACAAAAACAACAGGAAAAAAAGACCAAAAGTACCCAAGAAGAGGCAAGAGGGAAGGAATCTTTGGTGTTGCAGCAGGCTGTACTATACTGCACTGTACTGTTACATGGTGAAATCAACCATGCTAAAATTAATACAGCAAAGCTGTTTAGCATACCATACATTTTAAATACACATTCTCCTGACATGAAGAAAATAGAAGTGTGTGCCTGAGGTTAAGTACATGATTAGGTGCTTTACTCTGTTTTATTGTGTTAATGTCTATTAAAAAGATTTAGTCCATAAAAACAAATCCTAATGAAAAGTGATAATGATATATCAAAACCCGTAACAGAAAAATACCCAGATTATAGAACAAAGAGCAAGATATAAATAAAGGTTGAAAAGTAGAAGTACATATTCAGCTGGTTAGTTACTAAGGAAGAGGAATAAATTAAGAGGAAGAGGAAAAGTAAAGAAGAGTTCTGCCTTAGCAAATTATTCCACCCAGAACACTCACCCACATATTCTTGAATGTAATTGAGATATTATTTATATATGACTAATTTTTTTCCCCTTTTTAATGTATTTATAACCCAGACACAAAATTAAGCCAAAATTTCTTGTTTATCTTGGCAAAATTTTGCCCTTTGCTTAGAAAGGTTTTCAGTACAAGGGTAAAAAGTAGATTTTAATCTCTCTGATTTTATTTCTGAGGCCTTAATCAGGAGACACAGAGCAGACTTAGTGCAACAGAGACACTGCTTCCAGTGTCAGGCCTCTCTTCACTTGGGGATCACAGGACAGTGACACAGGAAGTCGCCTCTAAGCAAATATAAACACAATGGCTGATTCAAGACTTGGAAGGTGCTTTCTGGTTTTTCACCCTCTTTTCCTTTATAGAGCTCTGTTCATATGTCTAGCAGTAGTTCTTTGTTTTTCCTTCAATGTCAGTCAATTTAGAAACCCTTGTCAGAAATCAGGGAAATGCTAAGGAACATTCTTTTGACAGTAACTTCACTCCCTTAATCAAAGCATGTTGATTTAATTCAAGAGTGAAAAAACAATGGTATTTTTGTGGCTGGATGTTTTTTAATTAAATTTAAGCATCTAACTGCACTTAAAGTTGGTTGTCATTTTCCTACATTTTCAAAATTCATCATTTTGAATATGCATTGAGAGGCATCGAAGGAGGGTCAGTCCCTTCTGCGTATGACTTGTTTGGGGCACTTTTTCAGTGCTCCTATTTAAACAGGCCTCACTGAGGAACTTATGTTACTCAGATGTGGGATTTGCCATGATTATTTTGTTTTCAGCCATTCTCTGACTGAATTCCCATGCTGACACCTTGTTAGCTGGTAATATAATAGCACAACTCTATTTAAGACATTTCCTTGGGCAGCTTAAGGGTAGCAATAACTGCAGTTATGTTTTCTTCCAGACAAGGCACAACAAAGTTGCCAGAGAGTTCTGGAAAGTAGCAATAACATAACCAGAGAATAGAGTTCCTATTTCCTTACCACGCTTGCACATTTTTGTGTCGGTATGACCAAGTCTCTTTGACCTTCTCCCTAAACTTGCAGCAGGTAGGTGCTGAATCTTGTTCCCCATTTCTCCTTTCATTTCTCTTTTGATCAATTTTGCTGAATTCAGCAACCTGCCTTGATAGCAACACCCCTGTTCTCTCTGTATTGGCCTCTTAGGAGCCCTGTGAACTTGCCTACTAGTCTATGCAAGACTACCTACCTCCAGTCAGCTAGGAGATAAGCCTACATCAGCTAATTCTCTAGAAAGTCTCTGCAACACTCTTTTGCCTTCATCTCCTTACCTACCTTACTTAGATGTCCTTTACCTCCAGCTTCTGTCTTAAGCCAACACAGATGGGCAGAGGAAAACACTGTATTGAGATAATAAGATAGGTGTTTCCACTTTCTCCGTGAGTTGGCCACCTGACATAACAGAATAGAAGGACCTATCTGTGAAACTCTCTCTGTCAATTACACTATAAGTTCATTTAAAGAAGTAGCAGTATTCTCTTGTTTGGACTTACTGCATTTTTAGGACTATGCACTCCATATGCCATTGAGAATATCCTCTCTACTCCATGTCTTGTTTCTAAAGCACTAATTGTTGATGTACATGCAACGTTGTTAAGAAGGAACACATTTATTTCTATATGGTGTTGTATGCATGTTGCTAGGGGAATTAACTCTTACGTGCTTGGCTAGTGAAAATCCCAACACACATATATTTTTCATACTTGAGCTTGAGTATTGTGTTGAATATTTCTAGAAATAGGCTAAAGTATATTAAATCCTTGAAGACACACATTTTAATCATTGATTTAAGAAGCGCTATCTATACTTGACTGAAAGAAAGGCTGTTTACAAAGTAAAACCTGCACCAAGTTCATGTCTTCCCTAGCATTGTGCCAGACCAGGATTTGTAATATTATACAAAATGGCGATGAATGGAATTCAGTTGTTTATGGAAGAGATGCTTCAAGAGTTAGAAAAAGGATATGAGAAATATCCGTAAGTACATAAAAAACAGCCTGACTACCAGAGAAGAGGATTAACAGCCTGCTCCCTACAGGCCAAACTTGGTCTATGGTGCATTTGATCCTAACAAAACTTCAGTGAGTACGTCAAAGCAGTGAAGGACCATCACACCAAAGCAGGTAAGAGCCCTAACTCTCATCACATGGCAGATGTATTCCATGATCAAGTAACCTGCTTGACCTGTGGGAAAATCTAAATCACTGTTATTGGCACTCAAGATGTTGCAACTTTGGAAGAGGTGATACATAGCTCTCTGCCTTAAGGACAGTCATCTGCAATGTGACAGTAGCTGAACCAGAAAGGAGACAGTGGATGAGAAACATGGAGAATAGGGTGGATCCAGGACCAAGAGTAAAATAGTTCTTTTGGTTAAGGACTGCTACAGGAGATCATATCATAAAGCACTTTCTGTCAGAAAATATTTCTGTTGTCTTTATGAAAGTATGTTCATTGTGGACACTATTTAATTCTGCAGCATCTTCCCCCCCAAAAAAACCTTACCAATACCATGGGTATAATAAACAGAGATACAAAGTACTGTGAAGAGGAGTAGCCAGGAACACAGTTCCTTTGTACAAGCAGGATAGCAAGAAACATAGCTGTGTTCTTTCCTCTCACCTCTGCTGAGTTTGACAACAGAATAGAAACAAAAGTTACTCACAGGGTTTACAAAGCTGAGACACTATCCCATACCAGTGCTAAAGATCAGGGCCTACTAAGCCCTCCATCAGAAAAACAAGCAAACAGATGACATTGGTCAAGCCAGGAACAAAAGGTGTGGTACAGTGACCTGGAGAAGCATTCCATGAATGCAAAGACTGATGAAGTTGTCATTAGTTGCCTCAGCAAGAAGGAGAGGGAAGGGAAGGCCTGGGCAACACTTGGGTCTTGCATGTGAGATTGTTACAGATGTAATGTAGAAAATAGATGGTAACAGGAAAAAAGGAGCATTTGGGAGAAACTCTGAGAATAACTTTCCCCAAAGGACAGAAAGGTCCAGTATAGGCATCCCAAGCAGCTGAAAGCAGCAGGAACTGATGCTGAGAAGACTGGTCAGTGTTCAGGCCTCGGCCGTTGCTGTGCGAAGGGCAGGGTAATATAAGAAGGATCCAAGAATCCTTACAATACAACACTGAGACAAATAATTTCACAAATGGGGAGCATGAGTGAGTAAATACTGTATCACTCACTTGCAGTATTTATCAGTACCTTTCACATTTGTTGAAGTTAAAAACCAGTGAGGGAGAGAGAGAGAGGGGAGAAAAATAAGCTTTCCTAGTAACTCGATACTTTGAAGACTGAGTGCTGAAGATAAGCTAGTCAGAGCCATGCAGTACGAGGATACCAGCCACGCTCAGACTCCCACCCCATAAAATTGTGGTGGTTAGCTGGCTGGGTCCTTCTTACTCAGTCACATCTTGGTCTGATATCCTCAATTTCCCATGGCATCCTTTACTAGACACGTTGTCTTGGATTGTCAGTGGCCCCAGATCTTCCTCTTCTCTCTCTGGGAAGCATGAGAGCAAGCCTTTCTCCTTAATGGTGTAGGCAACACAACAGTAAGCTCAGGAATCTCATCCTTTCCTCTCTTTTATGTTCACAAATTACAGTTGACAAGCAGTATTTATGGGCTCAGATGTTTTTCAGCTTTGACTGAAAAATGCCTCAGAATAAAGATGGAGGTGAGAATGGCCTTTTACAGTACTACCAAGTATGCTCTGAGGGATGTGTGCATGAGGGCACTTTTGCAGGAGGGACAGCTGTCTGGTATTGTACCCTTCCCATGGAGGTTTGAGTCCTGATAGGAGAAGAATGGATGTCAAGGCTCCCTTTCTAGAATTGTCAGCTATTTTTATGCTCAATGTACTATAAAATCTTTACAGAGCCCACACGCAAACATTTTCTAATTTTCTGCCAGCTCTGGCCAAAGAAAACTTCCAGCAGCAGTGCACAAGCTCTTCATGTTGTGTATGGAACAGCTAGTGGATTGGATCACATGTTCTGTTGTGCTCTCCTGGTACAA
The DNA here is from genome assembly GCF_002078875.1 of Numida meleagris. NCBI lineage: Eukaryota > Metazoa > Chordata > Aves > Galliformes > Numididae > Numida > Numida meleagris. Next base: position 54,053,852 of record NC_034438.1, on the reverse strand, counting down.
GGCTGAGTCAGATGGAGATGTTTAGGAGCCTCTGCATCTTCTGGAGAGATAGTTCCTCGAGTCCCCACTGAAAGACATGTCCTTTTTACACATTTCATAAAGAAAACAGGGCCCTGAGCCTGGGATATTCTCACAGAGCTGTGAGTAGGCTTTGTGTCTCCTTACTGCACATTGAAAATGGCTCTTACACGTTATCAGTTCCTGGGATACTTGTTTGTCTCCTTCGGAGGCCCCTTGGTAGGGAGATAAGTCAGCAAGAGGAGCAGAAGGCTCCGTTAGAAGCAAGGGAATCTCGACTGAAGGACGAAGAGATGTTAGAGAGTGGTAGGAGGAGCTAATGAGCCAGTTGCTCTCTTCAACAGTGGTCGCGATGAGCTGTACCCCAACATATTCTAGGAAAGCCGCAGTCTCTGTGGATGTGTCCTTCCTCTTCTTGTGTGGGTGGGCATGGAGCAGGTAACACCAGCAGACAGAGAGGGGAACCAGTTGCTGTGGAAGAGGAAACAATCTGAAAACAATACAGACGAGGAAGAAATGGCATGCAAATGGCATGAGTGAGCAGCAAGAAATTACTCACTGCATCCTTGTCACGTTACTCGCCTTCTCCCAAATATAATTTGTCCCCTGCCCCCAGCCTCCAGATTAATGTTCAAGGGCACAGCTCTTTCTAGACCCTTTCCTGACCTCTCTCTCTCTTGTGTGGCTCATGGGTCACAGTGTGACACCTTACATCTTCAGGCTGTTCAGTTTCTGCAGAAGCCTTCTCAGAATGAGGTGCATGGGGGAAATCAGAGAGGAGAAAAGAAGAATATGTAAAAATATATGACAGATTTCCATTCCAGGTAGTACCACCGTGGTAATTAAGCTTTCCTCTGTCTCCAGAGCAAAAGCTTGAACTCTCTGAGATCAGCAGCCTCCAGCAACACTCCTCTCTAAAATCTTGACATATACCTAAATATGTATATATTTATACAGGGATTATATATGTATTTGCATACTGACTCCTCCGAGCTCCTTTTCCTGCTTCACTTTTCACTTGGATAGCTGCTGCCTGACAGCCACAGTAAAGCAGCCCACCACGAGACTAACATGAGAAGGGAATTAAACAATGCCACCGCTTTGAGGGAGGAGAAAGGTTACTTGCGGGCAAATTCCTGCCGAAGCGGTGAAATGACTATTTGCATGTGACTGCTGCTTGTGCAGGGGTGCACACAAGGTTTGATGCTGAGGGAAGATGCAGGGCTGTTTGGGGCATTTGGCTTTAGAAATAACTTGTCTGTGAGGATTGCTTTGGCGATGAACACGTAGCAGCAGGCACTCTGAAGAACAACCTCAGAGCTTCAGGACTTTTTTTTTTTGTTTTTTTTTTTTTCCGTTTTTTCTCTCTTCCCCCAAGGCGGTGCTGGTGAGCATGGATTTGAACGAGCGTTTTATTTCTTTTTTTTCCCTCTACCCTGTTATCTATGCATTTGTGGGCCCACACCTTCCTTCTGCCTCCCTGTCCAACAATCATTAATGAGTTCTATTCTCATTAGAGGCTATCTAAAAAATACAGAACAGAGATAGTGTGATAGATTAAGTGACTCAGCTACAGAGACTATGGATGGTTCAGCAATTGAAAGCAAGTCTCCAAGTGCTCATAAAAATTCTTTCATCAGTCTCTTTCCTGCCAGGCACTTTGAACCTAATTAAGAGTAGAAAAGATTTTTCCAGTCTCCTTAGATCCAAGCATGTTTTAAATCAATCAGGAACTATGAGAACTATAGGGGAAAAAAAAAAAATCAATTTTAAGAACAAGTTGAGTTCTGGTAAAGAAGGGGAAACAAAGCAACAAAGTTGGTTCAGCCACCTATCTTTACTACTTCTGATCCCATGTTACTCCATCATTGCAAAGAGGCATCAGTGCAGCTCCCTTAGGTCTGAAAGACCAAACTGTACTGCACTGGGCATCCCAGCAGGACAATTCTGTAGTTTCTGGAGCCAATTTTCATTGGAAACTTACCCTTCATGTTGGAGCAGGTCCTTCAGCTTAGTCACTGGTAGACACATGGTCTTCTTCCCTTCACTTCTGAGTCCTGACCCCACTGCCGTAAGGCAATAATGCTCAGGTTTATTAACCTGTAACGTTACTAAGATCTCAAACCTTGAGGAAAGGTGGCCACATTCAGCTCAGAGTGGAACTCTTTTACCTCAGACTGCCACAGCAGTCCTCACAGCATCCCTGCAAGGGAGAGAAAGGGCTCCAGAAGTGTTCTGTGTACACACTGCTTTTGCACAGAGTGGCATTCCCAGCCATGCTGTTGCTTGGTGAGGTGCTCTTCTTGTGGTGGGGATCCTTGAAAAATAGTGTTTTGTAGCTGAGAATTTGCTCTACCAAATAGTTTGTTATTGTGCTCTCTGTAACAGTCATAATTTCCACAGAAATAAATAGAAGGCATTACTTTCAGAGCAACCTACACAATTTGTGATAACAGGAACTGAAAAACAAATAAGCAGTGACAAAAGTCTATATGGTGAAAAACTCTGAATAAAGTGAGAATTAGAATTGTAGTACAGAAATATATATGCATGGTCATTTAATTGTATACTAACTGTATACAGGTGCACAGCGTGTTAAATGGAATCAACTACTGCTGAAGTGTTTATACTGAAGCCCAAGGTACATGGTCCTTGACTGTTCATTTGCTAGCACGTTGTGTGAGCTACGCTTTAAGATAAGGCCTTGCAATGGATCCCTGCTGGTTTTGTTTTCATTTTGTCCTACACTGCGTCTCAGTGTAACTAGTCCCACCTTAAGACCTGCTCTCTCTCACAGTACGGACACTGCTGAGTGTCTCACTGGGTAAACGAATATTAAAAGGATCCCAGATCTTGGCACATCGAGGTGACACACAGAGACTAATTAAGAGTTTAGGAATGTCTTCACAGTTGGTGGGTTTGGGCTTAATGGTTTTTCAACTCATGAGAAGGCATGTCTCATGCATTCCATGCTGAGAGAAGATCACTCCTCGGGCAAAGACAAGTTATTTGTGGGAGTCTGGAGTCATCTTGTTCCAAAAGCTGTACATCTAAATTCTTCTTAGTGCCAAAAACAGACACCATCAAGAGAAAGATGCCCTCTTCCCCTCTAGCACCAGCAGGCAGAGTTGCTGGACACTGTGAAGGTGCGGAAAAAGTAAGGAACAATATGGAGCTACTGTAGCCCAGTAGTGGGTTGCGATTAACATGAGATTCAGAAGTCTACATTTGCCCATTTTCCTCTGCTTCCACAGATTATTCTCTATTTTACTAGCCTCACGTTACTTCCTCCCCTGTGCTACAGGAGGAAAGTGCTATCATGATGCATATGGTGTGGTGCCTAAGAAAAAGATGGTCTGAGATCATGAATTCCCCTCATGCTGTGAGCTATGTGAAGGGATTGCCTACATTGCAGAGTGATGGGACTTTCCACCCTCTGCAAAGAGCACGACCAGCCATGTTTAGCGGCCCTCAATGAAGGGCTGCGAAGAGAGGTGGACTGTCAGCTTGAAGAGAGCACATCTGTTCAAGCACATGCAGAACTGAGAAAATTGCACCAAAATAGAAGGGGCCTGTTTGACCGCTGAGTGCACTGCTGCAAAACATATACTTTACCATGCTATCAGCTTCAGCAAGACTTTCCAGAGAAATTGCAATTGCAATTGAAAAGAGTATACCCAAATGACATACCAAAGCAAATGCATGCTACGGTGCACTTATATCTGCCCAGATGGTTTCATTCACATTTCACTTCTAGGTTTGAACCCTCTGGTTGTCCAGGTTGCTCAAGTTATATGGCTCTCAAGCTTCCCTCTGGAAAGGTAGCTGTGAGTACACTTAGCTCCAGGCTGGCCAACTGTCTGGACTTCTGTTGTATTGTAGTGCACATACACAGAGACTCTCAGCTTTGTTTCAGCTCTCGCATGCTCCAATCCCTTCTGGCCCCCTCAAGACACATCATTCAGTGTACATACCTAGCTGCATGGCTTCATTTTGATAATCTGCAAAAACAACCTTCTTCACAGAGAAGGAATACCTCCCTCAAAACATGTACAGATAAAAATAAAAAGCAATTGCTTGTTATGTCTTGGTCACAAAGGGTGGATGAAACAATTCCACATGAAAATCTACCCAGGCTGCTACATTTACGAAGGGGTTCTGGGTCCATGCACTACTCTTGTTTGCAAAGCAGTATGAATAGACCCAGTTTAAGGCAGAAAAAAAGAAAAAAATAAGATGGCCAAAGCAGCTTCTCCCCTGGACAAGAAATTTTCATACTCCTTGAGAGGAGTGTTCTCTTCCAGCACATACCTGCACAGAACAGAGCAGAGAACTACTGGGTTAAGTAGAAAGAAAATTAAGTACCCTGCACTACCTATACAGGTTCTTCAGGGGTGCCACATGGCAGAAACAAAAGAGACGGAAGCTGGGAATCAGGAGGGGGAAGGTTTGGGTTTGTAGGCACTGAGTGAACACATAGCCTGTGCTGGCTGCTTGACGACTTCAGTTACCCTGTTAAAGGTTTGTAGAGTCAGAATAGTTTCCATAATCACTTTTGATCAGTTCAATCTATGACATATATAGGCCTCTTGGCAACACACAAATGAGGCAGTCCTCCCATACAGCTGCCTACAAACAAGGAATGTGGGTAATATATCTTTGATATGCCATATTTTTCTTGTCTGGTGATTTGTTTTGATGCCTTTCACTTGTGGTAGCTGGCAATTCCTGCATACAGTGTATCTGTGATCAACTTCAAAACGTTTTAGCAGAAAAAACAGAGGCTTTATTATTTCTTGCATTTCTGTTTCTTGCACACACAGGCCTTCTGTGCCACCTGACCTGACCAGCTGAGTGAGATGGCCTCAGACTGCTCATAACTTCATCTATAAGCAGGAATGCGCATTGTTTCTTGGAGTATTTTGGAAGCTGTTTACTCCATTGGGCCAAGCTGATGGACTGGAGATTTGTGTGAAATGCAGACAAGGTGTGCAATAGCAACAAGCTTAGCTATCCACTCTTTCTCCATTTTTATTATCATTTCTAGCCTGTGTCTGGTTAGAATGCTGACTCAGATCAGAGTTATGTATTAATGGCCATCCCTTTGCCCAGCAGTAACTTAGTCAAAGGTTGTACCAGTGGTTTTGCATCTGCACTCTGTCATGGCTTGTTCCCTATAAAGACTTCTGTGGAGTGTAGGAAGGCTGGCACTGAACCAAGGCAGTATGAACAGAAGAGGTGATTTGTTGCTTTTCCATATAAGGGCAATCAGAGGAGCTGGCAGACTGGCATTGCTCTTCAGAACAGAACTGGAAATGGGGGTGGGAAGCAGCCTGCTCTGTCCCCCATTCACTCCCCTGATGTCCTGTGACAGAGCTACACCCACCCCTGTGACCAGCACGGCCTGGAACAGAGATCCCGTGATAACCACAGAGGATATCCACATTCCTCTGAATGCAGAAGTTGTCCCTCCCACAGAGAAGTCCACTCCCTTCTACTTGCCACCCATAGACCTTGAAACCTTCTCAGGCCTGACTGTGACCTGCAGAAGATCTGCAGGGAAAAGGGCTCATGCTTTTGCACTGTGGGTTAGAAGTTCTGCAGTACGGTTGCCATTCTCCTCACTTCTCCCCAGCCCACATCTCCTGCTCTGTAGACGATGTTTTTAATTAAACTCTCAGGACAAAGTTTTCCGTTGCTCTTTGCCAATATACAAAGAGAAGAATTCAAGTTTCATTTGTCACCTTAGAGCTCTAATGTAGCACAGGCAGCAGCAGTACTGGTGAAGGTCTAAATCCAGATCTCTGTGGGCACAGTGATCTGTACATTTCTTAGAGGTGGAAATGCCAGGACAGGCTAAGAGGAGCTCTGGCAGAGCTGGAGGTCACTGCCACCCAAAGACAACTGCTGCAAGTGGAATTCTGCCAGGTTTCATTCTGGGAAAATAGACTGTAGCTCTTCTCCCATCTCAACTACCCTGTGGCATTTATAGAGAAACACATGGAGAGAATTAAAACACAGTAAGAGTTCCCTCTAGAGGAATAAAGCCATAATCTACACATCTCTCCATATTCAGCTAGCGTGAGGGCTCTGTTCTCTTTGCAGGTATAGAATGACAGTGGGATAAATCCACAAATGAAATCCACCACTAACATATGAGCAAAAGAAATAGATTCGATAACACGGCAAAAAAGCATCAGAACCTTCCAAGAAATACCAATGGCAAAAGAGATAAAAGCAGTGTTTGTAGCTTAATCCAAACGCAATCCATCCACTAGAAAGGAAGAAGCAACTATTATTGCTGCAACTCCGTATCTCTCACGGAGTTCATGACACCCTCTAAAAAGGAAAGAAAAAAAGAAAATCAAGGCACAGCAGTTGGTTTAAGATGTTGTCAAGGTCACAGAGATCACTCATATAAACAGAATTTATTCACACGGATTCACTGTGTTTTCATGTTTTGTTAGTCACTATTTTTTATTAATATTTTGCTAGAACTCAGTTTTACAAGTGTTTTAGTTCCATATTCTCTGATTATTGCATAGTTGTTTCTTTTTAAAGAGGTATGCAGCATTATGGAAAGGCTGCAAGAAAGGAAATTGGTAGGTTACTCCAAAAGTAATGCCTCCTATTTATTTCTGTAGAAACAAGAACCAATGCAAGGAGCTTAGTAACGTTATTTGATAAAGCAAATTCTCTGCTTCTAAAGACTATTCTACAACTTATCCACTACCACTAGCAATGCATTTTCATCAGTGATGAACCTGCATACCATGCTTGTAACAATCTTCACCAGCGGAGGTGACCCACTGTTGTTGTCACCACTGCTGAAACGCACCACCCACTGCCTCATTGAGCTCACATCCACTGTTTGGTCTCCAGAAACGCTCAGCAAGCATCAGTGAATGTCAGTGGGTGACATTACTTCTGCACAGAGGAATTCTATTCCACACCTCTGCTTCATCTGCAATTCCGTGGCAGACACCATTCTGTCAGACTGCCCCACTGCTGCCATCTGTCACATGGCAACACGATGTAATGCGATATTGGTGGGAAAAGCTGGGGCTCTTGAGTCTGCAGAAGAGAAGGCTGCAAGGTGTCCTGACAGCAGCCTTTCAGTATCTAAAGGGAAGCAACAGGAAAGAAGGGAACGGACTCTTTAGCAGGGTCTGCGGTGATAGAACAAAAGGAAATGGCTTCAGGCTTAAAGAAGGTAGATTTAGGTTGGATATAAGAAAAAAGTCTTTTACAGTGATGGTGGTGAGGCACTAAAACGGGTTGCCCAGAGAACTGGTGGATAACCCATCCCCTGAGACTTTCAAGGCGAGGATGGATCAGGCCCTGGGCAACCTGATCTAGCTGTGGACGTCCCTGTTCATTGCAGAGAATCTGGACTACATGACCTTCAAAGGTCCCTCCCAACTGTAGGGATTCTATGACTCTATAATTCTGTGAAGTTCAGCCTCTACTGCCATAACACCAACATCTGCCTCCGGTGTCATGGGCCAGCATAACATAATAAAACAGGAGGCATTACTTTTGGAGCAGCCCTCCTATTAGAGTCAGCTTTGTTTGCTCCTTTTACTTGGATCTCTGATCACAACAAAAACACTGTGAAAACACATAGCCCAATGTACCAGCTGTAGAGAATTAGCGTTTCTTGTCTTAGCAGTATCTGTTCAAAAACCTCAGTGCGAAAAGCCATGGGGTTAAGTTGTCTCACATCCAAACTAAACAAGTATGAAGGCAGAAAGGACCAGCTCATTTGCATTAGGAAAGGGGAGAGTAAATGCTTAACTGGGAAGAGAAGACTGATTCTCAGAAGGATTTTGTGTTACAATAAACTGTTTTACACATAACTCTATAGCCTCAAAAGCAACTCAAAAGCATCCAGAGGGGAAAGGTACACTGCTCCCACGTAATTGTCATCTGGAGCTTCCAGCTGCATAAAAGCCTGTCATGCTTTGGCCTTCTCCAGAGCTGCGTTCAAGCATAATGTCCCCTTGCATTCATGTGGTGGTTTTCATCCCAGGGGAATGAGATTTTCAAAAAATAAGGGTGAGGAATTGCTGCTGTCATTTTACACATAAAGAGAGAGCACACAAAGCAAGTGCTTACACTGGTAAGGCAAACAGCTCTCTGTATCCAGGCAAAACCCCCATGGAAGAGCAACACAGAGATAGTGGGCAAATTGACTTAGATGCAACCTGAGTACATGAAACAACTCAGGGTAAAGGTCCAAAGTCAAAGAATTTAACTGCAGCAGGATGCAGATCCCATTCTGCTTATTTTTAATGCATGCTCAGAAAGTGGTAAAAAAGTGGAAAATGTGAGCCATTACAGGCAATGTAATGAACATTTTCAGGAGCATCTTACGATACTGTGGTGTATATCAAATATGCATACACACGTATATGCATATACATGTCATATATATATATCAATATGATTGTCTTCCTCCTTTATTTTTTATGTATCCAACAATTCATAGAGGAAGAGGTTAAGACAGTCAGTAAACAGAAGATGCAGACATCAGCATGATCCAAATGACCTTCCAAAGTGTTTGTGAAAGAACATTTAGATACTGCTTCAAGGCAAGCAAAACAGTAATCAGTATGAAAGCCACAACAGTCTGCATGCTAGCTGCTTGGTTAAACACAGTGCAGACCTGATGCCCCTCATGTACTGTGGCTTAAAGAGTTAAGTTGTGATAAGTAATCTGTGTGTTCAGACAAGACATGAGAGTGGAGCTGGCTTCTACAGCATCTAGTCTGGTTTTGAGGTATAATTTCAAGAAACAACACACCTCAGAAAAGTGGAGCACAAGGTGAATACTAAAAAGAGGGTTCAGGAAGCAAACTAAGGACCAGCCCAGTGTTTCGAGAGACTTGGCTTCAGTTTCCTTGACTCTCCCAGTGACCCTGAGCAAATCATTTTCATGGTCCGTGCCCTCACATTTTCAGCTGTGAGATAAGATTTTTAGTATACATTTAATTACACTGTTTTGTGGAAAGAGGCTCTCCCATGTGTTTCTCAGAAAAAAAAATAATTAAATGAGGCCATGTAAATTAAAAACAAATAAAAAAACGTTAGAAATTACAAATTTTATGAAAAGTCCATTCTAAATGATAACATCAAGCAGGCTCCTACGGTTGGTGTGGCTCCATGCAGTGGAAAATTTTGTTCAAATCACCCAAGAAACAGGATTGTGGTAATTTTTGTCACCCGAGGGGGGACATTTCTAGATGAGAGAAACAAGCACCAAGGGTTACAGAGAGATCCCCCTGATGTTTGACTGAAGAAATCCATCTTTTCATGGCTATGTTTAACTCATGGGGTGAGCCCATGTTCTAGTTTCCTCATGTCATGCCTAAGGTCCTCATGAACAATTTGTCTCCAGGTTGACTGAATTATCAGGATGCTGAGAAAGGTTTGTATTAGGCATTTTCCTTAGTTCTTTATTTTATGGACTGTATTTTCAAGGACTGGACCTCTCAGTTCTGTTTTCTTCTCTGAATCATATCTTCTTTGTACTTTGGCCACACAATACACTTCCAGGAAGGTATTTGTGAATGTCTTTTGTGTGAGAAGTGAATTTATTTTGCCAGTTCACATCCATGCAGCATTCAATTCTAAGACACTCAGAAATAATAGAGTTAATTCTTCTTTTAATTAGGCAGACAGCAAGGAGTTTCTTCAGTGATCAAGTATAACAGTCTTGGCTTCCAAAGGATGGTAAGGGAATTGGGTGCTCCAGCTCTTACCTTTCTACCATACCACAAATTCTCCCAAAGTGAAAGAAATATTGTGCAGTTGCAGATCTAATTTAGATAGTGTGTGATGCGTGGCAGTGGCTGTTCAGATATGAAGAAACACAGTCAAAATTTTGATTTCTTAACATCTTTTTTGTGTTTTCTGAGACTACATACCAATTATATTTGTTGGTTAACAAGAGGAATTTTTCCTGTTCTTAGATCCAGTATCTTTCCTCAGCCCTAAATTATAAGTGTCACTCACCTCGCAGTATGCCTTATATTAAAGCCAAATGAACAAATTATTGCAATCTCAAGCATGTCTTCTCAAGGTATCAGAATTACAAGATGTTACTCTGATTTAAGTCTCTCATTTGCAAGATGTCTGAGACAAGTCATGATTTAGAGCAGACAGAAGTACTGTGATGCTGCCTGTCCTGACACCATCCTGTTATATTGCTTTGTCTATCTTTTGGTCAATGGCATTTTCTCTTTCTTCCTGCAAAGACCTATTAACCATGTTGGCTGTTGGCTAGCCTGCAGTTATGCTTGGAAATTAAGTCTCTTGCCCAGCGTAAACCAGCTCCCTCTTTGATTTTAATGAAATTCTCTTCAATGCTAATTAGAATTATTTGCTTTTCTGTGGTACTTTGTAACGAAATGATAGCTTGCTGGACTGTGAACTAACACTTACTATTTATGTAATTAATTACATTTCATCAGATTTGGTCTCTCTTTTCTCTCTCTCTCTCTTTTTCTGTGAGGAAAAGCATTAAAATAAAAAATTAAGGAAGTTTAACAAATGCCATTTTGGTTGTTCATCTTTCATGTAATACACCTAGATGTTAAAGGAAGTCATTCATTGGCAATTAAGATACTGACTGCTTTTAAATCCCCTCACCTACTTTAATAGTGTATTCTTAGTTCTTTGAATACAGAACTGCCTGGATTTTGGCTGTTCCATTGTTCAAAAAGGCAATGCTCAGTTTGCAGACAGGTCCTGTGTGGCCTAGTTCAGGAGGCAGAAAAGTGTAGACTGTTCTTATGAGTGTAGATTTTCAAGAAATAGATCAGCTGATGAAAAAGGGGATGATAGCTTAGCAAGAAAAAGAAGTTACACTGTCAGGTAAGTGTGAAAGACAGTATTGTTTTAGTTTATTATCATCCGTATGATAATACTATGAATGTGGACATGTTCTCCATCATCATGGAAAAAAATTCACTGTGAATTCCCTGCAGGTTGTTCAAGGGAAAAAGTTTGGTGCGCACCATCTCCTCTGCACCTGGCACTCCCATGGAGAACACTGTGGTTCAGATGATAGATAAATCCAACTTGGTAACAGATACTGTCTACTTCCAAAATCCTCCAGCACCCGCAGAACAGGAAATGGCTTAGAAAACAAAAATAATAAATAAAATAAAAGTAGATAAAAATACACAAATTCTAGCCATTTGGGCCAGGCCAAACAAGATGTGGTGTGAGGGGCAGGGATACAGAGTTGGTAGCCAGTGGACAACTGAGGGTTTTATTAAAGCATCACAACAAGCATTTGCTAGGATATGTCTGAGTCCTGACCGCATGCAGTGTATACCCTATATTACCTCTCAGTCCTGGTCAGATTACACTGTGAACTCACATTATGGCTTTTTTTTTTTTTCTTCAGACAAATCCAGCTGTATCCTGTGACCATTTGTGCTTGTTGATTCTTCTCAAGAACAAGAGTTGTATTTGAATAGGCTGTCCAGGCTCAGTTTAAAGAGAGGCTCCACCAAAGGAAAAATTGCACTAATTTGACGGGCACGCACGTGACAGTTTAGAAATGTTTTCTTCAAAGTGAGGATCACATCAGCTCAAAGTCCAACATTATGTTATGAGCCAACATCTGTGTGGCTTCTGTAGCCAAATTCTTGGCTATTATCAGGAGCTTATAGCATTTTTTGATGAAGCAAATAATGCTTATTCTGGAGGTCATGGCATTTGCCCTTTACATATGCCAAAAGTAGACATTTTCTGGTGTTTTGTACCTATTCTGAAGCTTTTGCTGCACTAAATCAAGGCATAGAGTTCTAGGGAAGAGGAAACATATGATCATGTTTTATCAGTGCTAGTCTGTACAGACCTTGTGAGTTCATTCAGTGGTACCTGTAGTACATCTGCATCTTCTAACGAAATGAGAAAATAGTTGTTAGAAACACAGCTTGCTTTCACACCACAGCATGAACTATATGCTATATCCTTCCTGTTCGAGTGGCTAACTTCTTCCTTCAAGAAATTGGAATTTATATCTAATGTGTTGTATTTTCAGTTTACAGGGACAGGAGCAGGTCAGATGCAACAGACCAGGGAGCCTTCAGACATCAGAAATACTGGAGGTGTTAACACATTTTGATTGAAACATTTCTTCACTTTTCCTTTTGCTTATTTAGATGGAGAAATCTAACCAATTTCCTGTGCTGCTTGTGTATGAAGAAAATCTGTATGAGTGGGTAGTAGATTTTCTTTCCTTCCAGTCGGCAGGGCCCATTTTCAGTAGATAAAAATCTAACTGGAAAATGAAGGTCATCATCCATTTATAGCTCGAAAACTCACAAGGCACAGAAATTCTTGTTGCCTTCAGAGTAAGCATAGCCCAATTCAAAGCAAGCTAATTTCCCAAACTGAAGGTGCACTACGGATAGTGATCAATAGTATCAGTGTTTGCAGCCTCTACTTCAAACAGAGAGGGACTAGTGTCTTCACGTGGACACTAGCCAGAATTTTTTGACAGTGAACACCTTAGAGCCATCATCTAATACCACAATTTAAAGTTACAACTAATAAGAATAATGACTACATTACTTTCTGCTTGTAGGGCCAATTATTACCTCTAATTCATGGCATTCTAATTATGGATGAGGCAGCTTTTCCATCACAAGTTTCTTCTCTGTGCCTGTATCAGTCAGAGCAGACATTTATCACCGTAGCTGTCAGTCCACTTATGAAAGGATTTTATGATTAATGAAACTAACCTTTTGCTGGGTTGAGGCATTTCAGGTGTCCCAGCCACTGTTTTCCAGAAGAGAGATTGGGACAGTTAAGGCTTTGGATAGAAAACTGTTCTGATACTCAGCTGCACACAGGTGATTTCTTGCCGCACGACCAGAATTTTTGATAAAGCTGCAAAATGCAGTGTCTTCTTTGATTTGCAGCCCTGCCACACACTTCTGTGTGAACAAGGCTGACTGAAATGCAAAAGGAAACTGCTGTGGTTTTTGCCTTACACTGAAAGGAACATTACAGAATTGAAGAATCTGCTAGCTTTTGTTCCCTCCAACTATTTTCTAATCATTTTTAACAATGTTATTTTTGATTTTGCACTTCTCTTATCCATTCATGCTGCAGTAGCTTCTACGGTTTCCAGCTGGCAACAGGACTTTGTGTTGCTTTGTATCTGTATATTGCAGGTAGTGGAGCAAAGCAGGAATTCCTAGAGCAGATGAAGATGCTGTAGGTTGGAAAAGAGATGACTGAGGGGAAGAGGATAGAGGAATGGAGAAGGAAATAAGGAACTCCCTGTTTCTCATGGCAAAAGAAATACAGTACTCAAAATGACACACAAGATAGTGTGTTCAAAACAAAGGACAGGACTGTTAACATAATGTGTAGTTGAGCCCCCTAGCTCCAAAATATTGCGGGGCTGACACTGCATGGCTTAAAAAAGAAATAGGACAAGTTCAAGGAAGAAAATTAGTTGGAAGCTGACCAGTATGGATAAAGTTGCACACGCTTGTGCCTTTTGAAGTTTCCAGCCACAAAACTTAATGTGTGTGACAAAATACTTTGGTAGTATCATTGCAAGTCTTTTCTGACCTTAGATGCATTCTTAGCTGTCTAGTTTTGGTGTTGCTGAGATAAAAGACTAAATAGACCTTTTTGTCTCATCCTGAATGACTATTATCTTGTGCTTTGTATGAAGTCTTTGAACTGTTTTCTTCAAGAAGGGGATATGATCACAGGGGAGGAAAACAGTATTTCCTTAAACTGTATGGAAATTGTTGCTTTCAACATCAGTCTGGCAACATTCAGAGCATGTCTGCTTCTGATACCAAAACTACAGAATGCCTAAATGAAAATCTGACAATTAAAAGTGATGGAAAACTTGTCATTTCTGCACATCTGTACACAAGTGCAGGAGCAGGAGACCTCAATTGCATGGACTCAGAAGCATCTTGAAGTAATGAGTGCAATTTTTGGACAAGTATGTTTTTCTTTCCATTTCATAATGGAAAGAAATCTCTAAATCTCTTGGTTAATCTCAGCTTCTCCTGGATTGCAGAGCTACTCTACAGGTTGGCTAAAGAAAGCCCTGTGGACACCGTAAGTTGCTGATATCTATATTGCTCTGGCAGAGGCTTTCATTGAGCTGGAGGTTTTTGTGCCAGCAGCAATTTCAATTAGTCAAGTATTACGCCAAGAATGCGACTGAAGGTGGTGATCCCAAGCCATCAGCTGGTAGGGTTAGGTGGATGAAAGGCTGTTACTCTTCACTAGCTCTGAAGAGTCTAGATCATGTGCATTAAATGAAATGGTTACACAGTGAGGCCTGGGAAATAATCTCCACAAAAACTGCTGAGCACAGGTGGCTTATACCCCTCCGAGAAAACATAATACTATAGGCCTTATAAAGATTCAGCAACAAAGAGTGAAGGAAGATCTGCAGATTCATTAAGTATTCTCCACGTCATTCCAGAAATGAGTGCTTTTTGCCATTTCTAATGTTTTCTGACTGTATTAAACACCTCTTCAATTAAGGAACTGACTGTAACCCTATACTGTTAAACTGGGAGCTGTCATCCCTGAGGAGTAAAGGGTTGCTCTGGGATCTGTGACAGATTAAGCTTTTTTGAAAAGCTGTACTATACTGATACTCCAAGAGAAGTTAAGCTGAGATTTAAAAGGAAGGGGTGAATGACTGGCACCAGTATGTATTATCACTTTTCCCGCACCCCAAAGGGAAAGCTGGGAGAGAAGATAAGGGAAATCTAGGAGAGAGAATATGTACTTATTTCAAAGAAGGATTTTTCTAAATGCAGAGATTCTCTTGTCAGTACTCAGCTTTGGAGGCTCAGTCAATTAATCTATCCCTATCCAAGAAAGTGCTTCAAGAGCTCTTCACTGGGACCACACAGGCTCCACTGCCAGCAGCACCTGTTCAGATGCTCTGCTGAGTAAGGAAACATGTATCATCATGTATTCAAATTCTTGTCTAAGTCTTCGGGAGAATCAGCTTGCAAATTCGTGTTAGCATGATACAGGAAAGGGTCACCGTGTGCAATTAGCCAAAGGACAAATAGCCAAAGGACAAACAAAGATTTCCAGTGCAATTTATTTCCCTAAGGCATGCACATACTAACTGCCTTATCCTGGAGGTCTGTGACAGACACTCATGCAGAACAACTGTCTACTTAGATACACATATTTTCAGGAGGGCTAGAGGTATGTTTTCCAAATTACACTAACTCCTGAAAATATCTTCTATTAATTTTTCTCTTATTACAGCTCTTCCTTGCTGCAGTTTTTGTCTCTTTGCTGTGCTTCAGCCTTCATCTTTTAAGTCCCCATAAAACTTGCGTCCAGCTGCCAGCCACATGCTCAAGGTACAAACAAGGATCATAGCCTAGAGCGTGCAAAGCTCCTCTTTGTGTTGTTCAGTTCTGTCCTGTAATGTTATCTGTCGAGGACCTAACTTTTATTTTGCTTTGTTATGTTATTATGCTTATTAGCGGGATGAGAAAGGAAAGGAAAAGGGAAGTGGTTTTCTGAAGAACTTAGAAACCTTGGGGACAGAGTCTGATGTTCGAGGTTATATATCAACAAGCTGTTTTCTTTTCTAGGTACTGGTCTCCACAGAAAAACTGTGGTTTTCCTGTTACCTTGAACTTTTGTATTTCCCCATTGATTCTCAAAGGGAACGTCCCACGTCTCCCCACTCTTGACATTCCAGTTTTTGCTCCTCCCCCTGTACTGGCGTGAAGGCTCATGCAACAGTCAGCCCATCTGAGAACTAATCAGCTGAAAATATCCTTAAAAACATACTTTAAAACTGTCAGACTAGAGATGCTGTGAAATTTTATGCATTCTTCAGCTAACACAAGGGCAGTATAACTGAGTTGCTATGGAATGCAATGGGAGGTGGGTATTTCCACTGGTTTAAAGTGCCTGTGTAATAAAACAACCTTTTGAGCAGGGGATACTGTGAAGAAGCAGACCAAATTTTATTTAACAAGTCTGTTTAGTAACAGTTATAAAATAAAGGATTTACCAGCCATGATATTTTCATCTTGCTTTTGCATGCTAAACAGCAGTGAAATCCCCTAACAAGCTATGGTTTTTACCAGGGGTCAAGAAAAATCTTTCTGACATGTATTTTCTCAAAACTGGAGTCTCCTAGAGAAAAACTGGAATCCCCTGGAACATCTAGAAACTCTAAAGTATGGGTGTCCAACTTTTTGGCTTGCCTGGACCACACTGAGTAAAGAGGAATTGTCTTGGGCCACTACTTGGAGTAGTTCAATTCTCACATGGTGGTGTTCCAGGGAAGAGAAAGCCTATAAGCTGAGTGGAAACAGCATGCACAATCTGTGTATGTTTGCAAAACACCAGGGAAACATGAAAAATGTCAATCAGTGGAGAAGAAAACTTAGAAAAACGTGCATACTAGTGTAGCTTAACTCATATTCCCAGGCCACCTCTGATTTCACAATGTTCAGACTTGAAAGCCAGGGTCGTGGTAAAGAACATATGAGATAGGGTCCCAAGGGCTCAGAAAGAAGGTAAGCAAGGCTGGAAAAAGACCAGGTGATCTCCTGAGGGCTCTAAAGAATTGAATAACTACACTAGTGGTGGGAGACTTGTATATGGATAGCTGCTGGCATAAAAGCTTGCTTAGAGGGAGTGAAATGTTTTCCACTTGGAAAGACCTGAGATGTACTTCCCTGCTCCTTTCATTGGTATGTGCAAGATTTTTTGGGAGTATTAAGAGCCCCATACCTCATCTCAGCTGTAGATCTCCTGTTTGTAGAGACTGCATGTAGCAGCTGAGCTCATAGATTTTATACCTGCAAGAGCAGAGAGTCCTTATGTCTTCATCCTGCATTTGCAGGAGGACTCTTCTGTCTGATATAACATTTTCCTAGGGCTTCTGGGTAAATGGTTCATCTGGTGAATCAAAAGTACTCTGCCTCTCTTTATCCTGCTCACATCAGATCTGTAGATATCAGGAGATCCTGCATCATTAATGGGGACATCTAGCAGTTTGCTGCTTTTTAGTCTCTTAAGTTGTAGCTACAGTGTTCAGACCTTCACATTCTTGCAGAGAATTGTCATAGCTGCCCTAGAGGTTTATGGTCTTACTCTTTTTGCTCCTGGGGTAAAGCATTCGTGCACTTAACACTGAGACTGGGCCAAACTATTCTAGTTCCTATAGTTATTCCCAAGGGGATTGATTGTTTGCTTCATTGTGGCAGTACACATGCTGCGGAGACTAAGAAGCTTGCATAATGTCCTTCCTTCATATTTTGAGTGTTCAGGTAGAACCAAAGGACTGTGTTGCATTCTTCAACCATTTTCTGTGGCTCCAGACAGCTCCTGACATGGGCAGAAGAGAATAAGAGGAGGCCAGGTCAGTGCATAGAGACTCAAAGACCAGGAAAAAGATGACTGAGAAATCTGGAAAACTTTGACATTGCAATGATTATTTATTTTCTGGAAAATGAAATGAAACTGTATTCTCCTCTAAGTTGTAAATCTCTCATTGTGCACACCACAGAGATATTTCCTTTAGCTCTATTAACAGACTGATGGGTTTTAAAAACTGATGAACAGATGGAATACTTTTAGTTACTGTTGTCCACCAATAGACAGATTATTCTCCCGCAAAATTAAATGCAGTGCCTAGCATTGTCCACAGGGAGGGGTACAAAACCTAGCTCCTAGCGCCAACGGGGACTTTCGTAGAAACAAAAGAGATCCACATTAAAATAAAGGAAAAATATCTGATTCTGTTTTACCAAACCAAGTGTCCTGGCCAAGATTGCAGACTGCATTTACATTTTGCTTAAAGGCAATTATAAAATTAATCTGAACATGAAGAGAGAGGAAGGCACATCCTACAACAAGTATTGGGTGTAAAATCACGGTCACTCAGTGTGTTCTAGTACTTGCTGTCCTAAGAAGTGGTCTCTTGGCAGAGATTTATTTCCTGAGCACATCCAGATGTCTATACAGTGTTTCCCCATCATTCTCCATGATAGACCAGATGCTCTTGTAGGTCTTTTCCAACCTCGCTAATTCTAATTCTAATTCTATGATAGACAAATGCAGTGCTGACACACTAACTCATAACTGCCTGAGTTCTCCAGTAGCAAAGACTGGAGCAATGTGAGCATGGGACCATGATGAAAATGATATAGCTAGAACTCTGCCTCAGGCACCCCTGTACTGTGCTCAATCCATGGGCTAGAGATCCCTAGCATTAGCTTAGTTCTGCTGTAAGGGATTAGAAAAAGAATACAAAGGAATGTTGCCCCTATAATCGTGTTGCTGGAAACAATCCGTCCACCTCAAATGTATTGAACCTGCATGTTCATTTTCAAACACCATCTTGAGTCTCTTTACAGCAGATTTTTGCAAAGACTGGTGTGACCATCTCCTGGTCAGACTTTGATTGTCCAAAACTTATTCATCTTTTTAGATTGTTTTAAGTCCAGACCTCACAGTACCACAAAATCACAGAATCTCAGAACTGACTGAAGTTGGAAGGAACCTCTGATAGTGACCTGGTCTAACACTCCTGCTCAAGCAGGGACACTTAGAGCAGTTTGCCCAAGCTTGTATCCAGGCAGCTTTTGAAGATCTCCAAGGAGGAGACTTCACAACTTCTCTAGGCAGCCTATGCCAGTGCTCTGTCACCTGCACAGTACAGAAGTGCTTCCTCATTTGCAGAGGGAATTTTCTGTGCCCCAGTTTGTGCCCATTGCCTCTTGAACCACCACTGGACACCACTTAAGAGAGCTTGACTCTGCCTTCTTTGCATCCTTCTTTCCGGTATTCATACATCTCAGTAAGATCCTCCCCAAGCCTCCTCTTCTCCAGGTTGAGCAGTCCCAATTCTCTCAGCCTTTCCTCACAGTGTTTCAGTCCTTTGACCATCTTGGTAATAATATGTTGGACTCTTTCCAGTATATCTAGGTCTCTCTTGTGCTGGAGGGCCCATAACTGGACACAGCACTCCAGGTGTTGCCTCATCAGCATATGAGTAGAGGGAAAGGGTCACTTCTCTTGATCTGCTGGCGATACTTTGCCTAATGCAGCCAAGATACTGTCAGCCTGCTTAGCAGCAAGGGCACATGGCTTACTCGTGTTTAACTTGGTGTCCACTAAGACCCCCAGATCTTTCTGGACAAAGATGCTTTCTGGCTGGGTGGCCTCCAGCAGGTCCTGGTATCTGCTGTTGTTCCTTCCCAGCTGCAGGACTTTAAACTTCTCCTTGTTGAATGTCATAAGGTTCTTCTCTTCTCATCTCTCTAGCCTATGAAGGTCACACTGGATGGCAGCACAACCCTCTGGTGAGTCAGCCACTCCCAACAGTGCATTCTGATCAGACATGACTTTCCTATCTGTACCTTATCCTTTTTGCCACAGAAGTCAGTGAGACACTTCACCTTTGCAGGGTATTTATGTGCTCCTCCTGCTGTCTGCCTTGGCCCTATGTATGTGTAGGTCTTCACTTCTTCATGTCAGCCTCCTTTCACTTTTGCTCAGGCTTGCATTGGTGGTAGTTGCTTTGTTCAAAAGCATGTGCTAAGTATATGAAAGATTGCCTTCTGTCTCAGGTCCAAAGTATGAATAAAACAGTTCACAGCTCCATGCACAGCAGGTGGATTTGTCAGGTTTTTGATGAGGCTTTTGATTTATCCTCAGGGCAGCTAAGCTAAGATATCCGCTTCTCAAAGTGAAGGTTCAGTCTTACCCTGTAAGGTCATTCAGACTCAAGTAGGAGAACATAGGAATGCTCAGTCTCACCTGTGCAGCAGCAGCTATACCTGTCTGAAACCAAACAAAGACATCACAAATTAATTCTGGTCAAGGAAGTGCAGGAAGGGCTAATCTGCACCTAGGGAGTTATGTGAAGTTGGTGGTTTTCTCTCTTTACTACTTACTGCCACATGAGCTGTATTTTTTTCTTACCCTTTGGCTCAAGAAAAAGGATTATTTGTCATGTGTAATGCATGGCTTGTACAGAAGGGATTCAGATTTCTTTATTTGTTTACTGTATTTATTTGATGTAACACGGTTGTGGGGATTACTATTACAGTCATAAGAAAGCACTGCAATCCCTTTGGTTTTATGAGTCAGTAGAAACTAATGAAGTCAAGACTGTTTTGCTGATGCTGTGTGTTTCTCTTCAAATCCCTGGATGTTCTTGTGCTGCAGACATCAAATTACAGCTTTGTATCTAGTATCCTTACTCTAAAATATGAAGATTCTTTCTGAGAGATGTTTTCATCCTTTATTTTCAGACTTACTGTCGACTGCCTTTAAAAGATAAAATATGTGACTCCTTGGTTTTCTGACACTTTTTGACACTAGATATCAATACTCTTTAGTACAAAACTAAATAGTTTTCTATTTTAGTTTTGAAGTAAGATTATAAAGGGAATCTGCTGACCATACTCTAATCATCAAAAACAATGGCCTTAGTTACTTCCAGATGACAAATCACTCTGTTCTCAGAGATGTGGGATGGATACCTGCCTTGCACTGCCATCCTGCCATCTTACCTGAGATAATTAGCTCAGAGATGCCTAGATGTCTAATTACTATATACTTGAAGTTAGGTAGACTAGAAGAGTTGAATCAAATAATATTCTGTTATATAGAGATTTGTTTCTATCATAGGTGAATCAAACTGTAGGAGTCCTTTCCACAAGCAGCATCAAAAATAAACAGCAACAGCAAAAAAATTAGCTAGGTAATATCACAGGATCACAGGTTGATGTTGGGAGGGACCTGTGGAAGTCGCCTGGTCTAACCTCCTTGCTCATGCAAGGTCCCACAGAGCACATTCCCCAGACTGTCTCCAGATGGCTTTTAAATATCTCCAGGAAAGGAGACTCTACAACCTCTCCAGGAAATCTGTGCCAGTGTTTGGTCACCTGTGCACTACAGAAGCTTTTCTTCATATTCATTTGGGACTTCCTGTATTTCAGTTTTCACCCATTGCTTCTCATCCTACTGCTGGACGTGACTGAAAAGTCTGGCTGCACTCTCTTGACACTGATCAGATACCCACTGAGCCTTTTCCAGTCTGAACAGGCCCAGCTCTCTAAGCTTTTCCTCATATGAGAGATGCTCCTGTCTCTTATTTCAATAGCCCTTCACTGGATCTCTCCAGGAGCACTATGTCTCTCTCAAGCCAGGGATCCCAGAACTGGACACAGTAGTCCAGATGTGGCCTCATGAGGGCAGAGTAGAAAGGGAGGATCAGCTCCCTTGACTGGCTGGCCACGCTCTTTTTAATACACCCCAGTATCCCATGGGCCTTCTTGGCCATCAAGGCACACTGCTGGCTCATGGCCAACCTGTCATCTATCAGGACCCCCAGGTCCTTCTCCACAGAGTTCCTTCCCAGCAGATCACCCCCCAGCCTTTAATGTGTGATTATTCCTCCCCAAGTGCAGGATCCTACACTTGCTTTTGTTGAATTTCAAGAGTATGACATCAAAAACATTTTGTTCTCAAAGTCTGTAATCTTATCAGTTAAAGTGTTCAGTCATATTCCTTCCAGAACTGTGTTGCAGTGATGTGCAATCAATCAGTATTAGTTTTCATTTCCAGGATAAAAATCTTGTGTGATGTTATCTGTGCTCTTGAGAATATTTGAAAAAGCACCTTGTGAAGTCTCCAGTTTAGCTAATTGCCTAGAGCAGCTCATTTAATAAAAAAGGAGAGGGAAAAAATGGGTGATAAATTGCAGTTTAGAAAGTGTCTAAGATGTCTGGAAAGTTTTGCTGTTTTTCAATTTTGATATAGCCACATATTGCTAGAGGTTGACTGGGCAAATAATAAAAAAAAATAAGTGGGCAAAAAAATCAATAAATTAAAATTCCACTTTTCCCCCTGAAACACTGAAAATCTGAAGACCATTTCAACAGAAAATCTGCAATATTTTACTTGTTTAACCATGGTTCTCAAGGAATCTGCTCAAATACCCACACTTGCTTAAAGTAGATCTCTTTTCCTGCAAATAGTTATTACGTATAGCTTAGATGTACATTTGCAGTACATTTTATCAGCTTCAAAGTTAAGGAAAGATACAAGCACTTCCATGGATTTTGACAGGACTGCAAGGAAAAAGGACTGTTTGCAATTCTACTAATACATTTCTGTCTACGGCAGGACTGTGAAATATTACAGCAGTCTCCATTTAAATACTTTGCTTCATTGCTTTGCTGTGTGGAGAAAATGCCCTGTAACTCAGAAGCTGAAATTATACTTGCAAATGAGCTATCTTAGGATTTTAATAGAAATGTCATAAAAAAAGCTGATGTAATGGTACACAGGAGTAGAATTCCAATTGAACCTGAAGGGAAAACTTGATTGTCTAAAAATAGCAGACTGTTTCAAATGCTTTGTGTTGCATTTTATTCCCCATTTATGAGGAACATATAAAGCAGCTGGACTTGAAAATACCTGCTTTGGCATTCAAGTTTTACAGCTGCTGTGGATGAGTGGTATTTTGCAAAACCCAGCCCAGCAGAGCCAGGCAACATGAACAGGTTATTTTAGACTGAGATTTAATTTGGGATTGTGGGAGCCCCTAGTTGACTGTAGTTTAGAAACAGCTGACAACAACTCATCCTGCACAAGATGTGATAATTGTCTCCCTAAGTCCACTAACTATTTCTACCCTCCTAAAGTTCTGTCTACTCTGATGCAAATAAATGGTGTACTCTTTCCACAATCATAGCACATACTTCTAACCCTGTAAACTCTGGTTCAATTTCTCACTTGACAGCCAAGGAGCTGACATCTTGCAAACAATTGCTTATTGTGCCAGAATCAATCTTGGATTAGATGGGGGTTCACATCTCCCTTCCCTGCAAATCCAAAGCAGAGCAACTTGTTAAGCAGCTGTTAGTAACAGCTATTGTTGGCTCATATTATTAATTATAATTATAAAAGTATATATAGTTACTTATTATCATAATAATATAACATGAATATATTAATACAATACCTGCTCAGCGGAAGGTACTGTGCCATCTTCTCCAGAGAAAAATCTATTCCATAGCAATGAATGGCAAAACCAAGGTATAGCTCCTGAGCTAATATCTAAACAGCTCAAGGTATAAGAAGTCATAGAATCATAGAATCACAGAATGGCCAGGGTTGAAAAGGACCTCAAAGATCATCAAGTTTCAACCCCCCTGCTGTGTGCAGGGTCGCCAACCACTAGACCAGGCTGCCCAGAGCCACATCCAGCCTGGCCTTGAACACCTCCAGGGACAGAGCATCCACAACCTCCCTGGGCAACCTGTTCCAGTGCGTCACCACCCTTTGAGCAAAAAACTTCCTTCTAATATCTAACCTACATCTCCCCTGTCTCAGTGTAAAACCATTCCCCCTTGTCCTATCACTACCCACTCTCATGAACAATCATTCCCCCTCCTGTTTATACGCTCCCTTCAAGTACTGGAAAGCCACAATGAGGTCTCCCTGGAGCCTCCTCTTCTCCAAGCTAAACAAGCCCAGTTCCCTCAGCCTTTCCTCATAGGAGAGGTGCTCCAGCCCTCTGATCATCTTGGTGGCCTCCTCTGGACTCGTTCCAAGAGCTCTGTGTCTTTCTTGTGCTGGGGCCCCAGGCCTGGACGCAGTACTCCAGATGGGGTCTCACAAGAGCCAAGAAGAGGGGGACCACCACCTCCCTCTCCCTGCTGGCCACTCCTCTTTTAATGCAGCCCAGAACATAGTTGGCCTTCCGGGCTGACAGCGCACACTGCTGGCTCATGCCCAACTTCTCGTCCACCAGGACCCCCAAGTCCTTCTCTGCAGGGCTGCTCTCAAGGAGTTCTTCCCCTAGTCTGTATAAATACCTGGGATTGCCCCGGCCCAAGTGCAGCACCCTGCATTTGGCCTTTTTGAACCTCATTAGGTTCTCATGGGCCCACTTGTCCAGCCTGTCCAGGTCCCTCTGGATGGCTTCCCTTCCTTCCAATGTATCGACTGCACTGCTCAGTTTGGTGTCATCTGCAAACTTGCTGAGGGTGCACTTGATTCCATCATCTATGTCATTGATCAAGATGTTGAAGAGCACCGGTCCCAAGACTGAGCCTTGGGGGACACCACTCGTGACCAGCCTCCACCCAGACATACAACCATTGATCACAACCCTTCGGTTGTGACCAGCCAACCAGTTCTTAATCCACTGAACGGTCCATCCTTCAAATCCATACCTCTCCAATTTGGAGAGAAGGATGTGGTGAGGGACCCTGTCAAAAGCTTTGGAGAAGTTCAGGTAGATGACATCCATCAACTTTCTCCCATCCACCAATGCTGTCACTCCATCATAGAAGGCCACCAGATTGGTCAGGCAAGATCTGCCCTTGGTGAAGCCATGCTGGCTGTCTTGGGTCACCTCCTTATCATCTATGCGCCTTGACGTGTCTTCTAGGAGGATGTGCTCCATGATCTTCCCTGGCACAGAGGTGAGGCTGATTCTCTTATCTATTTTACAGTCAGAAGCAGAGTAGAGCTGGCTGGGAATAGAAATCAGTAACGTGAGAACAGCAATCAGGCTGCTCCAGACATTTCTCAGGAGCTTTTCTGATTTGGTTTCAAAAAAAAAAAAAAGAAAGAAAGAAAAAAGTCTTCGAATGTAGGCTAGGTCAAAACCAGGTGTGTTTGTGCTGCCTATGGAGAAGCTAACAGGGTGGACATAAAGCAAATTTAATGAACATAAGAAAACTGGTCAAATCTAAAGTGACCACCTGTGAAATCTGTGAGAGATTAAAGTAACATGACTTAGTTCTCTTGTGTCTCAATTTATTGCCTAATTTGAAGGTTTATTTCTTTTTTGAGTCAAATACCCTTCAAATTATGGCTGACTTTAAACCAATGAAGGCCTTCTTTGTTTCTGTGTTTTTTTTTTCATTTGATTATTGAAGAACAAATCATAGAGGGCATGAAATGTATTTTAGGATGAAAAAGTATATAGCTTAAAAATCAAGCCTTCTGGTTTTTTTTCCCACAAAATTATAGAAAAGAGTGAACAAATATGAAACATATATATTTTTTCATCATACACATACAATATTTTTTTTCTTGTCATAGCAACAGACGAACTGTAGGCATGGCTTGTCTCCTGCCCAGCTGCTTCCTGATTGGAGCACCGCTGGTGCAGCAGCAAGATCAGCAGATGAGTCACATGGGGAAAGAGACAACATCCGAAGTAGCACATTATTTAATATCCGACTACCATGTCTTCCCAAGGAATGGTGTGGGAGCAATGGGACAGGATGTTCCCTAGGGCTCTTCCCACTTTCATTTAATATGCACTCAAAAGCTGAATTTAAGAGAGAAGGATGTTAAGCTAGTCATTTGCAATATGATTCAGTTGCCTGCATATAGGTGACAAGAGACATTATAGTCTGTTCCCACAGCTGCCACTCCAGAGATCCGTATCTCCTACAGATTTGTCTTTCTTCTGCAGCCCTAGCTGAATGTCTTGAATGGACTTTTCTATGCCACAGGATTATCAGCTGACTACCTCAACTGTTTTGTGAGGAAGACACAGTAGTTCAGCTTTTTCAGTCATAAATTTTCAGTACAGCTGCTCAAAGGTTTATGTTCAAAATGCTCCAGCTAGCTTTACTTATTGATTTATTACTTTATTCTGTACTCTGAGCCTCTAAGAGAAATGTACTTTCTTCATCCAGCAAATAGCCCTAGTGATGCACTGTGACAGTGATGTTGTGACTTTTCAGGAAGGGAAGGTTCTTACTTTTTACTCAACCGTGTCCTGAGCTGTTCTTCATATATTTTGTCTGACACAGAATGCTCTGAAAAAGGGAATAACTTATCTTAACACGTCTGTCTTAGAGTCACCATGACTTCACTGGCCTCCCCATCTTACAAATCCTCCTGGCTTTCCACTTTTCCCATTGATGCAAATGTTACCATTGCAGATAGACACTGCTGCTATGACCCTTTCTCCTTCTTTTTTCTCTTTTCATTTTTACTTTCTACTTTGCAGTTCTGTCACTTATAAAAAATATTGTAACAAAGTGGTTAATAAAGGAATAAAAGAATTGTGTTCATGAATTGTACTCACAGCATGAGGTGAATTAGGACTGATGTGCAAAGAAGAGATGGTGCCCACATTTTAAGCAGGGAACCTCTGCAGCCTGGCCTGGAAAGGGGTGCGAGCATTGCTTTTTCTCCTCAGTGGTGGCACAGAGATAGTAGAAAGCAGTTAGCTTTCCCTTTCCTTACCTAAAATGTAGGCCAAAGGTAATACATATTCATTCAAATCCATACAAATCTGCTTCTAAACATCAAAACATCAATTTCTCCCTTCTTACGTCTGATCCATTGGAACTGTCACATACGCTGCCTTGGTGGACAACAAGCTGGACATGAAACAGCAGTGTGCCTTCGCATCAAGGAGGACAAAGTGTTCCCCAGGCTGCCTCAACAAGAAGACAGTTAGGAGACTTTTCAGTGATCCTGTATTTCTGAGGGAAGAAAACATTCATGACTATCTTATCCTTGAGTTGCTTTTTTTGTTATCATAGGAGAACTTTATTCACCTGCTAGGCATAACATGGACATATGGTAAGAAATATCTCTGAAATTTGAAACCCTGAGATGATATTCTGGTTGAATCATACACTTTCTACTTTAAGATTGAAATGGATTATGAATGTAATGTAAATTGACTTGTTATTTCAAATGATAAGACTGGAAGAACATACATGTGGTTGGCCGACTCACTCCTCCTGAGGAGAAACAGCTTGACAGTTGTTCATATCTGTATATTAGCCAAAGTGATTTACAGTTGGATTTGTGATCATACTGATCTAACCTGTTTATTTAGTGAACTAACCTCAAGTGAAAGCAATTCAAAGAACGTAAGTAGCCAGCATAGATTTAGCAAGACCAAATTTAATCAGTTAAATGGCTTCAACTTTTCCTACAGACACTGAATCTAAGATCCTTATTTTAACATTTCTTAAGTGCATTTTGACCTTTCGACTTTCTACTTTTCTTCCTCTGCTTAAGGTGACGGTAACCCCCAAGACCTCCTCCACAGCGCTGCTGCCAATGAGTTCTTCTTCCATTCTGCACACACAATCCCTGTCCTCTCTCATGTAATTATGTTTTCTCCCTTGGAAGTATAAATATTTCAGATTTTTTGTAATCTTTAATCTGTCTTGCTGCCCAGCCTTTCAATAGCCAATGCCAGAGGTTAACGAAGTGCAGTGTTCAGAGATATTTATTTTCCATCACTTCTAAACAAATTACCTCTCTTTCTTGTTGAAAGAATTCCAGTTCCTTACTGTCAAAGAAGACAAACAAGAGAATACTGTAACCTGCCTTCCTGTAACCACAAATCATCTGATTACTGATAGCCTGTCCCTTGTCCATTTTTTCTTGCAGTTATCCCTTTGACTTAGAGAAGTTCCTTCAAATATGTACAGATTAGTATATTGGACTCTGTCTTTGTACCAATACATGCCTCCATTTCGTCGCAGTTTTGATGTTTTTGTTGGTTTCATTTCTTTATTTATTTTAATGAAGTGCTTACAGCCACCGAAATCTACAATATTCGTGTTGATCTTGACTTTGGTATTTTTCTTCTGCTTACTGGTGTAAGAGCTTTCTCTTGTATGGTTTTGCTGGCTTGCTTTTGTTTTACTGGTTGTGCTTTAACTAGAGGGTTTCTCTACAACCCCCTACAACTAGAGGTCTGTGCTACAAATAGAGGCCATGGTTAGTGAAGGAGTGGACATGTCTTCTTAGCTTGCAATAAACACACTGCCATTTGATTTATTCTATCCCCATTTCACACAAACTAAGAATGCACACTGTTCCTTTACCACAGTTCAGATGACATACAACCTGCTGAACTGCAGCTGTATAGCTTTGCTTGATCCCTGACCCTCCACTTAGCAATTATGGCTCTTCCTATAAACCAAATTCACAGATCCTTGCTAGAATGACCATACCTGGATTGCAAAGAACACTGGTCTTGCAGGGTCAGGCTGGGCTCTTCCTGAGTCATGATGATGGTCCACCACCATCAAGGAACTAAGGGAACCATCTCTGAAATCCTGATGGCACTATTGGTCCAACCCTTCCTGACAGCATCCAGACTGCTGAAAGAAAAATAGTTCATTGTAATTAATCATGAAGTGGGTACATCAGGTCTTGTAGGTCTCTGAACAAAATTCATGGAAATGTAGCCATTTTTTCTCTTAACAATGCAACAGTTACTGAATTACCGAATTACTTAAACCCATGTGTGTCCAAGGTCCTGATACTGGAAAGTATTTAAGTACATAGTTACATTCAGATTGCTGAAATTCAGGCACATTAAAGACACAGAATTCTTGGCCAAACAGTACAGTCCTATGTGCTTTATGGTAAAATATGATCAGAACCTGACAATGCAACCTTATGCTCTGATTACTGGATTTTGATCTGGTTCCACGAAGGCATCTTACCTGCAAGAATAGATGATTTTAAGAGAACTAGGAATTTATCTTTTCATTGCTGCTAGCTGCTGAGCTATATAAGCAGAAACTGTGTTACAACCTCTTTTCATCCAACATAAACAACCTTAGGCCCTCTTGTTTATCTTTCTCAAGTCTTCCCACTAAGGAGGCAAATACATACATACAGGAACAAACAGCCCTATGCAGACAAATACAGAATAGCAGAGAAAAAAATTGTTAACCTCCACATAAAGTTCTCCAAGTGGCATCTATAACATTTGCAATTTCCTTCTTAATAATACCAGTGTGAAAGTATGGTCCCAATTTCTCTTTAGTTTGATAAATGTTTCTGGCATTCCATTCTCTCCTTTGGATAAGGTCTGCTTGCTCTATCAGCAAGTAGATCACCATTTCCTTAAAGGTATTCAAATCTGAGACAAAAGTTGAAAGTAGAATTAGGTACTATCTCAAAACAAAACAACATAAAATACTTAAAACTTGTTGTGGTTTTCATTGCATAGTGAAGGGACTTCAGTAAAGTAAAATAATAATAGTAGATGTTGACCAGGTTCAGAACTGGACTCTAAATTATTTTCTCAAGAATGAATAGGGGTCCAATGACTTCAATTTTTTTTTTTTTTAAGGATGGAATTTTTCCAGGAAAGAGGGAGAGTCCTTAACACAAAGAATATCTGTCATAGTTTGACTAGTTCTATTCCTGTCCTCCACCTGCATCCTGTGCCCCTGCCACTTGAAGCTGTAACTCCAGCACGGAGAGCTCAGGGGGGTGGTAGGACTTCCTCATGGAACTGTGGCACCTTCAACTAGTAAGAGGATTCACTCTGAGGCTGGAGCAGTGCAGTAGTGTTGACTCATGCCAAGACATGTTTGGATAAAGCTCCTTGGGAGGAGCATGAGGAGAGAAAATGAACATCTCCACAAGTTGATTCCAAATGCCAGTCTGGTGGGCTCTTATCAGTGCTTTAACTTTTAATTAAAATGGACTGCATTAGAAAGAGCATTCCTAGAGGCTCAAGGAAATGAGCCTTCTCTTCCACTGTAGTGATTGTGGAGCTCAGATCTCTTTCTGAGCTGAAGGTGACAGAGCAAAGGTCCCAGTGAGTGGTACAAGGCAATGGAAATCATGAGGAAATGTGGGATTTACCCCTTGTCAAAAGGGCAAGTGTTTATGCTCACACAGTCAAATCTGGGCTTGCAGTTCCATTTCAGGCAATGAGATGTCCAGTGTTTCAAGACAAACATTTATCCTCTTCTTCCCCTCCACAGCCCTTCTGTCTTTCAGGGCATACACACACACATACACACACGCAGACACACACAGACACACAGACTCAGACACACACACACACACACACACACACACACACACACACAAAGAAAAGAAAATGAAAGAAAAACAGCCTTGATGCCACTAACTGCAGATAGCAAAGACTGTTCCTATTACTCTGCTTATTGATTGGGCTCCATCTGGGCAGCTGAATTTCAGACACAGATATCTCTTATTCAAAACAAAAATCAGACTCATTTGTTTTCACGAGGCATTTGCCAACAGTTACAAGCAATTTCACACTTGTGTTTTTATTTTCAATCTCAGATGTGTGCTTTACTTATTTAATTATTTTAAGCATTGGTAACAGTAAGTCTTATGCTTCCCTGCTGAGCTGTCACTGAAAACAAATCAAAGCATAGTGTCTTTCTGGATGTTATTACTTTGGGAGAACAAGCAAATATTGATGCTGTCCTTACCAATACTGCATTTGTAATGCTTGCCAAGCTGAAGTAGTTATAGTTCATTTTCTCCTTTAATGAAAATGGAGTAACTGTTCTTTTCCAGACTAAAGAGATACCCTGTGAAATTGCCACAATTTTCCAGAGTCCCTCCAGGTTTCCTAACTCATTTTTGAAATAATTTGTATGTTTCCTCTTGTAAGAGTGAGGGTAACAGTTACTGCTGGATGAAAAGAATCTGATGAGCTATGAAGTAGCTCAGGGCTAGATTTCTTCCTGAATAAAAGTTTGCTCTGGATTCGGAAATAATTATTTGCCTGGTATTTATTTATTCATTTCATACTCATGAGTGTATCCATTCCTTCTTTAGCTGAGGCAGAATCAGAAATGATGAAAAACCGTTTATTTCCAGACATGCCTCTTTCATATTTCACATTTATCTAAAACCAAGAACTGAAAGACTCTGTTTTCAATCAGTTCAGCTTCCAAGTAGGTAGTAACAATAGCCCTTGCCTTATTTTTCAAATTGTCCTCAGATGAGATCAGAGACACTGGAGAATTCCTCCTGTGGGTGGAGGAGCCTCTTTTCCTCTTTTGGATATTATTTTCTTGGAGAAAAAAGGAAAATGCTGTTAGATGAATTTACTTTTCATGGAAGAGTTGAGGAAATTATTATGAATGAATTTTAAACTCTACTCTTTGAATTAAACTCCTTTCCAGAATTAGGCCAAAATGAGGC
This sequence comes from Numida meleagris, assembly GCF_002078875.1. Taxonomy (NCBI): domain Eukaryota; kingdom Metazoa; phylum Chordata; class Aves; order Galliformes; family Numididae; genus Numida; species Numida meleagris. The sequence continues at coordinate 54,022,835 of NC_034438.1, read as the reverse complement.
TTCCTTCTCTTTGGTGGAAGAATCTGCAGAAATTTTGAGTGTTGTTTGACCACTACACTTCAAAATCATGGTTCTGCTTAGTTTGTAATCATTTTTGCAAGCACTCCTGTGTAGACAAACGCTCTTACAACTGTCCTTTGTCTTGAGTTTGGAATCAGTGAATCTCAGTCAACCTTTCCAACCAGGAGAAAACTGTAGCAGGTGAGGAATCACTCTTGAGGGACACATAGCAGCACGGTTAGAGACAGAGAAGAGTGGTATCTTGAAACAAAACATACAATGTCAGGGTATCAGGTGGAAACTGGAAAATATATGGAAAACATGCTATTTTTCAGTTGTGGAAACTAAATTTACATCCTCAATATATGCAAACAAAGTTGTTATGGCCTTAAGATCTGCATTCAGAAGAAACTCCAGTGAAGAAATTGTTTTATTGCTGCATTAGCTAGACAGTGGCTTAATGGGAGCATTGTTTGAATATGGTGGATCAAAACTAGATCTGCACATATGTGTGTTCTAGACATACTTACAGAACTGCTAGCAGCTAAGACGAAAAAAGAGACTCCCATTAACACATATCTCTGTGGATATCTGCAGGGAAGAAGCGGTGACTGAGCAATATCAGATTATCCTTGATATAGGCATTGCTTAATGGGCAAAAAAATACACTTAGTTGTAGTTCAGCATTACTATATAATGCATAAAGTTACGGAACACAGCAGAATTTCAGTTAAAAGGCTATCACATTTACTGCCCTCTGTGAAATTGTCTTGTACATCTGGAATGAGAGCAGAACTATAAAGCTGTGTCAAGGTAGGTCATATTCCAGGGTAGTAGGAGTCCCATAAAGCTGTCCTCACAAGGCATGACCTCTTACATCAAAGCAAAGGCCCACATCTTAATGCTCTGACATGCCGTTAAAAAAAAAAAAAAAGAACAAAAAACAAACAACAACAACAACAACAAAACAGAACAGATATCTGTAAGAGACATCAAGAGGATATCTAGCCCAGCCTTTTGGCTGGAGTTGGGACCAGCTGTACCTAAGTCTTTCCTGGCAGAATTTTTCAGAAGCTACCACTGCAGAAAATAACATCTTTTTCTTGGCATCCTGCTGAGGTGATGGCAGTCTGCATGGCTGAATAATCATCATCAATGTCTTAGCTTAGTCTTTTGTACTGCAGCTGAAGCTCATTATATCTATCTGCATCATCCAAGGATTGTATGGAAATGGAATGTGGAATGAAGATTTTTGCTAGAACTACAAGTAGTAGGTCCACATGAGGTTATGCAGTAAGCAAATAGTTGATAGATCAGATATGGGTGTTTGCAGAATGACCTCTTTTCATAAATTACTGTTGATGGGCTGCTGAGTAGAGTGGGCAGTACTTATTTTTGATACTTGCTGTCATTTTTTCCTCTACTGAAAGCACAACTGAAAAATAGTATGTTTTCCATATATCACAATCAATGGTGTGCGAAATACTGAATTTAATCAAACAAATCCTCATAGAGCAGCCCATTTACGCCAGTGAAATTCACTGATGTAAGTTTGCCAAAAACATTTTTTGTCAAATGCAGGCTTGAACATGAAATTAAAAATAATGAGAAATGAGGTTTATTACTTTGTATGTAATAGAGGAATGGGAACTAATGGGCCATTCCCTTGTACCCTTTATTGGCAGGACTGGTTAGTTAGTCATGTGAATAAGATGCTTGCTTAGTGAGAGACAAAGTAACACAGAAATAACTGCAACAGTACTCTCTTCCCCTAAAATCTTCATCTCCTGGAAACTTATTTTGCCTCCATATTCTGGAAGAACAGAGTGATATAGCAGTATAGGTTATATTGTCTCACTTGATACAGATAAGTGTCAAATTTTGGTAGTTTTATCATTCATTTGATGCATCAAAGTAGTTAGAATTTACTTTTTCCACTGGTCTATGATAGTATGGCAACACATCAATAAATTCCCATTGTTTTGGAAATTAAACGTGAAGGGGGTATACACCAGATGGATTTGTTTGTACTTATGCATAATTTTCATTTTTGAAAGCTACTCTTTGTGAATTGGATTATTATGAGGGGGAATAGCTGTCTGTCTTCTTCAGATTAGGGGTTGCTCAAAAAAAGAGGGGATAGGTAAATTATGTAGCTTGTGTATTCCAAAAGAATTATATATCAATGATAAAATATATACTTACTCAAAATAATTTAATATCGATTTTATGTATTAATTGCAATAAAATCACAAGTAAATTTGCTTCTGTGAATTTATAAAAACCTGTATTTCACTCAGTAATTAAATCATAGAAACATAGAATTGTTTGAATTGGAAGGGACCCATAAGGGTCATCTGTTCCAACTCTCCTGCAATGAACAGGACACCTACACTAGATCAGGTGCTCAGAGCCTCATCCAGCCTGACCTTGAGTGTCTCCTGGGACGAGGCATCCACCACCTCTCTGGGCAACCTGTGCCAGTGCCTCACTACCCTTACTGTAAAAAAACTTCTTCCTTATATCCAGTCTGAATCTCCCCTCTTATTTTGAAACACTTCCCCTTGTCCTATCACAGCAGACCCTGCTAAAGAGTCGGTCTCCTTTTTTGTAGCCCCCCTAAATTTAAATGCTGTTCCCACAGAAGGTGAATTACATTCCCATTAATATTAGAAAATGTATATTGTGGAAATTTGGTACTCCCCATTCTTCTATGTAACTAAAAATATGCAGGATTATCCCCAGTGAACTGCTGTTACTACTGATGCATTTATCAAGATTTTCTAAAGCTGACACTAATCTCAAACTTCTCACAACATGGTTTTATTCCAGGAAGCTCTTGGAAATTAGCATGACTGCATGTGGATTTCATGTCTCTTTGGCATAAGTGTTGCTCTCCACGTGGATCACAGTTTAAGTTGCTTGCTTACTTAAGATACATAGCAACCCACCTAGCTGCTTGGTTCTGTGCACGTTTCAACACTGAACTGAAATAAATGTGCAGATAATTTTGCAAATGAGCGATACATCTGTTCTTTCTTCACAAGCCACTGATCCTGGAGAAGATAAGCTGTCTTTGTACTCTCCAGATCAGCCAATTTAAAAAAAGGAGGAGGAAGAGGAAAGGGAAAGGGAAAGAGAAAAAGGAAGGCGTTTGCTGTGAAACATGTGATCTGACAGACTCTAAGAAATCCAAGCATCAGGCTTTGCGCCCTGACAGTAGAAGGACTATTCACAACTTCAGTGTCTCAGAGCAATGTGGACAGCTGTGATCAGTAATCAGGGGAATGCAGAGGGCAAGTGAATGTATTAGTATTCTTGACAGTATATTGAAGTTGGTAGCTTATGAGTTTGTATGATAACTGTAGGCTGTACCATGTCCTGGGCTTCCTCCAGCCTGTTTTGTTTATATGTATATGAGTATCATCCCTTCTTGTATCTGTTCTGTCTGGTTGCAGATGTACCCTCAATATGACAGACCACAGGTATTGGCCACTATAAATCTTGAGTTATGCATCCTCCCTTTGCAGCTGTGCACGACCACTGCTTGAATAATAAGGTCACAGCTGCAAATGTGAAAAAGGTAAGTGTTATAGTAGGTAGTATTCCCCCTTACTGTGACTTGCTATCTCTGTCCTTTCATATGTCTAGAGAATATGGTCCCTAAATTACACAGCAGAAACTCCTAAGTAGCTCTAGTTAAAATTTTTACAGCTATTTGAACATTTTGTAATTCCTGTAATTGTCAGAAAAATGGGTGGAGAAAAAAAGGGCAATATTTTCCTCTGAAAAATGTGTGTAATAATTTAAAATGTGATTCCATTTAGGACAGAAGAATTTATAGATTGAAGTGTAACTTTGAAATTTGAAGGAAGGTAAACATTTACATTCCCCCTGTGGAAAGTTTTGTTTCTGTCATTTTCTGTTCTTTTATGACATCTACTCACATCAGCCACTAACAGTTTCTGGTTTCAGAACAGTCTACTTGCTTCTAGCTGAACTGCCCAGCAATCTTTTAGATAAAACTCATGCTTCTAGCTCATCAAAATAGCGTTTATGTTTGCCTGCAAGGCCTTACTGTGATCTGTATACTTCATCAAGGTAGAATTAACAACATGACATAGTGACATACACCTTCATCCAATGCATTTTACCAAGTTATGGCATGCAAGGGCACAAGAAGGGAAAAAAAGTCAATAGAACAGTACCTGGTAATTAAAATGTTCAATAAAGCAAACCAAAAATAAATTGTTTTTGAGAGATAGTTTGATCTTGTTACCTTAACTTCCCCACTTGCTCAGTTAAAGCAAAAGATGACAACGAGAATAGTGAGACACAGAGAGTTTACCATGTTCGATTTTCAAGATCTCCTGGTATTAACAGATGGTAATGGTGTAAAGTAGGGTGTTAGATTATTTCCTTTATTTCCTTGCAGGAGTACTTTTGGCTGCAGTTTTTGTGTCGATGTCAGCTCCCGCTTCCATAAGTGGAAGCATATGCACTGTAGAGCTATCACGATATATTCCTAAACTAAAGCATGTTTCTAGCAGCGTTGCTACTCACTTCAACGGGACCTCCAACAGTTAGCCAGACTGCTGAAAACAGCAGCCATCAACTCCTCTTTGCCATAAAAATCCCCAAACAGACAAAATGTACTCAGTACTACTGATTGCTTCTCTAACATTGTATACATAAGAGAAATCATATCAAACCCTTGCAAAAGTCTCAGGGTAATTTGATTTGTTTAGAAGGTAAGCACTGGGAGTAACTCACAAACATCCTTGTTTAGGCAATGATCCATAAATTGCCTGAATAAAATCAGTGATAATATTGATCAAAAATGTTGGAAAGACAAAGTCATGCCAAACTTTTTTCTACAGGACTGCACATGTTCAGATCTCAACCTTCATTAAAAAATGTTTCAGGCATAGCTTTTCTTAAACAACCCTCCCTACTGTCTACCTACATCAAGATGGATATTGTCTCCTTGTTCGTAAGGCAAAGCTTCCCTACCATCGAGTCTTGTAATATAAGACTTCATAACCTACTGTATGAGAAGATCTCCAATATTATTTGTATTGTGTTGAGTAGCATGAGATAACAATTCAGACAGAGGCATTTGAAAAATTCTCAGCAGTAGATTTTTTTTGGTTGTCAAGCAGAGCCAAAAACAGACAGAGAGCATTACCATTCGGATGAATAGTGAAGGTGCTACTGTAATGTAATGAGGGTAAAATATGAAAGAAATGAGCAATTTATAATAATTTTTCTTTGTTTTTCAGATGAGACAATACAGAAGACAGTGTAAAAACTTGCTTCCACAGGTAGCTACTCCTATATTTCCAAACAATACATTATTTTTTGTATGAGCATATTTACATAAAAAAGAAGTCTGGAGATTCAAAGTACTATTTTGAGCTTTATTTTCTTTTGTGTTTTCAATGACATGTATACTAAAGAAGTAATATTTCTCTTTGGAAGTGCTAGCTTTACATTCTTATTACGCTTAGCAGAATATGCAGCGACTCCTGGTTACTGCTGTAGGTGGTCATACACATCACTGAAAAGAGAATGCTATGCAAAATACCTTGTTACGCCCTGAGAGAGTCAAATATATAACGTCCTTAGGTATCTAAAAAAACCAAAAACCACAATACAAAACCCAAAGCAGTTCACTGTTGTACACAACAAGCTTGAAGTGGTCAAATGCTGTACAAAAATCTATTCTTGTTTAGAGATCTGAACCATGAATCAGATGGTTGAAGCTCCTCTGTGAACTTGACCAAGCCACTAAGCATCACTTCAGTTACCTTTGAAAAAGCAGATTATCTCTGCCTTCATATTTGGATGTTACAAAGACTATTTCCAAAAGTCTTTCAGGGAGTGTTCTGCTGCTATCACGTTAATACCACTGAAAGATGCACAGTGCTAACTGAAAACGAATGTTCCCCTTTTGTATATTACTGAACCACAGCTACTATGAATACAGGGAAGCATTTAACTTCATCTGGTGTTATGGATTCTTTTTACCATATTCTTCCTATCCCTGGCTAAGACAAAGACCACAGAAACATGAGACCCAAAAGGTAAGCTGCCTGTTGTCTTCCTGTCATTCAAACTGTGCCTCATGAGTCACCTGTGGCTCAGGAAAGAGAATCAGAGGTCAGTCAGAAGTGGAGGCAAGGTTGCTGACCCAAGGGTCGATCCCTCTGCTCTCATATGGAGAGTTACATCTTCCAGTGAATGCTGCCATATCATCTAACATCTCTTCTCCAGGGTACTGCTGAATAGTGAAAATGTTCAAAGAGTCTAAAGGAGTCTGTTGGTAAAATACACTGGAGTGGGCAGAAGGCTGATTTGAGTATTACCGAAACTGATGTTGGAAAAATGGTGGCCTGGCAGTGGAGACCTGACATTGAGGAACTAATTGCTGCTCTACCACAGGTATTATCATCATAAAATGAACTGTCTCTTAAGTAGTAAACATTATCCAGGCATGGAGCCCAGGCTATGTCTACAGTAAAGAGGCTGTCAGAGCACATAAGCTTGTCTCTTGCCCGTCATCTTGCTAGGGGTTTGTATCTCCCACAAGGACACTGCTGAGGCCTCTGGTATGAGATGCCTACAGAAGAGTAGGCATCCCTGTACTTAGTGGAAATGAGGCATTGTCCATCCTCACGGAGGTATTAAGAGAAGATATCTGATGGACAGAGAGAGTTTCTAATATTGCAGAATAAAGAAATACTGAGGCATCTACAATAAAAAGTCGACCAAAGGTAGAGGCGCCTTCCAGTTAGAAAATAACTTATGTGCTTAATTATAGAAATGAAAGTGTGAAGACAAAAATGTATTTTGAAAGTCTGTTTGAAAATGAGAGATAAATGCTTTCCCCAGATATATGCTGTGTGCGAACAGACTACCTTTATTATGAATGATGGCCTACAATTTTAAAGAGACACTAAAACATGAAGTTATGCATTATAACTTGAGAAGCACTGTGATAAGGATCTTTAGGTTTTCCACTCTCATGGCAAAGGAAAGGGTCTGGGAGACAAGTAATTCATTGCTGTTAAATTGGAAGGAACCATGTAAGATCTGTGGGGCTGTGGCCACCATACACTGCTTATCTGACATGTGGAAGCAGTACCCCAAGTACTCTATAAAGGATGCTGCAGGACTGGATTTGTTTGTAAAAGGAAATTTGTAAAGATTGTGGATAGAAAAGACAACGTTATATGTGATGTCTGGGCACTGCGAGAAATTCAGGTGGTGGTATTAGAATCACCTTAGGCAGGACAAAGTAGATTACTTTCCTTACCTATCATTTTTCACTCTGGGACAATATCGCTATCATCTTAGCAGTAGAAAGACTATCTCTTTTTTAGCACATTTTAATAACAGTCTTGTCTCTTTTCCCTAATGTATGAATACACAATGCCTGTCTATTCTCTTAGGCTGCCGTCCCAGAAGACATCATTTTAACCCTGGGAATCCAGATTACAAGCACATAATCCACTGCTGAATCCTACGCTGCAGTCCCATCCCTGCACAATGAAGCACAGCCACCAAGCCCTGCTTGGTGAGATACATTTTGGGAAGAATGTCTGCAAGTCCCAGGGACTGATAGCTGCTGACTGGCATGCTGCTGGAGGAAAACTGTGGAGGTGGTGTGAATCCTACTGACCTCAGACATGGGGGAAAGATTTTGCTTTCTCAATAAACATGTCTATCTTAAGGTCTCTATTTCTCAAGGCTCTACAGACTCTCATGTCATATGCCTCAAGGTAATTCAGCCCCCTTTTCTCTGGGGCATGTGTCTTTAAATTATGGAATAAGAGTGACGTACAGAACTTAGGTACCAATGTAAAAGTCAGTGTAGTCTGTGTTTGTCTGTGTAGTCCTGTAGTAGTCTCTCTGATTATCACACCCACCAATCTTCAGGAATGTTTCTTATTCCCACTTAGTGGGTGTAGAAATCACATTTCAAAGAGACTTGCTCATGTATTTTCTTGTGAGTGATAAGAAACAGAGAAAATGAGGAGAAATGAGGATGTGAGCTCAATATTTAGCTTGTTCTGAAAAGAAGAAATGTATTTCTAATATGCAATTATGTTTAATGCATTTCCAGAGAGAGGAGGAGACAAACATTATGGGAAATTTTAGAGTGAATATAGAGATCTGTTGTGCTTCCATTTCCCAGGAGCTCAGTCCTGCAAGGTCCTCAAGTGTAGGACAGGTTTGTGAACAAACCTGACAGGTTTGTGAAAACACTTGCTTTGTGAGAGACAAATGGCCAGTACCCCAGTCAACTCCAAATTTAATGGAAAGCTTGGATCTTTGATATTTAGATTAAGTATCATCACCAAGGAGGGCTTGCTTCTGACAGAGATATGTGCCAGTGGCAAAGCCATGATTATTTGCAAATTGAATGCTCTGCTGTATCTATGCAGTTCTTTAGGAAAAATCTGTTTTCATGTATAATATTGTTTGAGATCAGTGCTAGGCTTCAAAACAGCTTGTAATTGGAGAGATGATGGTTGGGTCAACTTGAGCAGAAATCAAAATTTTGGCATAAAAATGCAATTTAAGATCAAACTGAAACATGACTATTTTAAGTGTAGAAAAAGAGTTTTTGTTCATTTGACCTGTGTGCTAGGGTGTCCCATTAAACTTAGGCTACAGCGAGATTTCAAGCAGAGATTTGTCCAGTCAGGTGGTATTTCCCATTTGCCTACTGCCTTTAAATAAATTATGTCTTCAGCTGCATGTTACGTAAGATTTTAAAGTCTTAAGGTGATTCTGAGACAAAAAAAATGCTTGACTGAATAGATACTTAAAAAGCACTTGTAAATTCCTAGTGAGTTTTTGTTTGTTTGCTCAGTAAATACTCATTTTTAACTTGGGTTAGCTGTATGCTTATTATCTGTTCCTGTGTTATACAAAATGTACGGGGGCCTTCACCCACAAAAGACTGCAAAATGCAGATCGCAAAAGTAACTTTTTTCCACCTAGGAGTATGCTGAGATTTTTTGGATCTGAAGATCTCAAAGGGCTGTCTGCTCAAGCTGCTCAAAGAGCAGTCCTGAGCAACAGCTTGGCATAGCTACGTCAGCTGGCAAGCACCTGAATGACTCTTCAAGTTTGTCTCAGACATTCTGAAGACCTCCAGAGTGACACATATTTCTAAATCGCCCTCTTTTCAGTGGTGGACTCAGAGCCTGGATCTTTCTCAAAATGCCCCTCTTCCTTCAATGATTTCAAAGGATACCCAAGAAGACTGAGGTCTTCAGGCGAACGTCTGACATTTGGTGCTGGCAGGTTTGGTCTATATTTCCTGCTACTTCTCTACATAAGTTTTGTGAAATGAGATCCAAGAGCTTACTCAGATTCCTCTTGAAGAAAGTGATAGGACAGATTAGATAGGAGCTGTTGGAGTGGGTTCAGAGGGTGGCCACAAGGATGCTCAGAGGGCTGGAGCACCTCGGCTATGAAGAAAGGCTGAGGGAGTTGGGCTTGTTCAGCCTGGAGAAGAGAAGGCTATGAGGAAACCTCATTGTGGCCTTCCACTACCTTAACAGAGCTTATAAGCAGGAAGGGGGACCAAATTTTTGCACAGTCTGATAGTGATGGGACAATGGGGAATGACTTTAAGTTAAAAGAGGGGAGATTTAGTTTGGATGTTAGGAGGAAATACATTACTCAGAGGGTGGTGAGGCTCTGGCACAGGCTGCCCAGAGAAGCTATGGGTGCCCCATCCCTGGAGGCATTCAAGGCCAGGTTGGATGAGGCCCTGGGCAGCCTCAGCTGGTAGGGGGGCAGCCCTGCCCATGGCACAGGGTTGGGACTGGGTGGGCTTTGAGGTTCCTTCTGACACAAGCCATTCTGTGATCCTAGAATTATACGATCAAAGAGATGCTCCACTAGCATGATTTTATAACCTAGATCTTCATTTAGAACTTACAGCAGGCATGATAGTCTGGTGAGTAATAATGCATTGGTTTTGTTTTCTTCCCAGGTGCAGGAGAGGACTGACAAAAAAACCTCTTCCTATGTCTCTTTGGGATGTCCTGGGCAGTGCCATGGAATGTTATCATCTCTGCTCTGCATGCTCCTGTCCGTCTTACACGTGAATACTCTTGGGAATTTTTGACTACTCTTATTCTCCTACTAATACAAGGATAAAATTAATAAACTCCCAAATCTATTAGAAAATGTTTACGTTTTAAGTAGTTGTAAAATGTTCATTACAATAGCCATACTTCTCATAATATTTCTCTTTTCTCTAGGAAAACTCATCTTAAAGAGTTCGTCTAAAACCAAATTCTAGTCCTTCTTTCATTTCATTATATTTAGTTTCCATCTTCCTTATGTTCTCCTTTCTTCAGGAAGAAGTAGACAAAAATACGGTGAATACAATTTTATTGCACAAAAAGAAAAGAGTATTCTGACAAGAAATGCATTACAAAAAATACAGAAACTGGAATGAAGACAGGCATTGATTTGCATTTTCTGATGATATAACAATTATAACTATTGATTTGTTGAATGTGAACTGTCCTTTTTATTACAATTACCTTTCTCTTAGTTCTGCCAAGTATACTAAACTGTATTTGCAAGGAAAAGTGAGGAGGTAAGGAAAACCTTATTTTATTCTCAAGTTTTAATCAATTTTTTAGGCTGTGTTTATGATACTCTTTCCACAGTCATCAGCAAGCTTTGATTTAGATGCACAGAGAGAAAAGGCATTCAGACTAAAACATATACAGTTGACGATAACTATTGCCTAAATATATCCTCTATCTCTTGTGTCAAATTAGAAGACAAAGGGGAATAAGGAAAGTACTTTTTCTGCACTCCTTTCTGAGTTTTAATTAGATTTGTCATCATGCAGATGGACAAATATGATCATATTTAACTCCCTCAGCTCACCCTCATTAGTCTTGACTCACTCTCAACTAGTCAGACTTAGCACAACTTTAAGATAAACAGGGTAGTTCTCAGTGAAATCAGCTAAGTTTTGAGGCTGCATGCAGAAGGACATTTTGACATTAATTTATAATCCAAGCACAGCAGTTAGAAGTGTAATGCAATTATAGTACCCCTGTGTTCTCATTTCTGTCCTGATGACACTTTAGAAATGAGAAGCAGGACTCTAGACACAGTCTAGATCACACATAGAGGTAAGACAGGGAAAGAAATAGCGTTCACAGCATGATGATGATCAGAGAACAACAGCGGTCTATGACACAGTTTTGTTAATTCTCTTTTCTGAGCTGAACATTACCAAGCTTGTCTCTGGTTGTTTGCATTTTTCTTTTACCACAGCAGTCAAGCCTTGACAACTCTACTGCCTGTGCAGGGCAACACCTCCCAGAACTCACTGCAACATCTAGAAATTTTTATTCTAGCCATAACTCCCATAATACAGCACATGCACTAACAGCTGAGCAACTTCAATTATTAAATCAATACGGGATTTGAGATAATTAGCCGATCCTGTTAGAGTACACTTGCTAGCTAAAACTGTTGCTTGAGAAAGATCACAGCTTCACAGCTATTTGCCTGTGCACATGGACATCATAAGTCTTTTGGGTCTTTCGCAGAGGAGCTGAGTGGTGTTATCACTCTCTGGTTAAGAACAAGCTGCTGTTTCCTAAGGTCCACCTCTTGCTGCATGATCTAAGGCTGCTAGAATGGAGTAACAAATCAGTTGGATGGTGAGGCTTGGGAAGAAGTCCTTGAAGAGGCTAACAAAGGCTGCATATTTTTTCTTCCCTGTGGTGTAAATGCTAAAATAAGATGCCCTTGATAAATTCTCTTTGATGCTTGCGTTTCGGGATATGATCTGGGTCTCTGTTTGTAAAGGGATGGGCTTTGTTACCTGATCTACTAGTCTGGAGCAAGTAGGGTGCTTGAATAGGGCTGGTCAAGAATTTTAAATTTCAAAAAACAACCTGCCAACCACCCTCTCCCACCTCAAACCCAACAAACAAAAGAAAAACTTCTGCTGGAAATATATCTTAGTTCTGGAGTGAATTCTTGTTCCAGGGCCAAAGTAATTTTCTGAGAGGCTAAAACACTTGTTTCAAACTTCTGCTTATTTTAACACAGTTTGAGAACTGTGAAGCAAAACATCATGCTTCTGAAATAACTGGGCGCCAACGACCTGAAGGCACAGTTCTTTCCATGAAGAACTACAGAAACCATGATTTCATCCCAGTGTGGGAGATGTTTGAAGATGCATACTTTGAAATGTATGAATATCAGTCAGAAAAGCTGCTCCATTCTTTGCTATAATCTTATAACTAGACTTGGAACAATATGAACTTGCTTGTGTAATGGTTGCAAAATATTAAACCAAAGGATATTTTCAAAGGATTTTCTAGTTCGCTTCCTTCTACAGCTGAGGATTAAATTTTCCCCAGCTCTTAAATCAGCTGTGAGGACACAAGCAAAGCTACCAGTAGGAACAGCAAAAGCCAATACAGCCTGCAGGATCCAGCCCCAACATAGCCTAACTCCAATGGTCTAGCATCCCAGCAGCAGGTAAGGCCCCCAGCATTTAGTGAAAGGCTGGTGAGAAGAAAAATCCCTTTGCTGCTCTTAGAGGGTTTGAAGGCAGGGATGGAAAGGATCTCTTCAGAGATTTGATATCCTCTTGCACTGGTAGATGGTTGATATTGATTAGACTATCACCGACAGCTTTATCCTTTTCCCATGGCCATGTAGGGTCAGATCATCCCATCCCTGCAGGACATTGCTCCTGCTCCAGGCCGGATGCAGCCCAGTGGACCCAGAATTGGGCTTTCTTTCCTCTAAACATGACCTCCCCCTAGCAGAAGATGGGCCGCTGTTTCTCTGCAGATGCGTGGTCCAGCTGACTAGTCCATGGCTCAGGTTCGGCATGTCGCTTGGCGGTGTTCACATTGCTCTGGGAGGGAAAGAGAAGCTCTCTGGAGTTAATGGAAAATTTTCCTGAAGCTACTCTCTTTTCCAACCTAGTTATGCATAATCTCACCAGCAACAAGAAGAATAAAGACAAATTCAACGTTTTAATTAAGCAGCTGTCTGTCCAGGAGCTCCATGGCTGGGACAGATCCTGTAAGGTAAGGACATATGTCAGCACACAGTGAGAAAGACAGGCTCCTCCCCAAATCCCATTCAAGCAAGGTGTTTTTATAGGTGCTACTCCCTTGTTTGTGCTAGTTCTTACTCCACTTCGATACAGCATAAAATTGGTGGCATCATGTGGCCTCCTCTCTATTACAGATGGACGTTCCATATGACAATGCACAATTCCCATTTTAGCAGTAGCCATGATACTTTCTGCAAGTGAGCTCTCCATCTCAGGAGCATAGAAGGTGAGGAGAACAGGAGGTAATGACTCTAACAGCCAATGCTCCCTAGTACTTCATGGCAGGAGCTAGCTTGCTTTCTTCGTACAGTGAGGTTGGGGTTCAAGAGGAGTCCCTGCCATTTGCCCAACAATGATCTTTCATGCATACAATTTTCAATTTTTTTGCATGCGTGCACACAGATTTACAGCCAAAAGGCTTCCTGCCACAGCTGAACACACTCCAAGGCATAAGAGGCTTTCTCTTAATGGAAATTCTATTTGTGATGAATACAGTCTGAGTTTAAAGCAAAATTGTTTAGAGGCTAATTTACTGTCTATGACCCCTGAGTCATTCATCTTGTGTACTTGGCTGCATGGGAAAGTGGCTTCTGGTGATGCAGGTAATTGTCCACAAGGTCCTTGGAACACAGCTGCCGGGTCCTTTTGCAGAGCCTGCCAAAAAGCTGCCAAGTGGTAATGAGCTATGTCTCTGACAACCTGACCTTGAGGTAGGTGTATCTCTAATTGATTATCTTGAGTGGTTTCCCCAAAGGAAGAGTTGTCTCAGAGCTCCCTTCCTGACACTGCTTGGATTCACAGGATAATTCCTGGTGCAGCTTTCTTTGAATCCACTATGCTCCAAGTTGTTGAATTTGGATTTCTGAGGGCAGAAGAGATGTAAGATCTCTTTCCTCCAGCCCTCCAGTAGATTTTGTAGTCCCAAAAGACATAGAGATCTTTTAGAAGTCCGCTTTGGGTCTTGAAAGAGCTACCTTCCATGTACTTCCTATCGCCTTTGTTGTGAAGGAAGAAACATTGCCCTGAGCCTCTGCACTGCTTTTTGAGATACTGAGGCAGAAGCACCCCAACCTGAGCACCTGGATAAGCTCTTTCATCTGCCTATGAGTCAGTATTATTGAGTTACGGCATCTCATGCTGTTGCACAGATCTGTAGCAGTTGTGTAGAGGCTATGCGTCAGTTCTGCGCTTTCCTTCACATGACATCTTGTCTTACATGGTGTTCAGATATCACTTAACATCATTCTGGAAGCAAACTTCTCAAGTTTTCTAAGTGCAAGTCTCCAGTGCAGTACTGGCTGTAGAATTAGGAAGGAGGTTTGCTGAATGCTCCTGAGCCATTTGTTTCCTAGACAGAAGAAGACACATAAAACAGGTGTTACATTTTGTTTGATAAAAACTGATTACTTGTTTGTTGTATAGGGCCTCTGATAGACTTTGATAGTGCTAGTGTCCTCAGAGCATCTCCTTTCTCTTTCACCTAGTGAATACCTTCCCTGTCTCTCCCTTCAGTATGTATGATGCTTTCTTCTAAGTTGGGGAATAGTTGTGCTTTGGTAGCCTCTGACCCTGAAGAAGCAAAAAAGGTCTAATTTTGGAGCAATTTCTGTAGAAATTTCCTCCTATCTTCTCTGATTGTCCTGCACATGAATTACATTCATCATTTGCTATGTGTGTCAAACCACAGTCTCTGCAGTGTTGCCAGTGATCGGTTTTACCATGTAACTTCTGAAAGGAGCTGTTCTGCAAAATTCCTATTCCTACAGTCAGGCAATTACGAGAAATTTGAGCTTCTGTGAATGACCTCAATTTTTCAGTGCACTCAATTTTCCACACAGAACCCCCATAGTTTGTCAGTATCCCGGAGTTTAAGCTGTTTATGAAGTAATGATTTTCTTGGCTGGATGGTACTGTGTGACTTAAAACCTTGGAGGTCATCTTCTTGAACCCTCATTTAATTGCAGCAGAACATTGATTCAGTTCTGCCTTTCATACCTAAGATAGAACAGTCTTGGAAACATGAAGGGACACAATAGAGAAGTACATTTTATTTTCAGTTTTCATTGACCTGGCCAGCTAATTAAACGCTGACTCTCAGACAGCAAGACAGGAAGAGCATGGGAGGCAAATGCAATTTCCAGAGATTTTATTATGCCATTTGCCAAGATATTTGAGCTTACAAGGCAGGTTTCCCAAACATCTTTGGGACCAGGCTGCTCCCATTGTTCTCAGCATACACTGGGGAAATTTTCCTTGTACAGAACAGGGCTGGGATGTGGAGATTTCTGTATTGTTCCCGGACTGGGTGGAGTGATTTTCTATTGTTCTTCAGTAAGAGGCAACAGGTTTCAAGCACCCTGGTCAAACTGCAGGCTCCATCAGTGTGTAGTCAATGAGCTAGTATGCCTACAGGGCATAACCTGGTAGTTTACCAAGATTCTCTCTGGGGCCTCAAATAACCTTACTGTGCAAGTAGAGGCTCTGGTTTAAAAGGCTGTATCTTTGACATCACTTCATGCTTGCGGCCCCAGATACAGTTTATTTGGCACAAAGCGCTGTGTAGACACACAACCTGCCTACTTTACTTCCCAGCACTAGTCTTCCTAGCATCAGTGTACCTTCATCTCCCTGCAGTACTTGACTACCTCTGCTTCTTGCTATGCTTGCAGTTGCCTTCTGATTTTTTCACTGTGATGATGTGCAGTTTTCCCCACAGCCCTTTACCGAGGATCGTGGCTATGAAGAACCTCTGCCCAGTGAAGTCACAGTCTGAAGTATCTAAAACATGTTTAAAACATGAATGCAAAAGAAGCAGTGGGAATAGGTAAATCTGCGGTCTCAGGTTGCAAATGCCTTGTTTTTCTTTTCCCCCAGCAGAATGCTTATTTTGGATGCATCTTTCAAAGACTTGGTGGCAAGTCCCTACATTATTCTGAGGAAAATTTTGAATGTTACAAACCCAAGCCTAGAAGGGTGCCAGCAGCAGAAATCCCTGTGGTGGATCCTGCTATGAGTGTCTCCAGCCCCACCACTACCTGAGGCACAGAATTTGTCCCCAGTCCCAGAAGGGGGTAACCACCACTGCAGTGGCTGCAGTGGCTGCAGTGGCTGCAGTGGCTGCAGTGGCTGCAGTGGCTGCAGTGGCTGCAGTGGCTCTGTCTCCTACAGCAAATGTCTTCATGCAAGGGAACCTGGTAAGGCTGTGACCCTGGCCAAGCTGGTCTTTGCAGCAACAAATCAGGACTTCAAGCTGCCCACAGCCTTCTGGCAAGGAAGAATCCTATGGTCATTATGCTTCTGGTCACAGGGAGCAGTTCTGTGGCCACAGAAGCTGCTCCATCAAGGAAGTACCAAGAAAAGCACCTTTCAGTAACCTCTTAAGGCATGTGCTACGCTCAGTGTACCATAAATCTAATGGGTATGGAAAAAGTTCCCTCCATCTATCCAGCTCAGGAAGAAGCCTCCTGAGAGGAAGTATCATCCACTTGTGTTCTCAGAGCAGTTACGGCCTGCTTGGGTGGGGAGGGAGATTTATGCAGTGAGGGGAGAAACCATCAAGCCAAACAGACAGCACTGTTTTCCTCACGGCCACAGGGAAAATATGCCATCTCACAGAGGCAGTAAGAGCAGCCACAAACAAAGGATCTTCCCTCCTAAAAACAATTCCCCAAGCCCTTGTTCTAATCCCAAGCAAAAGGAAACAGTACACCTCCCAAGGGAAAACATTGGTGTCCCAGTTTCAGCACACAGCCAGCCAACCAGCCAAATACCAAAGTGCCTTTGCTAAATACTGGGAGCCATTCATTTGAGAAAGAAATTGGTCTGCATGACAGGAAGAACCCAGATAAAAGCTCTTTATACCCTGAAAGGCAACACCGTCCTTGTTCATGATGTATAATATTGGGCAGTCAGCAGAACACTGCCTATTTCACAATGAGACAGTCACCATGCAGTCCACATTACATTCATTAAGTCTCTCACTTGAACCCTATCCAGAAGGAGATATTTATGTTCAGAAAGAAAATACACATTTTCCGAGAGGCAATGTGTGGGACAGTATCCCCATCTGAGCCCAATGGGTCTGCACAGAAACCCCTCCTATCCTTACAGTTCAAGTCAGAGGCAGGTGAACCTCTTCTGTGAAAATGATACATTCAGTTAGGTGGAACGTTTTTTTTCTGGGCAAAGAACATGGATGTCCAGGCAGCTGCCATCAGGTCCTGAGCTCAACCCAAGCAGATAGAAAGCAATTCCCTAACATATCCCTAATAATCCATCTGGTCAGGAAATCTATTTCCGACATCCAACATATAAATGGTCAAACAAAACAGAAAGCATTCTCTAAAATAAGGTTATTCCACATGCTCCAGGTGATCATTTTCCATCTTATGGCACACCCATACCCAAGACCTTGGGAAATACTCTGTATTACCCTAAGGGACAGGGCATTACTGCACTAGAAAGCTGTTGGGATTAGGAAGCAGATTCTCTCAGGATTTCTTCAATTGTTTTTTCTCAAGAAAACAAATTACAGTATTTTGTGCTACAAGCCAGGGAACAGAGAAGAACCTTTTACACACTCTACCAGAATAAATACATAAATACATAAAGAAATGAATGAATAAATGAATCAGTAAACCCCCCAACTCAGAAGATACCTGATGGGGTTGAGAGTAAAACCAAGCACCAGGAGGCGCTTGAACTAAACTCAAATCCAGGAGGCAGCTTTGGTATCTTTGATGAAAAAACATGTGACAATCATGATAGAACCATGTCATGCTCAGAAAAGAGACCAGTAGAAGACACTCGAGTCCTGTCCAGAAGCATGACCATATCCAATTGGAAATGCCCATTACTGTGGGAGCAATACAGGAAGTGACAGCCACACCATCCACAGCTCTGACCAAGTCCAAAGGAGCTAACCAATTCAAAGGAAGAATTGCTCCTCAGATCACTTCCCTTGCCAAAGAAGGGCTTGAGACAAAAGGAAACAGAAGGGCAGGGCTGGTTAATGAAGTTGATCTGGCAGGAGAGCATGTTCACCAAGGCTTCAGGAGACCACGAGGTTTCAGCAGGTACCTGTAGCGGTACTTGTCCAGCACTGGAGCACCATCTGGTGACAAGAAAGAGGAATAGGTTTCTGCAGATCTGATCACGTCTGCAGAGAAACCAGATATTTTCTCTGTTATCAACACGTTGTCCAGGCAACTAAGTACTGGAACCTTCAGCAGAGAATACCTATTCTCTCGTGACTCTTTAGCAGGAAATGTGACAAAAAATCCAGAGAGGAGGAGTCCATAACGTGTACTGATACAAAACTACTGCATGTCTTTAAACTGCAGGCAAAAAGAAGCTACCCAAGGATGTAAGCTAACATACTCAGAAGTTATTCTGTAAGTCTTAATATAATTAGGAGTAGAGAAGGAAAGACAGTGTGCACAAGAAAGAGTGAATATGTGCATAAGTGGTTTGTACCTCTCACAGCTATATTAATCTTGATAGTTTTCAACAGGAGTAAATCCCCCTTTGTATGAAATTTTCTGGCCCTTTAGAACTCATTAGGACTTCTAGGCTTGTAAAGCATAAATACTAGCATATTAGCTTGTTTTAGCTGAGTTTATTGTTGTTGTTGTTGTTTGTTTTCTTTTCTTTTCTTTTAAACCATTTATATTCTGCACTCTCATGCGAGGGTGTCGACGGTTTACGGGCGTTAGGCCCGATTCCGTGACAAAGGGGACGGGGGACCCAAGGGCCCACGTCCCGGGAAAAGGGGAAAGGGGAAAAGGGTAGGGAGATGGCCCTGAGAGCAAAGAACAGCGGCAACAATCTGAGGAGAAACAAACTAATTTACTAAATA
>NC_034438.1:53987978-54003743 GCF_002078875.1 Numida meleagris | reverse complement strand
CTTCTATCTTTTCCCTCCGGCTGGAAAATGGTAACAGAGGAGCAAAGTACCGTGGGGACTGTAGTAGTCCTTCTCTTCTGAGAACTAGGTATGTCCACTACATGATGTTATGATGTGGAATACCAATAACCGAAAATCACAAAACCATGACAGAGGGTATGTTCAGATCTCTCTTATTTCACCAGAAGAAAAAAAAAGGACTATAAAGGGAAACATATCTATCCAGGGGAAGAGAAACAAATAGCTAAGTTCTTCAAAGAGCATTCTTTTCATCCTTTTGTCTTCACTTTAGACTGGAAAGCTTATGTAACACACGAACTGGTCACAGCAAAATCCGTAAGATGCCAGTATCTGGCTGTCCAAGGGTGGTTTGCACAGACCACCATCAAAGCTGCTACAAGTTGCTAATTTTTCCTAGACTGAGGCCTAGACCATTTGCTCCAGCACCACTGGTGAGTCAAAGTTTATCTCTGTCCACAGCTGTCCCATTATTCTGTACTTGAGAGCAGAGATTTAAATTTGGAGGCACAACTCACTGGCCACGTGTTACCAGAGAAAACGGTCATTGATGCAGGTAACATTTACTTTTTTTTTTTCCTGTGACCAAGCCTTCAAGTTTGATTCAGAAGTCTAACAGTCACTTGGCTGTCCAAGTGGTCTATTAGGGTGCAAAGTTGGCTACTTCGAGAGCAGTGTGATAAATCATATATGGTACCCCATACCTCCAAACTGAGAAGCGCAAGAGCATGTAGCATTTGAGAACAGCACCAGTATTTTCCATAAAGAGGATTTTTGTTAGTTGTAGGGCTGAGTATGAGCTTGGCATTGCAAGGCAGCTGTTGCCTGACCTTTGACTCCGGTTTAGATTTCTTAGGTGAAAGAGAACAAATGCCAAACAAAACCTCTAAATATTGGCTGTATCAGGAATTGAAACTCTCCTTAGAAATGTGTGTTTCATGCTGTGTTCAGTTTTGCAGCTTAGCATATGAACACCACTTTTGCAAACAGTGTTGTTAATTGTGCATAGATATACTAGTGTTTTGGGTTATCTGCACCATAGCTATGAATATCAACAATGCACAATACAGGCAGTTACTTTTCTCTGGTATTTCCCCCTGCTTGCATTTATGTTAATATTTCTCCACTGCAAAAACCTGTTTATTCAAGGGTGTTTCTTAAATCAGTGTTGAAGTTGGAAGGGGTTTCTGCAAGACAGTGAAATCTTTCACATAAACTAGCATGTACCTTTATTCCCATTAAATGATGCACTGATCCAATTTCTTCTCCTGAACAGGATGGCCAAAGCCTCCTTAGGTAGTCTAGATGAAACAGATCCAAATGGAAGTTGATGGATCACACCCTGCACTTGAAGAAATTTCCTTGTTACAATCAAAGCTGTCATTTCTTGTCATGCGCCGCTGAGGTTTGGGAGGTAGGTATCATGAAGACTGAGAATATACTCCATATAGAGCACCCAGTGTGACACATAAGTCAGTGGGTTCTTGACTTCTGATTTTCTGTTTCACTTCATATGGTACAAGCTTTAACGTAACTGCAGCAGGAGGAGCATTCTCCAAGACTGCCAGAACTGATAAGCTAAACTGTCACTGCTGAACACTACATCCCCACACGCTACATAAAATCTAACACAGCACTGGAAGTTTTAAAACTTTGATCAGTGATTTGTTCCAGAGGTGAACAACCAAACTGTGTCTTGCATTGCAAGTCTGACTGGAAATTCCCATGTTTATGCCCCATTTAAATCGTATTTAATCCTTCTGCTGAGCCTCAGTGAAGGACTCAATATGAACATCAGTCCTCATGTACAGGGATGAGCAGAAGCATTAAGTAGTTTACTGAGCAGAAGGGACATAGAGTATGAAAATTAGAAGTGCTCTGTATCAGTAGGAGGAAGCAGCAATTTACACTATGATGAGGCACAACTCTGTAAGCTGTTTCGCTGCAGAAAGGAACAGATTGGACTGTGAGTCACTCAAAGTACCATGATCCTTTTATATTCTCGGAGCAACAGGTCTTCCACATATGAGTTGTGACATTACTGGAAGTATGTGATACAGAAAGAACTTCATTTTCCTGCTGCTGTTCACCCACTTGCTTGAAAATCAGATAGCACAATAAACCACTGCGGCAGATAAACACAACTTGGGTTTCTATTTAGAGGCCAAATGCACTCCCATTCCAAAGCAGTTGGCAAAGTACAGTGAAGGAAACAAATCCAAGTTCCTTTCCCACATCCCTGCCTGCTGTTACATCTCCCTTTCCCCCAGCCATATCACTGGGTGAGGTGGAGTGATGACTGAATGTCCTGGCAAACTCTTTACTAAATGCTGAAATTGGGCTGCGGTGAGCTGGTAAATATCATGCCATCTTGTTTGACATGGAAAAAATGTTAAATGTAGGAAGGTTTTCAGCACACAACAGAGAAAACTCTGAAGTTTCCATGCACGTTTCTTCCTCCACAGATTTGATAGGGTTTTTTGTTTTTTTTTTTGATGACGTGAGTTAACTGATCAAAGCAGCAAGGCAGTTACAAGCTACTAGCTCATCCTACATGAAGGCAGATGGAAAGTTTGAGCTGGATTCAACGGCCATTCCCAAAACAGCCAGAGTCAATGGCATTAGGAAGTGGAGGAAATGGGCATAGAAGACAAACCTTAGAAATTTATAGGGTGCACAGACTTGCCAGGATCTGTCTGCAGATGTCTGAAGTACCATCTGATAAGCCAAGAGTTAGAAATAGCCATCTTATAGTTTTAAGGCCTGTTTCCTTTTTATTTTTGTTCCTAAATGAGAAGATACTTAGCTCCAAGGGAGGTGGTTTGTTATGGAAGCAGATATGCTGACAATACTGGTCTTCTGAAAGTGCTCCAACTCCAGCTGACTGACCTGAGAGCTGGAGAACAGCATAGCTTCGCTGCCACAGGGAGAAGAAACCTTGGGCTGGAGAAGAACAAAAGAAGCATTTAGCCAGTGACATCTTTTCCATTGCCACTTTTCTGTTATCCAGCTTTCTCCTGTCCTCAGAACCAAGCTCAGCCAGGGATGCTGCAACAGGAAGATATAGCATGCTCATCTGTTGAACAGAGTAGAAGATCTGACTGTCCTTCCACTCTGGAAGCCTTGTTTCAGAACACGATGGGCAAAACTGTTCATGCACTTTGAAAGCAAAATCTTCTAAGTAAAGCCAGAGAACTTACAGATACCCCAATCTCATGAGCACATGAGAGACTTACCTTCTCCCTGTGAAAATGAGAAAAGTACACATCACAATAGGTAGGTTTCAGAGTTTCTTTCAGAGATCTCTGTCTCTTCTCTAATTTGAGCAGGAAGCAACTCCATTCAATTGTTCACAGATGGTAGATGACACCAATACTGAAAAATGACTGCAATGTTTTCTAAGCTGCCTCTGCGGGACAGTGCCATCAATTTTACACACGGCAAAAAACTTTCACAACTCATGTGAAGCTTTGAAAGCCTCAGACAAGCTGGTCCTCCCCTCCCCAATCCAAACATGGCTTTTCTACAACTGTTTGCCATTTTTTTGCTATCCAAGGACAAAAAGCGAGAAAACAGTGCTTTGAGGCAAGATGTTTGAAACTTAGAAATTCACAATAAACACTTCGTTGTAAATATCTGTATCTATATTTAACATCTATATCAAAATCTAATATTTGTATCTCCTTATATCTGTATCTAATATCTGTATCTAAATATCTATATGAGAAGAGGAAGAGAAAATTTCCATCATTCACTTTTCCAAATCCACAGCATGACCACGCTCTTTATGAAAATGGAAATGCAAGATTTATAGCACTATGTTATGCCGAAGACAGAAGCAAGTCTAGCTGCTACCCACAACTGTTTGTCTGTGTAGCTCCTAAATGCTTTTGACCAACAAAGCATCAATTTGACCAACAAAGCATCAATTTGACCAACAAAAAAATCAATTATTCCTGTATCATGAATGTGTACTCAAACCAGGATTTACTACAAGGCTCATGAGGCAGCCATATGCTTCACTGCAGTACCTGTCCTTGTGGCAGAACAGTTTTCTTCCATCTCCCTTCCAGGTCCCTCTACTATCCTAAGTTTAAGATACACCTTTGTGATAAACTGACCAGCCTTTCCAGGAAAGGTGGGCTATTTGAATTCCTTGCTTTCACATCCCGAGCTGGTGTATTTTAGGTTGGCTGAAATAAAGGAACTCCAGTGGTTAATCGTTCATCATAATTGGTAGCGAAATCTTTTGTGATCAAGTATCATCACTGATGAAAACGTGCACTTTGTTTAAGGCTTGAAATTCTCCAGCTTCACTTCTAGTTATGGAAGCTGCTTTTCCCTCTGCCCACTAGATGGAAGCGTGACATACTGTTTGATTTCTTCCCAACGGCAGCTGTGTTCTTTCAGTTCATAGAGAATACACTTGAAATCATGGAGAGTGGTTCCTGTCCCACTGGAAAATTAGTTCTTCTTTACAGTTACATTTTGAAAGCTGTCAGATAGGTCTTCGTCCATTTAGTAGCTAACATACCAGGTCAACTCTTGCTTTGATGGAGAACACCAACCAGTTCCACATCAAAGAAATACGTCAGATATTTACAACATAAATGTACAATAATCTTCAGCTTCTCTGTAACTTGAAAAAAAAAACCCACAAAATTTTACATGCTAAATAAGCACTAAAATGAATGAAAATAAACAGTTTTAAAGCCTGGACCAAAGTTACAGACAGAATAGATTATTTTAATTTGGCTTTTATTCAAGCAGCAGTTTTCTAGTAGAGGGAATGGAAAAGAAAATGGAGGTGCAACACTGCTGGATGCAGAGTGTATTCTCCCCAAATGATATTATGGAGAAGAACTTGGCAAGGGAAAGAGAAATGCTATTTTGAGCAATACCAATGCCTCCCATGTCCCTGAATATTTAGGCAGGAGTCATGGGAGCAAAATCCCTCCCACTGTAAGAGCAGAGCAAGTCTGAGACCACCTCATCAGGCTGAGTGTGTATGGGTCAGTTAGGCTAGACAATACGCATCCCAAGGTCCTGAAGGAACAGGCTGATGTGATTGCCAAGTCTCTCTCCATCACATTTGAAAGATTATGGCCATCTGGTGAAGTTCCTGGTGACTGGAAAAAAAGAACCATCACTCCCATTTTTACGAAAGGAAAAAAAGAAGGGAGAAAAGAGATGACCCATGGAACTACAAGCCAGCGAGCCTCACTTCAGTGCCTGAGAAATTCATGGAGCGCATCTTCCTGGAAGAGATATAAAGGCACATGCAAGATAAGGAGTTATCTAAGACAGCCAGCATGGTATGACATTGGCATGATGATCTTTGACTAGAATAAGTTCATCTTCATGATGAACAATGCACAGGCACTTGTGAGAAGCAGAGCCAGTAAGACTGACAGTAGAAGCAATCTAAAATCATCAGTTGCTCCTCCAGCCTCTTTTTTTTTTTTGCTGACAGCTCTGCTGCCCTGTGAGAAAGCTGCTCAGTTTCTCTCTAAGAAGTCCACAGATGTAACAGCTCTCAGCGAAAACACAATACAAATGAAAGAAAAACTGCTCACTGAACTACAATGGTTTATTATAAACATAACATACATACTGCAGCACATGCAGGACTTCTTGCAAAAACTCTTTACCCAAGTTGTAAGGATTCTGGAGTCTTGATATTTGTGTGTAAAACACAACACAGTATTTGGAGGTTTAACAGCCAGCTGTGGCCAAAAGATCATCAGGCATTAGTTCACTTTTAGAACTCAAACTGGTAGTGGAAAATGGGCATCTTTAAACTGACAATTCTGAGAATATCTTAACATCATTTTAAATATATTTAAGCTTTGCAGTTGGTCGTGATTTTGCATGGGGCTCAGCATTCTGCAATCTAAGTTCAAGACTGCTGGGTGGCTAATGCTTTTGAAAGCATTATGTTCAGTGTGACTTTCACATTATTTATTGAAAGTCTGCCCCAATACCTATGGAAGTTGTACTTGATGTGGTATATAACCAACCAGCAAGGTATCACAGAGATTTGGGTGGTGAAAGCAATCTTAGTATCATCCTACCTTGAGCCAATAAGTCTTTTCACTTAAGTCTCTCAGGTTTTTTGATCCTGTCTCTTCACTAAAAATGGACACTTCTAAATGTTTCTATACATTTTTGACTTCTGAGGAACAGCTGTGGCTCTTTGGCAAATTAATGAGAACAAGAATTGTAGTTAGAAAGATACTTTGGGCAAGGGAGGGAGCCAGTCAATTTTACTGTGCATTTGACTCAGGCACGGCTATTTGGCTCCTTTAACAAAGCCAGACGTGTACAAAAGGGGAAGAACTTGATTAAACTAATGTTTCTTAATTACAGTGTGATCCTCTCTAATGCATCACTTGAAAGACCTGCTGTACTGTCAGAAGTCCACTCTTGTGAGGATCCATAGCATTGTGTCCAGGCCTGAGACCCCCAGCACAAGAAAGACATGGAGCTGTTGGAGCGAGTGCAGAGGAGGGCCATGAAGATGATCAGAGGACTGGAGCACCTCCCCTACAAGGACATGCTGAGAGAGCTGGAGTTCTTTAGCCTAGAGAAGAGAAGGCTCCAGGGGGACCTTATAGTGGGTTCCAGTACCTGCAGGGGGCCTGCAGGAAAGCTGGGGAGGAACGTTTTATAAGGGCATGTAGTGATAGGACAAGGAGAAAAGGCTTTAAACTAGAAGATGGTAGATTTAGACTAGATATTAATAAGAAATTCTTTACTGTGAGGGTGGTGAGACACTGGAACAGGTTGCCCAGTGAGGTTGTGAATGCCCCTTCCCTGGAAGCATTCAAGGCCAGGCTGGATGGGGCTTTGAGCAGCCTGGTCTAGAGGGAGGTATTCCTGCCTGTAGCAGGGAGGTTGGAACTAGATGATCTTAAAGATACCTTCCAACCCAAACCATTCTGTGATTCTGTGATATTCCTAAAAATCTGAAGCATGTTAAATTGACAGTTTCTGGATTATATAGACATGATATAAAGCTCTCATTCCTGCAGAATCTTGAAATCAAGTCTAGAACAAAAATACACACGGACTAAATTACCTTAAGGAAGTAACGTGCCAATTCTAATCCAACTCCGTATGATGTGGGTGGTAGTGACAGGAAGGGGATGCATTCACTCTGTTGCAACCTGCAGTAGACACACATGAAGTTATTTCTGCACAGCACTGTATTAATCAAAGTAGCTGATAAATCAAATTCTGATAAAACAAAAGTCAGTGTTTCACTCTGTGCAGCTAAGGTGACATATCACACATTTCCTTGGTTATTTTTTGTTATTCAGGTACTTTATAACTAGGATATGCATACTGAGGTTGCTTATGTCCTGATCTTGCAAACTGATACTTGTCAAAACAAACTTATGATATTAAGTGGAAGAATGCTCAAACCACTCTTGCAAGCGAAATTCAGGATGAGGCCAAACTTTCCAAAACTCTCTTGAATAGTGTGTGTTGGAGTAGTACCTGGGCTGATAAGTCATCCAAACTAGAATAAGAGAGACAACATCTTTATGCAACCCTCTATGCATCAGCCCTCTAGGCTCAGAAGCTGGGACACTAGAACTGAAGGGATGCACTGCAAAGATGCAATAAAAGGGTTTGGGGCATATATTGGCACTGCAATACTTTTGTACTCAGACAAGGGATCTTGTCAGTGTGCACAATCTTCGCACGTAAGCAGAGATGGTACTGTGAAGTGAATGAAACCCAGGCTACTGAGGCATGAAACATGCTGGAGAATGAGCAAAAATGTCACAGAGATAAGTAGCAACCTTCTGCATTACCCACCAACTGTACTCAGGTCCCTGAGAAAAAGCAGTTTCATGTCTGGGCTTTCTTTTGCTCAAGGCATTGCCATTTCTATGGTTTGACAGGCATTAAGAAACTCTTTCCATGCCCCTAACTCACAATAAATACTCTTTGTGTGCTGCAAACTGCCTCCATATCAGGGCTCCAAAAAGACCTTCCTGCAGTAACACACCCAAATCACTGCAGGCTGAGGAAGTTTCCCATGAATACTTCAGCTTGGGTGCAAGGCACTGCTACCCTGTCTCCAGGGGAATGAAAGCACAGGGGCTGGTGCTCCTCCTTGGTCCTCAGCCTTACTCCATCCCTTTTTCCCAATTTCCCTGCCACATAGCATCTCAGTACTCATGCTGTGGAGCCCCCACAGGCACTGAATCCTGTAGCCCAGGATCCCATTGTCACTGTGGGCGGCAGCTCACAGGTATGTACAGGTTACACGGCCTCAGAAGCAAGGCTGTTCAGGCTTTGCACAGACACATCCTGGTCACCTGGAGTGAGGCTTGTGCTGGATGTAGCTGCCCCAGCAACTTTGAGCCAACCAAGAGATCATGGCACAATCATCAATTGCTTATCTGGGCAGAAAACACCTCCGTTTTTTGCAGTGAGCAGCCGCACCAAGCCATGACGTACAAAAGGCTGTACCTGGCATAACTAGCATCAGGCAGTGACAGCAGTACAGCAGAGGATGTGGTGAGGAGGAGGCCAGGCCTGGGACGATGAGGGTGGACATACTGAAGATGAACTTTAAAAACTGAGCTAACATTGTGTTAGGTATCAGATGAATAAACATTTAATATCTTTTAACCACAGACATTCCAGAGCCAGTAGGCTCTGAGGACTATATTGATCAGGATCCAGATGAGTCTTGAATATCTCCAGAGAAGGAGACTCCAGAATCAATGTGGGCAGACTATTGCAGTACTCTGTCACCCTCAAAGTAAAAAAGTTCTTCCTCGTGTTTGTATGGAACTTCCTGTGTCACAGGTATTTGCCCATTGCCCCTTGTTCTGCCCCTGCACACCACTGAAAAGAGGCTGGCCCCACCCACTTGACTCATGCACATATTAACAGAGATGAGATAACCTCTCAGCCTTCTCTTCTTCAGGCTGAATGTTCCCAGGTCTCTCAGCCTTTGCTTATATGGGAGATGCTCCAGGCCCCTAATCATCTTTGCAGCCCTCCCTTGGACTCTCTCTAGACGAGCCCTGCCTTTCTTGAACTGGGGAGCCCAGAACTGGACACAATACCTAGATGTGGCCTCACTAGGGCAGAGTAGAGGGGTAGGATCACCTTCCTACACTTGCTGGCTATTCTTTTCCTGATGCTCCTCAGGATACCATGGGCCTTCTTGGTCACACTGCTGGCTCACGGCCAGCCTGCTGTCCACTAGGACACCCAAGTCCTTCTCCTCCGAGATCCCTTCCAGCAGGTCACCCCCTAGCCTGTACTGGTGCATGCTGTTATTCCTCCCCAGGTGCAGAACCCTACACTTGCTCTTGATGAACCTCATCAGGTTCCTACCCTCCCAATTCAACAGCCTGTCCCATGACATTTCCATTTCTATGGGTTGAGAGGCATCAAGAAACCGCAGCATATGATTTTATTCCTGGCTTGTCCCGTATCCCTCAGGAATGTGATCTCCACCACTGCATGATCACTACAACCCAGGCAGCCTCTGATCCTCAAGTCACCAGGTGACATCTGTTCATTAGCGTTTGTGAGCAACAGGTCCAACACTGCATCCTCCCGGTGGGGCTATCTATTTCTTGGCTCAAGAAAGTTATCCTTCATACATTCCAGGCATCTCCCATCTGCCTCAGTCTCTAACTCTCACCCACGTGCTTTCAACTTGCTTGTGGCCATTCTTCAAGGGCAGCTCTTCACACGCCATTCCTTTCATGATGTAGAGGGCAACATCTCCTTTCTCATCTGTCCCTTCCGAACAGCTTGTAGCTGTCTACAGCCACACTCAAGTCATGGGAATCATTTCACCAAGTTCCAGTGATTGCAGCTACATTATGGTTTTCCAGTAGCATGGCAGCTTCCAGCTCCTTCTGTTTGCTTCCCAAGCTGTATATATCGGTGCAAAGGTACTTCAGCTGGGCAGCCAGCCTCTTTATCTTCTTGGAGGTAACTTCTTAACTGCTTTGAATTATCTCCCTTGAGTTTTCCTGTTGCATTCTCCTGTTTCCTTGGTGGTCCCTGGTTCACTGTCATCAGATTTCAAGAGCTCTACAGTGCTGCCAGCACATCTCAGGGCAGCAGGCTGAAGACCCCTGCTAGGACCCTATCCCTATAACCTAGCTATGCCATCCCACATCTTACAATTGCACTTCTCCCTTTCAAACTTAGTCTGATACCCTGCCAATGAGCCCTGCTAAGCTTTCCCTGAGGATTCAGATTCCCCTTTGAGAGAGGAATATCTGTATGCTCACTGCCATGTAGGCCATCCCATTGTCAAAAAAAAAAAAAAAAAAAAAAAAAGAAAGAAAGAAAAAAAGAAACAGAAACAAACAAACAAACAAAAACCCCACACACTAAAAACCCCAAAATTTTGGCAGTCACATCAGCCTCAATGACCAGTTTTTATAGGCTGGGTCCTTCCATTTCCTTCAGTGTCCTTCCCCACTACAGGAAGCAGAGAAAAAAGGATGACCTGGGCCCTCAAAACCTTCAGCAGACCTTCCAAGGCTCTGAAGCCTCTTTTGATAGCCTTTGAGCAGTGTGCAGATGCTTTGTCAACTCCCCATGTGACAAAGCAGTAATGAGTAATGGTCTGTTGGTTGTATCAGGCTAGGCACTTTCCTGATGAAATCCTTCACTCGAGTCCCAGAGAGACATCTGAATCCTTGAAAGAGGATCTGCTCAGCATACAGGGCATTCAGCTTCTCTTCTTTGAGGATCTACCCTTGATACAGGAGGAGGGTTTTTCTGGCTTTGTTGGTTCTTCCGTGTAAGTGGGCTGTCATCACCCACAGATGAGCATTCCACATCCAGAGCCTCATTCCCATAACACAGAGGCACTGGGAAGGCGGAAGTGTGGGGCGGGCAAGGAGGGGTTTCCCTTGCAGCCCCGAGCGTCTACGTCTATTCACTCCTTTCCTCTGAGTTGTTGCCTTCAGCCTGGCTGTCAGGGGATACAGGCTGCCCTGGATCTTGCGCTTTCTCCTGCGTCAGAACCTGCCTCAGGAAGGGCAGGGTATGGTTCCTCTGTTCCTTTTTAGCTCCTGTGACACTTCTTAACCCATCTATTTCTAGTTCCCTCTCCAGCCCGCGGTGTGCTCGCTCCCCTGCAGGTCCCGCAGCGCCGCAGCCGCACCAGCCCCGCCCGCCCATCCCGGAGCGGTGTCCGTGCGGGCGGGGAGCGGCCGCCCCCACCCGGGGAGCGCCCACGCCCGTCAGAGCCGCCGCCGCTCGTCGGAGGTCTCTGCACTGCTCGTTGCGGGGACTGGGCGGGAAAACAAAAGAGAACTCCTGGGTTCAGATAAAAACAAAACTCACCGGCCGCCCGGCCACCCTGCGACGGACCCGCGATGCCTCACCCCGCACGGACCGACTGGCAGAAGTACCCGAGCCGCGGCCCACCCACTAACCAGCAGCGTGCTCCCTGCCCTGGCCGCGCTGTCTCCGCACCGCAGAGCGGCCGTGTGCGGAGTCCGGCTGAAACCCAGCGGCTCGGCTGAAACCGGGGGAGGGAAGGGAGAGAAGATGTGGGACTGCAATACAGCAGAGGGTGTCGTGTAGAGAAGGCCAGGCCTGGGATGTTGATTGTGTAGGAATCCCGATATTATGTAGGAATAATTTAACTTCACTCTTTGTTTCAAATATCCATTAGATTAGAACAGTATGTTTTACATTAGAATAGGCTAATGACTTGTTGCACCAATATATACATATTTAGGTGGAATTAAATGACCTGTTCTTTAATGAAAATACAAATGAGATTCCACCTCCAAAAAGAAGCAGTGTTTTTTTTTGCAGTTTGTATTTGCTGATACATGTAGAATGATGCCCGTATGCCTCTACAACCAAGTTCCACTGTGTTTTGACGTGACTGTCAGAGGGCCTTGGGTTTCTGTCAGTTGGGCTATATAGAATAGTAGTTAATTTTGTTGTAGGAGCATCAGCATCTGAGAATTTCCTCAGGTAGGTAGGGCTCAGTTTCTGTCCTGCCCTAGGCTGGCTGCTACTACTTCTCTTTTAATAACATAGAAAGGGTACTTGTTCCTTTTGGCTTTTGGATAGAGCAATGTAAATTGCACTACTGACACAGAGCAAAAGGGCAAGTCCAGCTGTGATTTGCATATAATAAATGAGTTAATTTTAATAGAGGATGGTGGCGATGGCATTCTGCAGACGGTATTTCTTTTAGAGGTCTGCCCATAACGAGCACCAATGTGGATTTAACCTGCGCTTCCACATTGTGATTCTTTTAGCAGTAAATTGAGATTAGGACAGGAGTCTTTTCTTTCTGAACCATTTTGACCCCAACCCTGCCCCACACAGTGGATTCAATCATATTGTGCACATTCAGTCATTTAAAGGCCTGCTTTGTAATGTGGCCACACACGCTCTTTGTGAAATGATCCTCCTCCTTGAGGAGGTGTGGGTGTGTGTTTTAAATAGCACAGCTGGATCACTTAGACCTATTTTGAATCTTAGCCATAGAGCATTTGAAAAAAATACACATTGGCTATATCAATCCATAAAATCACAAAATCATTAAGGATGGGAACAACCTTTGAGATCATCTAGTCTGACTGTCCACCCATCACCACCATGCTGACTAAACCATGTTCCTAAGTGCAACATCTAACATTTTCTTGAAAACCTTTAGGGCTGGTGACTCCAGCACCTCCCTGGGCAGCCTGTTCCACTACCTCACCACTCTTTATGAGAAGAAATTTTTCCAAAATATCCAGCTTGAACCTCCTCTGGTGTAACTTAAGGACGTTACTTCTTATCTTATTCCTGGTTACCTGGGAAGAGAGGCTGACCTCCCCACCTCACTACAGCCTCATTCTAGGTAGTAGTAGATAGTGATAAGGACTCCCTGAATCTCCATCAGATCACCGTAACTATGGCACATATCTGCAGGCTCATACAGCAAGAGAATGCATTCAGTAAAGACTCATGCAAGCCTGTGAGGCTGCAGGACACCATCCTACAGGCTTTTCCTACTCTCCAGTACTGCTGGCCAGCCCTCTGGGTGTACCTGGTTCTTCCCACATGAGTTCAAATGCAGGACTCAGCTTGCTCTCATGTATTTTCTCTCCTATCAGTGCCAGCTTTTCTTTCCTAGACTAGTACTGGACTCGAGTAGCCTCACTGCATCCTTCTTTCTTCTCCCTAAGAGTGCTATTAACGTTTTTCAGATGATAGAGGAATAGTAATGGATGGATAGTCATGGCCTGGCCTCCCTGTGGCTCTGTGTACAAGAGGCCTTGCAGAAGTGGAGATGATGGTGCGTGGGTCCCTCTCAGCACTGCAGGACCTGAGGAGCATCCAGGGAAGCTCTCTGCAGAGAGATGAAAACAGAAGACATTCTTTTGCATCCTCTTTTAAACAGTAACTGTGCACTCAGGAATGCAAGCTGATAACATAATGTGATAAAGAGGGGGGTGAAATCTCAGTACCAATCTTGTGCTCTGAGGAGTATTTAACTGGTAGCATGGGCATGTTCAGATTTGAAGCTTTGAAATTCAAAATAAATTTGTGGGTTTTTTTTTTTTTTCACACTCCTGTGTAAGAGATTACATATCTTAGTATTTAAAAAGAAATTTCTTACATAGTATTTCCAGTAAAAGATGGCTAAGTGCTGCTAGGGTTAATGGCCCAAGGTAGAGATGTTATCAGCATTCCCATCTTGCTATTAATCTGCTGTGCTCTAATTACTTAATTAATGAAACAGAACTTGGTATCAGTGAAGAGATGTTGGAAAACTCCATTTCTGATAGCTAGTAGAATTGGGTATTTTAGCAAAGCCTGTTAACAATTACATCAGTCTTGTTAATTAACATGTAACTTCATTTTAAATGTGGTCAAGAGATGATTTTTGCTTTCTGTACTGGCAAAAATATGAATGTAGGTTCTAGTGATCTCTATGTTTCTTGCTGTTCTCAGCCATGCTAGTCCAGGAAAACTGACAGTTCACCAGTTCTGGGAACTGATCTGTATTAAGATAACTGAAGAACATACAAATAACACACACACGTGCACTATATTAGTACAAAGTGTTGAGTGATTAGTACAACATAGTTGGAATTGCCTCTGTCTTTCTCTTTACTCCAGGCTGTTTTGTTCTCACTCCTCAGGAAAAGAAGTAATGTTGCTCAATATGATCACTGTACTTTACAGTAGAGATTTGTTGATGTGCTAACCTGCATGAGCATCTCATACAATATCCTGAGTAGGAAAGAACCCACAAAGATTATGTCCTGTCTCCACACAGGACTGCACAAAATTCAAGCCCTATGTCTGAGAGCATCTCTAACCCTCAGCTGCCCCTCCCCTGACGCAGCTCCATGCCGTTCCCTCAGGCCCTGTCGCTGTCACAGAGAGCAGAGCTCAGCGCTGCCCTCCGCTCCCTGTGAGGAGCTGCAGCCGCCATGACGCCTCCCCTCAGCTCCTCTGCTCTGTGCTGAGCACCCTGAGGACCTGAGGTCGCTCCTCGCACACCTTCCCTCCAAACCGATCACCATCTTCATAGCGCTCCTTTGACATTCTCTAATGGTTTTATGCCTTTCTTACATTGTGGTACCCAAACTTGTACCGAGTGCTGGAGCTGAGGCCGCACAGCGCAGAGGAGAGTGGGACAACCCCTTCCCTTGATGGGCTGACTGTACCTGATGAATGCTAGGTTATGGTTGGCCCTTTTTTTCTGCCAGGATACACTGACTCACATTCATTTTGCCATCAACCAAAACTCCCAGATCCCTATCCACAAGGCTGCTCTTCAGCTTATTGTCCCCCAAGTCTGTGTGTATCTCCAGGATTATCCTGTCCTGGCTGCAGAAGCTGGCTCTTGCTCTGTTAAATTTTATACTATTGATGACTGTCCAGGCCTTTAATCTGTCAAGATCTCTCTGCAAAGCCTCTCTACCTTTAAGAGAGTCAACAGCTCCTCCTAGTTTTCTTAATGTGCAATCAACTCCTGTATCCAGATGATTTTCAAAAGCATTGAAGGGAACTAAAATTGAGAGCTGAAACTGAACCCTAAAACTGAGCTCTTAATACCTGCATTACTTCTCCATCACAACTACGCGGCTTCCTCATAACAGCTGTACCACAACTGCAAAGACTGTCAGTGAACTTCATCAAATATGAGGACTTCATGACTTACAGAACTTGCACTTGACAGACTTTACTGTGGGGAACTGCCTCAGCTTACAATATAAATTGAAAGGCTGACTCTTTCCCTCGACATTAATGTGGATATCTTGCCATCACTTGCAGATTGCTAAGCTGTCCTTATGTCACCGCTCCAGTGGCTAATGGATAGAAACGACAAAACATCAGTAGATTAATTTTGCTAGGGAAATAGCCCATACTGATATTCCCACTAGTGTTTCAAAGCTTGATGATGTACCAAGATATTTTTTCTTAAGCAGAGCTGTCACGGTATTGTCTAAGGGTCTGCGTCCGTGACAAGGGGGGACAGGCCCAAAAGAAAAAAAAACGAGAAAAGAGGAAGAAAAAAAAAAAAATCGCCGGCGATAAGAGCCAGCCCCCGGGCGGTCCGGCGGCTAAAGCGGCAGAGAAGCCGCGGAGCCGCAACCTGGGAAGAGGGGGACCCGTAGACGGATCCAACACAAAAAAACAGCGGCACCGATCTGAGGAGGAACAACTAATTTTACTAAATATATCAAAATGAGGCTAGTAGAATTATGATAGAGGGTTTAC
>NC_034438.1:53954972-53982608 GCF_002078875.1 Numida meleagris | reverse complement strand
CCCCTCTCCCGCAAAGACCCCTGGGGAGTGCACCTCCTCCCCTCCCCCTCAGAGGGCCACACCAAAAAAGGCAGTTTACAGTAACCGGGGAATTAACTCTTTAACTGCCCATACCTTACATGATGTAATGATGTGGAATACCAACAACAAAAAATCACAAAACCATAACAAGAGCTTCGGAAAGGAAAAAGCTAGAGTGGAACAATCTTTACCTCTATTAACACTATGCCAGAGCCAGCCCAGACTTTTGGAGTCGAGTGAATGCAAAAGAAAGAATTTCATGGGAAGCAGAGTCTTCTTGACAGCCAAGCACTGGGGTTCTGGAGCAGATCTTCCCATAAACTTTAGACTTGAAATATGTCTGACAGGAATTACAGTCACTGCCAGACCTTGCAGGGGAGCTGCTGCCAGACTGAAAGTAGATTATGCTTTGTAGGTAAAGAAGAAAAGATAGTTATGGACATCAAGATCTTGTTAGCCTGAAGACTAAGCTAAGGTCCTACAGCAGCACAGAATAGTGGTATTTGGTATCAAAGACCCCCTGGAGTAATTCTATAGAGAAAAGAAGTTTGGCATGAATGAAAACTTTGCTGGGCTGCCAAGAAAGCTATGAATAAAATTGAACACCTGGAAATTAGGGTGGCTAAATTAGACAGCTGCCATCTTATATCTGTAAAAGGTATGAAATCTAATGGACCCTCTTGAAGCTCACTTTTTGTTTTGAAGTCTTCTAAGTGTTAACTAATTTTTTTCTTCTTTCAATAACAGTAAAACTAGTAGAAATACTGAATGTGGCCTTTTACTATATAGAACTGTATGAAATGAGCTTTTAAACAACGGATTGCCAGATGACTACTTAATTATTAAATGGTTAGTGCTTTGCTATATGCAGCACTCCTAGGGCCACCTCTTGTGTTGATATGCACAGTTGAATTAGAAAAGGTTCACTGCAAGACTTGAATTTTAGCTGACATTAATAAGGAAAACCCATAACTACAGAACATTTTGGAGGAAGGAGCCTTGAAATGGGTATTGCCTCTGACTTTGCGAACCAGCACAATAAAATAGGAGGCATTATTTTTGTAACAGCCCTTGTAATAAACTCTCTTGTCTTGTACAGAGGTCCTTTAACCTTGACTATAACCATTTCCAGTATAGTGTCTTTCGATCCACATGATCAAGTACTTGCCACTACAGATTTTTTTCTGAGGACTAGGCTCTAGACTCCTTTTATCGGGGCCTTGAGTCCACCAGCAGTCTCTAATTGCCACATGTAGCCTGTTGCTGCCTTTGTCTGCAATCTTTCTGTATTTTACAGGGAAGCTGGCTACTGACTGGCCAGCGCTATCAATATGAGCTGATGGGGACAAACTGGGAAAAATCTATTATTCCTGAACTTGCTATTGGGAATCCCCTGTATTGCTTAAATACAATCCTTCCTGTAATGTGCCTAGCACGGAAGCATTTTTTAAAAGACCTCTAAAGAAAGACTAAGCAACTGATGTATTTTGAGAAAGATGAAAAGTCAGAGGTTTCAAGGAAAACTGGACTTGGTAAATAAGCAATAAGTTTATATTGCAGTGAAGAACATGTGTGTTGCACTGGGGAGAACTTCAGGAGAGGTAATGTGCTTTTTACAGTAGCAGCCCACAAGCTAATTTTTATGCCTTGAGAAAATCTGGTCCTGCCCCCTGGCAAATGGGTATGTCGATGACTTTTAAGACAAAGATCATGTTTAGAACATGTCATCAGCATCTCCTACTGGCCAATCATAACATATAGTCTGGAAGAACATGAATGTAATTTGTACCATGACAGGACTTCTGTCTCTAGATATATATGCAGTAGGAATAGCAGCTCATCTCTGCTTGTTCTTCTTACATAGAATGCTTTTATTTTGCATCCCTTTTCATCTGATTATGCTGAGATATAATCCACTGGCTATGATTGATCCTCTTGCCATTGATAGTACTGTGAAGAGTTGGACTGAGTTTGCGGAACTGTTCTTTCAGATCATGACTTTCAGAAGATGTTGAACTGTGCAAAATACGTACAACAGAAAACACTAATAAATTTTGTGAAACAAAGGGTATTTTCCAAGCCAAAGACTTGATGTAAGCCAGCTTAATTTCAGACATTTACAGGACCGAGTTCATCTTATTCTAGTAAAATCTCAGTTCTGATACTTCTTCCTAGTTAGGTTAACTTCAAGTATTACACACTGACTATTAGAAGTTATGTGTCTGCATGTAGCTCTGCATCCACAGGAGGGGGCAGTTGAATACAATTTTAAACGGTTTGCTCCAAAGCTGCTTTTTTGTGCCTGATTTTGTGTACAGTGTTCATGTGTGCAAGAGATGAAGAGCAAAGAGATGAAGAAAGTGCATGGAAATAGACTGAGCCTATCAATTCATGAAGTAGCTTGTCAAACTCTTCTAATATGTAAATCTTGCATCATTACAGTCAAGCTTTGCTTCAAGCCTACTAATGCAATGCACACACAAAAAGTAACTTACTAAAGGAAGTAAAAAACTAGGTTGTTCAGTTCTGTGGGTTGAAAATTTCGTCCTCTGTTTCAAAATCAACAGATCTGTGGCACTTTATAATGAAGCTTTTTTCCCACAGTTAATGTACTCATATTTACCTAAAATGAGAAATCTAACTGTGTGAAGAACTCTGTGCCTTTAATTAAACCAGACACAGTGCAAATTGCTAGTAGTTCAATAGGCTGAAAAGCCTAGAGAGCTCAGTACAGTGCAGAGAAACTGTGTCGCAGTTTCACAGCAGTTTTG
Source organism: Numida meleagris (assembly GCF_002078875.1). Lineage (NCBI taxonomy): Eukaryota > Metazoa > Chordata > Aves > Galliformes > Numididae > Numida > Numida meleagris. Next base: position 53,979,816 of record NC_034438.1, on the reverse strand, counting down.
TTTCCAGTATCTGCCTGGAGTATGGCAATGCTTCCTTGCTTTTGCTAGCTTAGTAGCATTGATTTCTAGCCACTGTAGAGCTGAATATTTTCAAAGCTGGAGCTATGAAAGATGTTGGCATTACCTTAAATGTCAGCAGTACTGAGACTTAACTCCACTAACAGACTCAGTGGCAGGTTCTAGTATGCATTTCCCTTTAAAAGATTTAATGTTACTCCTCTTTCCACTCTTGCCTTTGTTCACTTGAAATCCTAAACTCTTGGTACCAACTTTCTGTGCTTCCTTGGGCTGGAGACATCTTGCACAGGGCTCTGTCTTCACTGGAGCATCGAGGGACCTGTTAATGTTTCCTCCAGTTCATATGTGTAGTGGAGATATCTAACTGAAGATCCACTACTGCAGCAGCTTGTGTCCTGTTCGTAGATCCAAAGCTTCTCCTGGGCTATGTCAGATTTCACTAACCTGGGGAGGGACAGGGAAAAGATGTCTGCTGACCTCAATAATCAGATTATAACAGCAAGAAGAGGGAAGAATTAAAAAGGAGATGTGATTTAGATAAAATAGCATCTTGCTTTTCACAGTGTCTTAAAAATTATTCCTGTTCTATTGTCAAGAGGTGGCTGGTAAGACTCTGTTCTATCTTCCATGTGCCCCATAACAGTCAGAAACTAGCTTGAAAACAGTTCTTGTAACAAGAGAGCTTATGTGTGTCAGGGACTTAGAACAGGATTAAGGAAAGAGAAGGCAGGAAGTACTGAAGGTCCATTATTAATGTCAAATGTTGTTCTGTTAACATCTTTTATTTTTCACAACACATTTTATCCGGCCTGAAAGCTATCAACTATCTGAGAATTATTCAAGGTCAGCTACAAGAACACCTTCCCTGCTTCTTAGACACTGCATCTGCAGAACTGTGCTGCTTTTTATTTCTTTGACAAAGCTATGACCACACTCTTTGATTCTTTTTCTTTTGCAGAATAGACAGCTGCTTGGCTCCACTTACAGCACTGCATTTGTAAATTCATGAGACTCCAATTAAAAACTAGATTAGTTTTCAAAACTCTATTAGCGACACTCTAGGGGATAAGGAATTTAATTCATTGTTATGAATATAAAGTTTGTCTCTTTATTTCTGTCAGACTGTGAGGAGAGTGTACCACAGACAGGCCTTTCTACTTAGCAGTGTAAAGGAGTGTCCCTCAACAAAACGGAGTCTGCAGTTAGTATTTTTCCCCTTATAATACATCTCGACTACTGGTGAGACATACATACCATTAGGAGATGTGATTTAATAAAACAGCGGGCAAACTTCTTGTGCCGACTGTGTCCAGCTCACACATTTTCTGTGAGACAGTTAGGACTTGATGTTTCCATGCTCTGCACATCAGACAGCCAATTATGCAAAATTGCTTCTTCCTATTTTCCGTATTACCTGAGGAGTGGACCCAATTGTACTTCTCATCTTAGAACTGCTCCTTACTGGGATCTCCCCAGAAAATAAGGTGATGCAGTGAGCTGTGGCAATACAGGAACATGTTCTGCCGTTGCTTTGCCTAAGCCTGCTCATCCAAAGCCTTCAGCATTGGCTCAACTCCTTTTCTCTTGACAGTGATTACAGTGAACTCCCACTGAGCTCAGAATAGTCAAGCTAAATTTTCTGTGCTCTGTCAGCATGTCTTCTATCCTTCCTTTTTCTGAGTGGTGTGTGGGTAGACATTAACCCAGTCTTCAGTGAGGGATTGGAGAACTGCTGTCTCTATGGGCACTGGCAAAATGTTGCTCTGTAACTATACCAAATGCATCACTGATTGCTAAAGGTAGATTCATAGATGTTGTGGGGTTCAAAACTAGAGAGATGTTATGCAGGTGTCTGTGCACATCTATGTCCAAAGAGGACAAAGGATGATTTAAATATCAAATTCACAAGAAAGCCTGTATAGGCTTCTCTTATACAAGAAAGTTGTATAAAGAAAGCAGTAGGCCTCTGCACAGGTTCAGCATAGCATTGTGCTCAGGGCAGTCAGGGGCATATTCCAGCCCCTGACTGGAAAGGAATGCAATTTCATCACATTATGCTTACTAGCACAGGGTGCTTTAAACCAGTTTAAAATCTAATCTTGAAGAACTTCTAGGCATATTGTCACTGAGTTATCTCTAGATCTATCTGTGTCTGTGACAGGGGAACAGCAGGCTCACAGGCCCACCAGCCCGGAAAAGGGTGCTGGGGGGAGAGGGAGTGTTGACAGTTTACGGACCATGCTGGCCTGGTTCTGTGAGTAATGGGGCAGGGGACCCATGGTCCCACGCCCAGGGAAAAGGGAAAGGGGAAAAGGGGGAAGGGTAGGGAGACGGGAGATGGGCTAAAAAGAGAACAGTGGCAATGACCTGAGGAGGAAAGTTAATTTACTAAATATGATATCAGAATGCAAGATAACACAATATAATACAATATAATTGGAATTGAGGCTAAAAAATCAAATAAAATAAGAGACAGAGCGTCTGAAACCGAAGGCCTTACTCTAAAACTGAAGGTGAAATGGTTGGGGCACACGCACTGCCGAGCAGCAAAAAAAAAAAGAGAGTCTCGTGACTTGCGAGGAGTTTTATCTTTCGCTCTAAACGCAAAGTCCTCTGGGATGTATAGTTCTTCTCTTCTGAGAACCAGGTACCCGGAAAATGGGCAGTTCGTGGAACTGGAGCATTAACTCTTTAACTCCCAGTGCTCTACAGGATATTATGATGTGGAATACCGATAACAAAATTCATAAAACCATGACACATATTAAAATAAGAAAAGTCCAAGGACAACCGAATACAAAGACACCATCTCTGGTTTAGAAAGTCTGAGCTGATGACATCCAGAAGCTGAGACTCAATGGAAGAAATGCTTACATCTCTTGCTGTGTTAATCTGGTCTTTCCCTCTATGCTGTAATCAGACAGCACACTGACTCATGGGCTTTTGTGGGTCTTTACTAGTTCAGGAGCCCATTTTTCCTTCTCTCTGCTGTTAGAGTGTTCTTTATGCACGTAAGGCCAAGGTCTTAGGCACACACACATTTTCCTTCTGCAAAGGTTGCAGCATCTCAGCAGTTCCGAGGCAGTCACAGTCCAAGAACCAAAGAACAAAGGGATGTCAACCCCTGAAACAAAACACTTTGGCATCTTTAAGCTTTATTTATGCTTCGCCTCCCCCCTACCCCTGGCCACATTTTATTCTGCCTCAAGCCCAGTAGTGATGGCATTGAAAACACTAGGAAAGATCATGGAAATAAATGGAATGCAGTATAATGGATGAAGGAAATCAGAATGCAACATTTCAGTAATGAAAACCGAGCAATCTAATTTTATTATTTTCATCAATGACATTGACAGTGGGATCAAGTGCACTCGCAGCAAGTTTGAGGATTACACCAAGCTGACATGCCTGAGGAATGGGATGCCACCCAGAGAGACCCAGACAGGCTCAAGCAGTGGGCACAGGCAAACCTCATGAGGTTCAACAAATCCAAGTGCAACATCTGCACCTGGGTTGAGGCAACCCCCACTATTAGTACAAGCCAGGGGAAGAAAGGATGGAGCACAGCCGTGTCAAAAAGGACCTGGGGGTACTAGTGGATGGCAGATGGACATGAGCCTGCAGTGTGCCCTCACAACCCAGAAAGCCAACCATACCTTGGGCTGCATCAAAAGCAGTGTGGCCTGCAGGGGGAGGGAGGTGATCCTGCCCCTTTGCTCTGCACCGATCAGGCCTCACCTGAGGTACTACATCCAGATACGGAGTCCTCAGTACAGGAGAGATGTGGACCAGTTGGACTGCATCCAGAGGAGAGCCACAGAAATGATCCATGGAATGGAACACCTCCCCTGCAAGGTCAGGCTGAGAGAGCTGGGGCTGTTCAACCTGGAAGAAAAGGCTCTGGGGAGATCTGATAGTGGCCTCTCAGTATCTTAAGGGGGCAGTAAGAAGGAAGAGGACACACTCTTCAGCAGGGTCTGTTGTGATAGGACAAGGGGAGATGATTTCAAGTTAAAAGAGGGGAGATTTAGACTGGATATAAGGAATAAGATTTTTACAGTGAGGGTGGTGAGGCACTGGGCAAGGTTGCCCAGAGAGGTGGTGGATGCCCCATCCCTGAAGACACTCAAGGTCAGGCTGAACTGGGCTCTGAGCACCTGATCTAGTGTAGGTGTCCCTCCCTGTAGAGGAGTTGGACTACATGGCCTTTAAGGGTCCCATCCGACTCAAACAATTCTATGATTCTATGAGGAGACTCTTACAGTCTTAATTTTTCTCCTTACCACAGACTGTGTGATGATTCCTCAGAAGAAAGCAGCAATCAGTACTCAATGGTGTAGAAAATCCTTCTGCTTGATTCCTTAAGAGCTGCAGATTGTTCAGACTCAAATCTCATGTTGCCTTTTCCTTGGGGACAGCCCACTAGAAGATCTTTAAAAGTTAAAAGCATGAGAGTGATTCTTTTCCTCCATTGCAATGATCAGAGCTGTTTGAAGAAAACAAGGAAAAAAATTTAAAAGGAAATTCAACATCCTCAGTGCTCCTACCAGTTATATTGTCAAGGCCAGAAAAACTCTGACTCAGCTGCACAAGGAAAATGATTTGCTCAAATGTCTCTGTAAAGGAGAATTTGAAAGTCATTAAAAGCTTTGCCTATCATTTGCTTGACAGAACTGTGGTTCAGTGAACCAAACTAAAAGCAAAGAGAAGACTCTAAAGGAAAACCAGAGAGTGCAGACTGGGAAGACAGTTTTTTACTCCTTTCAACAAGAATATACTTATAGGTTTGGCTGCTGCTTTCTTCCCATCTGAAATGCACCAAAAATGCTGACAAATTAATACCCAAAACAGCCTTTCTAGTTGCTCTGTGTAGAATGGCATGAAGTAAACAAAGAAAGCAGGGAACAGCAGCAGCAATCACTTGATGGACAACTGCATTTTCAACTAGTTGTGCACTTCCAACCAAAAAAAGTAGAGATTAATCTCTTATGGCATTCTCAGTGATTCTAGATTTTCACAGAACATATTTCATGTGAGATACATACACATTCATTAATGCATTCATTTCATTCCTGAAGGATTCCAAGGAAGTGCCAGTCTGGTATTAATGCACATGAAGCCTGATTTCAACTTGTGGCTTAACCCAGCAGCAGCTCAGCACCAAGTCTTTTACTCACTCCCAATTCCCACTGGAATGTGAGAGAGAATTAGGAAAAAACCAACCACGTGGAACTTGAGGGTTGAGATAAAAATGATGTATTAAGACAGAAAAGGAAGAGAGAAGAGAATAAGAATAGTAATGATGATAATATGATATATATTTGCAGAACAAGTTATACACAAAACAATTGCTCAGTACCTGCTGTCCAATGCCCAATCAGTCCCCAAGTAGCAACTGCACACTGGGCAATTCCTCTCAGTTTTTAAACTTTTTTTCACATGATGTCATATGTTTAGGAATTTCTCTTTGGCCAGTTAAGTCTGCTGTCCTTGTTCTGTCCCTTCTCAGCTCTTGTGCCCACCAAAGGCGTCACTGGCAGGGTATGGGAAGTTGAAATGCCCTTGTCCTTGTGCAGCCACTGCTCAGCAACAACTAGAAGACTGGTGTGTTATCAACATTGTTTTTCTCCCAAAGCCAAAACATAGCATCATGCCAGCCACTATAAAGGGAAAAAAAAAAAAACCAAAAAACCGACAAAAAGCAACAAAACCTCTGTCCCAGCTGAAACTAGGACACAGTTGCTCTTGAGTGATGCAATTTTACAAATACAACATAAAACCACTGACTTAACCAACTGGCCAGGCATGAAAGATCGCTCTTATCTGTATCTGTTCTTATGAGCAAGGATGGGTTGGGAAGCAAGGTCTTCCTGAAAGAGATCCACCAGTTTCTCTTCATTTCCTTCAGAGAGTTAATTAAGAGAAGACTGTAGGGTCTGATATAATAAATATAAGGATTTGGCTTCTTATGTATTAGATTGGAATTGGGATGCTGGGGTCATTTCTCTAGAGTATCTAGAAAAGCATATCTAGAATATAACATTTCAGTGCCACAGGAGATCCCAACAGGTGCAAAGTTTAAAATTACTGTTTTACAGACTTCTCAGCAATAAAATCTCCCTTTAACTGCCAGCACTTACACAAAAATGAATGGTTTTCATTTGGGAAAGGAGGACAGAGAGAAGGGAACAAAGAGATCGTGGACAGCTACTGTATGTATTTCCATCTGCAAGTGACTGGGAAAAGTTAAGTTAAAGTAGTCTGTTACTGTTTTGTCCAACTAGCACTATGATACACTGAAATGTGGAAAACAATCATGTTGACAGCTTTGTCCGGCATCTAACAATTTCTAGCTATATAATCCCTTAATTCTTCACTGAAGAGGATAATGCTCTTCAAGTTTCCATTTAGACTGGAGGCATTATCTTTTTCTTCCTCTTCGGGAAACAACATATCTAGGGCTTCTTGTTGCAGAGAAAAACATTTGCATCATCTTGATTGTACATCATCTTGAGGTACATATGTTGGTGAACTGGCTAGCTCCCTGCTGGCTTCTTCCAGTCAGAGGCCAAGGACAGTATTGGAGGGTGGCAGATGCACGCTGCCTGTGAGGGCAGTCTAGCCATCTTAACGTCAGTACAGTGCGGGTGTTTAGTATCCTGTGTGAAGAAAAAACAAGGCCATATGTGATTTGTATATTAATTTAGGCCAAAAATGATTAAGTGGACAAAAGTAGAATTGTGGGTCCAACTAAACTTGGCACTGTTTCTTACTCGTATCACTCAAAGCAAGATACTCGAATGACTTGAGTATTCAATTGGCCGAGGCAATCCCAGGTATTTATACAGACTAGGGGAAGATCTCTTTGAGAGTAGCCCTGTGGAGGACTTGGGGGTCTTGGTGGACGAGAAGCTGGACATGAGCCAGCAATGTGCGCTTGCAGCCCAGAAGGTCAACAATGTTCTGGGCTGCATTAAAAAAGGAGTGGCCAGCAGGGAGAGGAAGGTGATTGTTCTCCTCTGCTCAGCTCTTGTGAGGCCCCATCTGGAGTACTGCGTCCAGGCTGGGGGCAGCACAAGAAAGGCGTGGAGCTGTTGGAGCAGATGCAGAGGACCACCAAGATGATCAGAAGGCTGGAGCACCTCTCCTATGAGGAAAGGGAACTGGGCTTGTTTAGTTTGGAGAAGAGAAGGCTCCAGGGAGACCTCATTGTGGCCTTCCAATACTTGAAGGGAGCGTATAAACAGGAGGGTGTACGACTGTTTACATGGTTGGATAGCGATAGGACAAGGGGAAATGTATTTAAACTGAGACAGGGAAGGTTTAGGTTAGATATTATGAGGAATTTTTTCACTCAGAGGGTGGTGACGCACTGGAACAGGTTGCCCAAGGAGGTTGTGGATACCCCATCCCTGGAGGCATTCAAGGCCAGACTGGATGTGGCTCTGGGCAGCTTGGTCTAGTGGTTGGCGACCCTGCACACAGCAGGGGGGTTGAAACTCGATGATCTTTGAGGTCCTTTCCAACCCAGGGCATTCTATGATTCTATGATTCTATCACTGAGAGTAGTCAGTCACTGTCTCAAGAAAGCTCTTTGTCTAATATTGATTGATAAAGGAAACATTTTCCCTGAAAACCTCAGTTGCTACGTGTGAGGAAAAAACCCTTTAAAAACAAGTTGGCCTAAAACTTCCTCACCTAAAGGGCACTTGTGCTGCAGTAAATGACATGGTGGTTGAGTAACTGGCTGGCTACTTTCTGCTTAGGTATTTAGGTACAACGTGACAATTGCATTGAGCCACAGAAATGAAAGCTCTTAATGTTCTATCTAGCCCAGATCAGCCACAGACTAGACTTTAGGAGAGAGATAAACTATTTTGTTTCACTATGTGCAGCACTGAGTATTTTTGTTGTACAGGGCTTGGAATACTTTCCATGGACAGGTCAGAGGGATTGAGCACTGCATTTGGCAAACTTTGCAGTCTTTTCCCAGCAAAAACAGTGCCTTAATTTGTCAACTGTTTTTACACAGACAAAGCAGAAAGCAAAACCAGGAAGGGCTTCAAAATGCCTTTGTGAGGCTGGTGAGCTACTGGTGCTCTATTTATAGAGAAACATGCTTGCCAAGAACTTGGAGGAGAGTGAATGATGCCAGTTCTGCATTTCACCCCTGCAAAGTTAATGCCCAAAGTCAGTATGGTGTTCTGAAACTTGTCAAGCTGTGTCTTCTGCCACCACTGGCCTATTTATCTATCTCTCTTTGACAGAAACCTATGCAGTCTGCACCTGACTGAGATATATTATCTCTGCTTTCTATTACACAAGAATGGACAAAAGGTCAGTCTGATGTTTTCAGGATATTAGGCTTGGAAACAAATGATGAAATAATGTGGGGTTTGCCTGCAGCTTGTCATGACTCGTTGCCTTCTGGATGTACTGGGCTGTTGGAAAGAGTAGGAGTACGGGCCTAACTCTCAGTGTTTATTTTACCCATATAAGCACCAAAAAGTAAAATGGTGGCAGCAGCTTGAAAGGATTTAGTATAAGTAAAGACAGGTTTTTATGCTAACATCAACAATGGCTAATGTGGCAGTTGCTGATAGTATTCTGCCCACATCAGATTTTCATAGTATGTGCCTTGGCATCAGGTTGCCCCAGCATGGCTTAATTTTAACCTATATGCATTCACATCTGCAAACAAAATATTTCTTAAGATAGATCTCAGATCTGACTTTAAAATCTTACGCAAAGGTGTAATACAAAGAAGGTAGCGTCTGTTTAATTTCAACCTGAGCCTAGACAGAAAGCTTCCTCACCTGTACTGTTGAACTGTTGGATTCTGCTTTCTCTTTCATGTTCTAATACTTAAATCTTTTAATTTGAATCCTCAAATCACTGTCTTCTCAGCAATGTCTGTAACTACTACAGTTCCTTTTATTCATTTCCAAACTACAACTTTTAATCACTCTCCAAATGAAAGTATCCAATATCCTTACCAGAAGGTGCAAACTGTTTTACAAAGGCAAACTGCTGTACAGAGTGGCAGCAGAGTAGCTGCCAGGTTTAAACAGGGTAAGACATTTCCTGATAAAAGGGACAGAAACAGGTCTGGGTCCTGTACTGTCTGAAATGCTGCCCATTGGGAAGTGGAGCCACCTGGAAGAAAAGACAATAAATACTTTTCTGTCTGATCCCAGCAGCTGCAGCAGCTCTTAATACCCCAAGCCTTACCTTACAAACAGGAGTAATGTCTTGTCTGTTCAGACAGTGCTCTCTGATCACACCTTTCTCTTGACTACTTTAAGTGCACCTGAATAGGTTCCTTAAGCCTTTCTGGGCTGCTTACATGTTTGCAGTCCCTCATTTTCTGATAATATTTGGAAACAGAGGTGAGTTAAGCTGTTTGACAAGTTTCCCTTAATAGCCAGTGCTCAGCTGATAAAACACTATCCCAGTGCTTTATGCAAATTCCTTGTCTATATCATGTTTACCATTATATCTGGGAAACTCAGAGTAACTTTCAAATCAAGATTTGAACTGCTTACAATAAGAATCTGGGCCTTCCATCTTTCACTCTTATGGCATGTGGAGGTGCATCCCCAGAGCTGCCTTGGGGACCATTCCTTTCTTACATGGGTGCTGTAAGCTCTGCAAAACTTTAAGTGTTGAAAACATAACTCCTTTAACTTCTATCTTTTTAGAAAGCATTTAGCTTAAGCAACAGCCTGTACACAGTGCACCTTTGTGAATCAACTCAAAAGCCAAGTTTTGCCTGAATAAAAATAAATCTAAGCTTTTAAAACTGAAAACTTACAGCTACTCCAAGAGACCAAACTGGAATAGATAGGCTGGGCACAGTTCACCCTGCTCCATGGCTATCCAATAAAACATCTTCTTCCATTCATCTCTGCAGGCTTCTCTCACAGCCTGAAATATGTTGGTCACTGCAAAGCTTTCTGTTACCTCTTGAATTCTGATGGCTGCTTCCCAAACATGCAGAGCTCAAGGTCCCAAGCCCTGCTGTATTTCCTGCTTGATGCTATGGCTTCTGGCATCTCTTCAGAGGCAAGTGCACTATCCTTTCCTCCCTGTAAGTCCATCCAAATCTACTCAAACACATTCACATGAGTGTATCAGTAAAATAGACTTAATAGCGGTGACTGTTTATGCGAGGTAGTGTAGTCTACAGCATTGGGGGTGTAATGAAAATGCAAACTGAGTCCTGCACCTCAAAGTGTAGCTAGCTCAGGGCAGCTGGGGAGCTGGAGGAGTTTTGGATCTGCACCCACATAAAAATACATGTTTTATCTGAGCAACAACACCAAAGAGTGGCAGCAGAATGTCAGCATGATCAGAAGATTTCAGGAAGATCAGCATCCCCTGTTCTTTTTAAAGACATGCAGAAATTAATGCTCAGATTATGTTGCTAAAATCATATTTTTGTGTACGCCTGGATATATGATTCCCAGATACAAAGGAGCAAAATATTACCGTCTGAGAATATCACAAAGCAGAAGAGTCTGAGAGACCAGAGCTTGATTAACGCCTGACACACTCCCAGGGAAGTCAAGTCCACCACTCATGTGAAAACTGAGTGACACAGAGCCATAAATGCTATACCATTTACCCATATCAATGTCAGAGCTTGCTTTTCAATCCTGGTTAAGCAGCACCCAATTGTTTTTTAGGATCTATCACTTTCTGATTTCCTTCCTCTTCACCAGATCTCTGTGGCACATTCTAGGTGGAAGATAACTGGAAAAGCACTAAAGACTCTAGGTCTGACTCTGAAAACAGTGGAGAAAAAAAATGTACTCTAAAAGCCACTGTTCAAGGGCTCTGAGAAGGAGGTGTTGAGCAGCTCCAAAATGTGGTGTTCCAGGCTATTTTGGGTAATGAGGCTATGCCAGCTGGCATACTAGCTAAGTAATTTCACTCAGAGATGAGGAAAACTTAGCACAACAATAATGACTGTGTGGGATGTGGCAAGAAATAAAGAGGTTGCAAAATTCTGTAGTAGGATACAAATTTACCCAACTGCTTTGTCTTCAAGAAGTCACCAGACAGTAACTCCTGACTCCAGAAATTAATGACAAATATTTCTGAGGACAGCAGTGGGGAAGACTGCTGTACGCAACATGTACTGAGAAGAAAATGGGTAAAATTTCAGGTGAGATCAAGGACAAGTTGCCTGCACTGCACGATGAAATTTGGTCTAGCTGTTCTCAGACCCAGGTTCCTTAAACAAACACTGCATTTTCAAAATGTCCAGTGTTGTGTGGATATGAAATTCTCAGCTTATGTGGTGAACTCATTGAATTGTAGGAGAAAAAAAAAGCTGTTAACAGATTTCAGCTCTTCCTTACAAGGAGTCTCAGGCTTCAGTGGATCAGATTCATGTGCCAGCATTATGAATTTGAACTTTAAAATATCATGTAAATTTGGTCCTACTGGAAATTAGTGGGCCACCTCTTTGATCAGGTGGTTGCTTGCTTTCATTAAAATGACTAGAAGTCTGATTAAACACACTTGCAAGTCAGATCAGCGTATCCTAGCTTTTTTTTTTTGCCTCAAAATTGGAAACTCCTTTCATTATGCAGAACTTTTCAAGGAGATATCTTTTTCTAGTGTGTAAACAAAGCTACAGCATTGGGATCAAACCCATTCTTTTATCATGTCTGAGAGTCATGTGCATTTTGAATCACCAGGATTTAAAATTTCAGGTCATCTAGAACAATGCATCCTTTTATTCATGAGAGTTGCAGTGGCTGAGTTGGCTGTAATTAACCTGATAATTCTGGCTCCTGGGGCAAGCAGAGAATCCTATTATTTTTTGCAGGTATGTGGCCTCATCCAAATGTGATTAACTGGCTTTGCTGAAACATCTGCTAGGGAGCTAATTTAGACCAACTGTAATTAATATTATATTGCTGTGACAATATTACTAGTAATTTGAAGATGTAGAAAGGGAGAGATGTTGCTGAATGACAGAGATGCTTGCACAACATCTCTTAAGACAGTAACAAGAGACTAGGAAAATTTTTGAATGCTGTGTCAGAGAGCTCTGGTACAGCAGCATGGGCCATCTTCCTGCTCCTGTATCAGGTAGTGCATCACAAATAAAAGCTTATAAGCACTTTACACAGGTGAGAGCATGCTTTAAATAGATCGGTACAGCTGAGATGAAACAATATGCAAAGATCCACATAGTTGGTGAATTTTTACAGGAGTCCAAGGCATGAGTTTTCAGGGCTTAACTGAGGGGGGAAAAAAAAAGAACTTGGAGTTTCTGACTGGCAATTTTGGCAAGATCTAATAACAAAATTCTGTCTGCTTTTCTGTCTGCATTGTTCATTAAGTAATACATTCTTTTATGTCTTTTCACTTTAGAGCCCCCAGCTTGCTCAGAAGTCTTCACCGTCTCTGGAAGACGTAGGGGTCACTTATAAAGACAAAAGAGAAAAGTCCTCTCTTTAATCTGTGTTGTATAATCATGGGCTTCTGCAAGATCATCTGCCCATCTAGAGCACAGTCTGGCAAGAAAGCACAAAATGAATAGAAATCACAGAACAGCACGATAATTTCTAACAGATACATGGTCTAACATTTTTTGTAGTCAAAGGAATATGAAAGGGATCTATGGCTAACAGTGCCTGCCCGTTGTTGGGGTCTATCATAAAAGCTTACCTGCAAGGCAAAACCTTGTTGTGAGCTCTGGCAAGTCATTTTAAAGACAGAAGGGCTTCTGGGAATACTGTGCCAGTCTCAGAGTAGTTCATGAAAAATGTTTCACCTGAAAATGATCAGCATGGTAGCAATGTTCTTTCCTAATGTTTACCTCATTCAGATGTGGGAAATGTTTTTAGCCCTGTCTCTACTGTTGTTTTCATACCATCAGCACGTTATAGCCTCCCCTTTACCTCCTGTAGAAATAGGTATGAAAATTGCAGTTAATTCAAATCTAAAGTGGACAACAGTTGTTTTAGTCCATTTGCCAGTTTTATGCTTTGTAAGTGGCCAGAGGAAAGCATTACCAAACATTTGCTATGGGGTCTGGCAGAATTATAGCCTTCTGGGGCAGAGATGCTGTATGCGCCTGCACAAATTATATGGCCCACTACCTCTTGTGCAATCAATGTACTTTCTCCTTGGGACTCTTGCTTCACAGGAAATGTGACTGGTCTACCACTTGATTTTGAATAGTCTTCAAATAAGATAGTTGAAGAAAACTCTGCGGCTCTTGGCTTCCTTCTAACTTCAGTGGGCCACTTTTTTTTTTTTTTTTTTTTTTTTGAAGTTGTCTTTTATGGACACTGGTGATATGCTGTAGGTAGGCAGAGTTATCAATAATTTCTCTGAGGAGCTTTCCTCCACCAGAATAAGAGCTTTGTTCATGCCTAGTATGCTTAGTCAAAAACATTGTTTTTTTTTTTTTTTTTTGAAGTTGTCTTTTATGGACACTGGTGATATGCTGTAGGTAGGCAGAGTTATCAATAATTTCTCTGAGGCTCATAGCTTCAGAACTAGAACTTCTGTGTTAATTTCCACATACCTGTGGTTCTCACCTGGCCTTCTATCAACAGGTACAAAACATATCATCCTAAACCCTGCTTACAGTTTTATGTAGATGGTGGTATATAATTTTTCTCTGATTACTCTGCCCAGCTTCTCTGAGCACTGACTTATATGCGTCTGTGGTACCCCTGTCACAGATTCACGGCATGGTGCAAGGGGTGAAATAACCATTGGCCATGTTTCTCCAGATAGCCAACACTGGTTTCTAGCCCAGGCCATACAGTTCTACTACAGTGCTTCTACTACTACAGAGGAATCATTTCATAGCAAGTCAGGATGACCAACACAGCCTCCTAGCCATCCAAAGCCTCATAACAACAGATTTCTGTTGCTGAGTATTGTAAGAGCCGTAAGAATAGGGAGAGTGGTTCAGTCACGTCTGGATCCTGTAATTGTTCAGATGTGGAGTTTACTTAGATGAGATATTTGGGATGATCAACCACTGGGGCCTGTAAAAACCCCATGCTCAGCTACATTCTTCCAGACCTCCTGTGCCCCAAAAGCCCTATAGTTGGTCTAGTCAACACAATTCCTCTTTTGTGCTGTCTCTTTATTTGCTGTCATCAGAATTCCTCTTTGAGCTAAACTTGCCTTGAACTGCGTGTCTTGCAGTTAAAAAAATCCATTGTGCAGAAAAAGAAATAACACTGAAGAAGCAAGTCAATAACTATCTGAACAAAACTTAGTCGATGTAACTTAATATCAGCACTATGATCATGTTAAAAATGCAAGGCATGTGACATCAGCCTTATGTCTCAGACTAACTTAGAACTGCCTCACTGTGGCGGCCCTAGACATAATCTACTTTTGCTTGGAAAACCTGTTATCATGCAATAAGTCTTAACAGCATCACAGCTTTGTATGCTTCCAGGAAGTGCTCTGATAGAGGCTCTGTTTCATCCTGAGGTGCAAAATTTATAATCTGCTCCTCTCATTCAGAGCATGCCCTGCTCTTCTCCTTTGAAAAGAAGAAACCTCATGCAGCTGAGGCCAGTAGGCCTGTCTTTCTGCAGAGTCCAGAGGAGGGTACTGGAAGGGAACTGTGTAATGAGACAGAAAAGACTTGTAGATTATGCTGAACTTAAGTTTTCTGTTCTGTACATGAAGAAAACAGCTCTCAGGGATTGTTCCTTTCATCAGATATTAATGGCTGAAGATGTGCACTGCAGTATGATTGCTTTGTGTTTACTTCGTGGTTTTTAAAATGCATTTTGTGTTTGCAGTAATGATGATGTGTGCATGAGAGATAGTGGGGATGGCCTAACTGGGCCACCTGTCAACCATTAATCTAGGGTAACGTGCAAATCAGAGAAAGTAATTACCACAGACTAAATTGGAACGTTCAGCTCTTGTTAAAGCATTGTGCAACCTTTTCTCACTCTTGCGAAGTCCTACTTCTTCTAGCTAGATTTCTTCTAGCAGCTCCAGGCTGTAACATTGTCTGTTATTGTTCAGAGAAGCACGGAGAACAATGTGCCTGCTACTCTTGTGCCTCATCTCTATGCAATAATAGAGATTTTAGTGTTATAGTTCAGTGATTACTTCTATGAGACAAGGTCATTCTGGAATCTTCAGCAAAAGATAACGTTTAGAAATTTATAACGGTGAACAGAGTTCCCTTCTGAGCTTCAGGCCCACTGTGCTAAGCCATTCTGGTGCCAAGATGCTTAGATACAGCATAACTGTGATCTCAAGGTCAAAATTCTAACAATGGCTGTGACAGAAACAAGATTTTGGGACTACAGTGTGCTGGCTTGCGTCCAGTCTTCCATTGTATTGCAACCTCACATAGAAAACTAATGAATCTATATCAAATTAAAAGACTACTCTGGTATAGCATTGTGCATGGGTTAGACTTGGCTTCATATGGATGTCCAAGGAAAGAAAAAAACTTTTATCACAGAACCATAGAATGTCTTTGACTGGGTTAGATTAGTCTAGGTTCCATCTAATCTGGCCTTGATCACCTCTTGCGGGGGGGGGGGGGGGAGGGAGGGGAAAGGGAGGAGGTCAACAACCTCTTTAGATCACCTCTTCTAACCACCAGTCAGAGTAAAGAATTTTTTCCTTGTATCTCTTCTAAATCAACTGTTTTAATTCAAAACTGATACCCCTTGCTGTTTAACTGCACATCCTCCCCTCCTTTCTTTTAGGACCCCTTTATGTACTGGAAGACCATAATAAGGTTTCCTCAGAGTCTTTTCTTCTCTAGGCTGAACATCTCTCTCAAGTCTCTCTTCATAGAAAAGGTGCCCCAGCCCGCTGATAATTTTTGTGATCCTCCAGTGGACCTACACTAACAGGTCCAAGTCTTTCTTGTGCTGAGGGCTCCAGATCTGGGAATCAGTACTCCAGGGTGAGGTCTTATGAGAATGGAGTAGAGGGGGAGAATCACTCCCGCTTGACCTTCTGGCCATGCTTCTTTTGGTGCTGCTCAGCTATGACTGGCTTTCTGGGCTGCAAACACATATTGCTGGCTCTTTTTTGAGCTTTTCATTTGCCAAATCCAAATACTTCTCTGGGCTGCTCTCAGTCCATTAATCACTCAGTCTGTATTGATATTGGGGATTGCTCCAACCTAGTTTCAGGACCTTGCACTTGACTTTGTTGATTTTCATACTGTTTACATACTGTGCACAGGTCCACCTCTCAAAGCTATCAAGGTCCCTCTGGATGACATCCCTTTCCCTCTGAAGGCATCTGCAGACTTGCTGAGGGGGCACTCAATCCCACTGTCCATGTCATCAATGAGGATAATCATAGAATCATAGAATGGTTTGTGTTGGAAGGGACCTGTAAGATCAAGTAGTTCCAACCCTCCTGCTACAGGCAGGAATACCTCCCTCTAGACCAGGCTGCTCAAAGCCCCATCCAGCCTGGCCTTGAATGCTTCCAGGGAGGGGGCATTCACAACCTCACTGGGCAACCTGTTCCAGTGTCTCACAGTAAAGAATTTCTTACTAATATCTGGTCTAAATCTACCATCTTCTAGTTTAAAGCCTTTTCTCCTTGTCCTATCACTACATGCCCTTATAAAACGTTCCTCCCCAGCTTTCCTGCAGGCCCCCTGCAGGTACTGGAAGGCCACTATAAGGTCTCCCTGGAGCCTTCTCCAGGCTGAAGAGCCCCAGCTCCCTCACCCTGTCCTTGTAGGGGAGGTGCTCCAGCCCTCTGATCATCTTTGTGGCCCTCCTCTGCACCTGCCTCAGCAACTCCATGTCTTTCTTGCGTTGGGGGCTCCAGAACAGGGCACAATACTCCTGGTGGGGTCTCATGAGATCAGAATAGAGGCACAGAATCACCTGCCTCAACCTGCTAGTCACATTTATGTGACTGGTCTCCTGCCTTCCCTGCCTGATTTCTTGTAATTGAGAGCTCTTGTGCCATAAGAAATGACACTTCTTCATACTATTATATCACTATTAACAGACAGAAAAAAAAAACAAGGTCTTAATACAAAGATCACTCTGAAAGTCCAGCGAAGGACTACCAAGATGATGCAGCATCGTGGTTCTGAGGAAAGGCTGGGACTCCTGTGACTCTTGATCCTGGCACTGAGAAGGCTAGGGAGGATCTCATCAATATATATATAAATATCTGGAGAGTTTTCGAAGAATACAGCCAGGCTGTTTTCAGAGGTGCTCTTTGACAGGAGAAGAATGTGAAGGTGACTGAGCACTGCGCAGGTTGCCTGGAGTGGTTGTGGAGTCTCCCTTTTGGAGATCTTCTAAAGCTGTTTGGACTCAGTCCTAGGCAACCTGCTTAAGATTTTTGTGCAGAGCAAGATGACTGTTATAGGTTTTCTCCAAGCACAGTCATTCTCTCATTTTGTGAATGTGATTGCATTTTACATTACATTAGGATATTTTGAAGTTTATAGGAACAGATTATTGCTGCTCTGATAGGCTTTTGGGTAATGTGTCTTGCTTGCATTTTACTAACAGATGGGACAGAAAACTCTGAGTTAATTTTCAATGCAAAGGGTATTTGTTTTTCAACAGAATCTTTAGAGAAAATGTAAAATGGAGATACATCTCCTGCTAGCTGTTGATTAGCAAAAGTGCTGCTGATAAAAATTCATCTCATTATCTACTATAGACAAATAAATGTAATTTCCTCTACGCCTTGCAGAAATTGCTATATGATTGTTTATTGTTTTCAATCTCTAGCTAAAGACAACTGCATCATAGCCACTTGTCCTCTTTGTCCAAGAATAGGTATATGCTTTCAATGATATACCAGTTACTCATGCTTGAATCGAGATTTTTAAGGCATGATCTTTAAATCCTCTTTTACCACTCAAGGAATGTCTGAAGTAAAAGGATGGAATCATAATGCAAAGCAAAATTGGATCATTACAGCCAAAGCTGGGAGAGTAAAATTGATTTTATTATTTTGTTTTTCAGTAGTTCATGTGATTCAAAAATAAATAGATTATTTGTATATGTTTACGCATGGTTCCAGGGGGTTGGGATACACTCTTCCAGTATGCCACAGATGAGTGAAAGTCATTCTTTGGAGAATTTTGTCTACTTTGTCTACTTGCAATCTCAGCAGCTGTACACACAAAATAATGTGCATGTGATTCTCATTCAACCTCAACCCACAGGAAACATTAACCTGGAGGAACTTCAGAAGAGACCCCAAGCATGCAATCTCTTTATTATGTATAAATCATGCGAAGGTTTGGCTGGGAAATTCAGAGCAGACCGGCTTGGAGGAGAAGATATGCATATGCATATCTGTAACAAGTGCAAAACATTTGCTTTCTGTCTGTATTCAGCAAGCAGCTGCAGATTCCTTGTAGCACGAAAAAATGCTCTATTTATATCTGTCAACAATGCTAGTGAATTCCAGAGTTTGCTGGAGCATTCTGGCAATATGAAAACAAAGTTGTTTATTCAATGGCTGAAGGAAGCTGTGAAAATGGGAGCTTTCACTGACTCATCACCATCAGAGGGATTATTGCAAAACTAAACTGTTCTTCCAAACTACTATTTCTGCACAAACAACTCATTTGCAGTTGTGATGATGAGAGTCTTAGCAGAAATAGGTCCTTCTGTTATTAAAAAGTTGCCTTCTTTCTTTATTGTAGATTTCCTTTTCACAAAATGTGGGAATAAATTCTTCATCTCTTCATATCATTTGAAAAGAACAACTGTTATATTATCTTTTCCTTATATAACCTCTTCTAAGACAGTATGTATTTTATATTAGTACAAAAAAAACCTGTAATTAAGAACCTATTCTACTGCCTTCACATATTTTGCTTTTACATTCAGTGAAACTTTTCTGTCTGGAACAGATAACATTTTGAATCATTGGATTCTTCCTGTGATATCTTACATCAAATTTGCATACTCTTAACAATTCCAGGGAAAGCCTAGTACAAATGGCAATTTCTTGCTGTAAAAATGCACGCAGAACAGATACTGTTCATCAGCCAAGTAGTCAGGCTTTCTAGCTGCTCTCCGACTCCTCTGACCTCCATTCCCTGTTCATTTATTTTTCTTAACTTTCCCCTTCACCTTTTCCAATTGTGTCCTCTTTTGTGAACAGACCCAGCCCTTGATGGGTGCATACCAGGGCTGTGCTGCAGATCCAGCTCTCTGAATTGTTGTAGACTTCTTTGCTCCAGGAGGGAGGCTAAGCTATGCCTGGGTGAGACAGAAGCCCACAGTGCAGGGGGGACTGTGACAAAAGGCACTGTCTCAAAGTTAATTTCACTCTTGCTATAATTCTTTTTTTGTCTTATGAATGAATGCCAAGCACTTTGAGAACATGGTCATTAACTTATCCAGATATTTTTGTAACTATTTCTGAAATAAAGGAATCTTTTGTTTAGAAAAATCAGAAATGATGGAAATTTATCAGCAGTAGCCTATGAACAAGACATCAGGAAGTTTATTTGAAGAGTTTATTTGGAGTTATTTTATTACTGAATTAAGTGAGAATAAAAGCCTGGCAGAAGATGAAAAGACTTATTTTTAAGAAATAGGTTTTACGAACCAGTTCCTGGGTTTATTTGTAAAGTTTCTTGAAGCTCATTTACTAGCTAAAGAAACAGCAACAAAATTTAGTGGAGAGTATACCTTTTCTGTATATTTTTTCATGTAGCTTTACATTTATACTTGAAAGCAATAACTCAGACTTAGATCAGCCTTAACAGATATGTCCTAACTAAATTCTTAATGATGCAGACCCTGTCTGAATACACCCTATGCTTTGCAATGTTGAGATCTGGCTATTCATTTCCATGGCTCAGCCTGTCTTTTCCTGCCTTGTTTTATCTGCGACAACACTTCCACTTTCCATTCCCTGCCTATACATTTTCTTCAAAGATTTTTCCATGAAAGGTACTCACAAACACTGTAAAATCAAGACAGATTATGTTCAGACAATCTACTGAAACAAGTTTCCTACAATGAAACTGTGCTGACTTTTGTTTCAGGTCATTTTACACCAGTTCATAAGATTTCATCCTGAGTGGTTGTGCAACACGTAGACTTCAATAACCTGAAAGCAAATCCTTAGTATTTATACAGGAAAAGGAAAGGACACTTATCTGGTATCATGGAAACATATTCAGCAATATTCTTTTGGTGAACTGAAATATTGAATCTATTTCATAACTATTGAAAGTTTAAGATAGATGTACAAATTAAGAGTTCTTTTTGAAAAGGAGTTCTTTGCTCAGAAAAAGTTAAAAAATAAATATAAATTTAACTGAGTTTGACTCCTGGTAACTGCTATGTTCAGAGTTACAAAAGAGGGGTGGAGAATCATAGTTCAAAGAGAAGTGTAGGTTCTGGATAATTCATTAGCAAAGACAAAGTAGTTGCTGCCGTTTGTGCGAGAAGTGCTACCTAGAAACCTTTACACAGCCCCACCTTCACTGGAGACGAAGCCGATACGGTTATGAAAAGAGACAGCATCTCTCTTGAAGTCTCTGTAACTTTTCTGAAAGATAAATATAAATAGACATACTCTGGAACTCACTGTAGTATGTTGTCATGCTGGACAACTATGCAGAAGAGTTTATAAATAAACAGGCTAAATTACTTTAACTACTAGGCCTACTAAGTAAAGAGGACTAGGTTTTTTTCAATAATAGATGTGATTTGAGAGTGCATACTGAGTGGAAGATCAGACTACAGTTGTTTTTCATTTTGCACAGAGCATCTGCTACAGTATGTTGGAAAAGAGATACTAGGTGGATCATTACTTGACCAGTAATTTATTATGCTATTTCATACAACTCATAATAAGTATTTGGAATGGACAAAGTGGAAAAGGAAAGAAAATCTTCTTTATTGCTTTTAAACACTTAGAAAACAGGCCAAATCCTACAAAAATTCTCCTTAATGAACAATCCTTATTGTGTGCCATAGTGGTGTTTCCAAAGTAAGTCTTTGAATTACTGAATTGCATGTTTGGTTTTGCACTTTATTTACAGAACAATGCATTACAAGAAAAGCTTGCTGAGCATAGATAATGTTGAGACAAATAATTATAATATTGCCAAGGAAAGCTTTTACTAAAAAAGAGACAAATGTAATGAAAAGAAAATGAAACGTAGAGTCAAAGAAATCTCAGACTCCAGAATTCACAGAAGCAACCCTATCTAAATTTAAACTCTGTGTACCATGAAAATTAAAACACAGCAGATTTTGAAGAAGAAACTTATAAATATTTGTTATATTTTAAATAGTTCTCTCAAGAGATATATTGCAAGCTATGGAATGTATCCCAGTTTATGTGACCTTCAATTATAAAATCAGATCTATCCCTTATGAGACGCTCAGATCAGATATACCCACTCACTAATGTGACATTAATTTGCCAACTCATTGCCCACTTCAAATATTCCTAATGAGAACCTGTCTGAACCAAAGCTCCTCTACACGTATGCATGCAAGGATGTTCTTCTTTCCAAGATGTACTGAAGTAGAGCAGATTTTGTCCCATAAGATACTTCTTCAAATCTGAGAAATTAAATATGCTGAAAAACTGATATTTATTTTCTGTTCAGCTCCAGATGTCAGCAAAACTTTAGGTATCTGGCTCACAGTCAAGTCTTCTATATGCATACCATGTCAAATGTCTCACCAGATGTTCACTTGCATGATAATCACTTGGTAATGTACTGAGGTGTGTGGAATCCCTTTGTTGTTCACCCCTATCTGTATGTTCTCTGGCATCCCATGTCTGAGCAGCTCAGTGCTATTTGATGTATATTTCCATTCTTCTGCTCTGTTTCCACAGGGGACCTCTTTTTAGCTCAGGCCTAATTATTAGTTGCTCCTTTTTGCTAGAGGGAGCCTGATATTTGCTAACTCACCAGAGCTGGTCTTACCTCTCTCCACCTGGGCCTGCTCTGTAGATGTGGTAGAAGAAGGTATTTAATGTATTTTCATTTTTTTCTCTGTATGTTATAATTCTAAACATTTGTGAGACAATATTTAAATACTGAAAAGACTCAGCTGTACAATTTGCTTAAAGGCAAATAATGGAAGAAATTATGAAGCATTGGTCCCTAAGCATTCCCCCTTGTTGCTTTAGTATCAGTGAGAAATACGCAGTTTGCACTTTCTTCATGTGTGAGCTCTGCGTGAAGCTGTTCATTCTGTAAAGCAAGCTGCGTTTCTGGTCATTATATCTGTTGCTCACTAAAGACTAAGCCTACGCAACAGGATATATTCATGAACATGGGTGCTAATATAATATCCTTCTTACAGACATACTATTATCTTTGTTAAATGGTGAGGAAAAGAATCTTCAGAAAAAAATTTTCGCAGAGCAATTGCTAACAAGCCTCAGAGTTTCTAGAGGTCAGTAAATGAAGCAATAGATGAAACAAGGCTGAATGTCCTCAGGAAACCAGACTAAAGATGTGGGAAATGACTGTTATTGCAATCATAATTAACAGATTTTGAAAGAACTTAATATAGAATCATAGAATCATAGAATCCTTAGAGTTAGAAGGGAGTTTTAAAGGTCACCTAGTCCAACTCCCCTGCAGTGAACAGGGACACCACAGCTAGATCAGGTTGCCCGGAGCCTGATCCAACCTCGCCTTGAAAGTTTCTGAGGATGGGGCAGCCACCAGTCCTCTGGGCAACCCATTCCTGTGTCTCACCACCCTCACTGTAAAAGACTTTTTCCTTATATCTAACCCAAATTTGCCCTCTTTAAGTTTGAAACCATTTTCCCCTTTTTCTGTCACCACAGACCCTGCCAGGGAGCCTGTCCCCTTCTTTCCTGTAGCTCCCCTTTAGATACTGACAGGCCACTATCAGGTCACCTTGCAGCCTTCTCTTCTCCAGGCTGAACAGGCCCAGCTCTCTCAGCCTGTCCTCATAGGAGAGGTGTCCCGTTCCATGGATCATTTCTGTGGCTCTCCTCTGGACACACTCCAACAGGTCCATGTCTCTCCTGTACTGAGGACTCCACACCTGGACACAGTACTCCAGGTGAGGTCTCATCAGTGCAGAGCAGAGGGGCATTTCTGGGCTTTCTGGGCTGTGAGGGCACATTGCTGGCTCATAACCAACCTGCCATCCACCAATATCCCCAGGTCTTTTTCGGCAGGGCTGTGCTCTATCCTTTCATTCCCCTTGTTTGTATTGGTAGTGGATGTTGCCTTGACCCAGGTGCAAGACCTTGCACTTGGCTTTGTTGAACCTCATGAGATTCACCTGGGCCAACTGCTCAAGCCTGTCTAGGTCCCTCTGGATGGCATCCCATCCCTCTGCTGTGTTGACTGCACCCCACAGCTTGGTGTCATCAGCAAACTTGCTGATGGTGCGCTCAACCCCACCATCAGTATCATTAATGAAGATATCAAAGAGTATAGGTCCCAGCACTGACCCCTGTGGGTCACCACTCATCACTGATCTCCATCCAGACATTGAGCCATTGACCACCACTCTCTGGGCTCGATCCTGCAGCCAGTTCTTCATCCATTGAACAGTCCATCCATCAAATCCGTATCTTTCCAATTTGGAGATAAGGATGTTGTGGGATACCATGTCAAAGGCTTTACTGAAGTCCAGATAGATTACATCAGTGGCTATTCCCTTGTCCACTGATGCAGCTACACCATCATAAAAGGCCACTAGGTTGGTCAAATGGGATTTGCCCTTGGTGAAGTCAAGCTGGTTCTCCAGTATCATCTAGCTGTCTTCCATGTGCCTTAGCATAGCTTCCAGGAGGATCTGCTCCATGATCTTTCCCAGCACAGAGGACTGATAGGTTGGTAGTTCCGAAGGTCATCTGGTCAGATATAAATTTGAGGTGAGAGGAAGATCACAGAGATGGTAAAAGGGAACCATATCATATGTGAGATGGGTATAAGGTTGTCAGCAGAGTATTGCACCACAGGTTCTGACAGTTGGTAGTGCAATGGCTGGAGATCCTGGTACAGATTTGTAATTCTACAGTTGTGGGGAGAAGGGGGAGGAAACTATGCAGATGATGTCCTTACTTAATCACCTTGGGCTTTGGGATACAGGCTCTTATAGTCACTGACGACAGAAGTGAAACTTCCTTTCTTTCTAATGGCAGTCAGTGAAGGTAATAATTCAAAGTCATTTAGCCCACTTTCTATAAACTGATTGTGACATTTTTGGCATCAGTACAATTTAGAATATACCAAAATGATGCTCATTTTGTGTACTTCTAATTTCTAAAGCTATTTAATGCAGGGGACTGAGAGCATGGGAAGACAGATCTTTGATGTACTCTTTGTTCTGTTTTAAAAGTAAGGAGTTCAAGTAAGCCAAAACTTGGTCAATTCCATCCCATTCAGATAAGGCTCTCCTTTTGCTCCCTCAAGAGAAGGAAAAAAATTTACTCATCTTTCAGAAAATGATATTTTTGTCACCAGTGTTCTACTGTGAAATATAATCTTGACATTTTCTCTGTTAGTCCTGTTCACTACATTTATTATCCTATATATGTACTGTAAAAAAAATTTAAACAACCCTTCCTTTAGAGTCTGCCTAATAAAAGAATCCCAGCTAAATCTTACTGGGGTTGAAGTTAGATGTAAGAAGTTAGCAGGGTTGGGCAAGATATCTCTCTGTACTGACAAACATTCTTGGCTCTGACATTCTCCTGGGAGTCAAACTTCTGTGAACAAGTCTTGTTTGTCTGGCTCTTCTTTGTCCTAAAAAACGAGTTGCTGCCTTTTTTTTAGAAAGAGGGGAAGGGGAGGAGAGGAGAGGAGAGGAGAGGAGAGGGGAGGGGA
>NC_034438.1:53944431-53954225 GCF_002078875.1 Numida meleagris | reverse complement strand
GAGAGGAGAGGAGAGGAGAGGAGAGGAGAGGAGAGGAGAGGAGAGGGGAGGAGAAGGTCATTATTCATGGCAGCTGGCCACTTTGTCCCTTGGAGGACCAGCAAAGCAGTTTATGCATTTAGCTTTGTACATTTTTCTTTAGTAAAATTGTATTTATCCTTAGGCACACTGTCATATACTGCTCTAGATCAGCACCTGCTAAAGAAGCATATTCGACCTGATTTCCTATTCCTGTGGACTTTTGATAATCTTGACACTTAAATTCTGCTAGTGTCTCACACTTCAGTTCATTGAACTGTTTAAAAAAGCATGTGTATGTATAGTTTCACAACATAATATAAATGCAGTCAGGTTTTGATCATGTGCCACTTTTGCATACTGTTGGGTTGCTCATCTTACTTACTGTTATTTGTCCTTAAATATGCATTCTTATCCTTCTTTTTTTTTAAGGACAGTTAATATTCTTACACAGAGAATAAGAGGATAGCATAAAAATCATAGCTCAAAAATAGCTGATTTTTGTAGGAAGGTTATGGTTCTCCTGCTATTATTTTTCTACTCATCTTCCAACAGAGGACAAGGATCAAAGTAGCTCTAGGCCTATATGCAAGTTGTGCCACTCAATCTGAGAAAAAAGGTGCTGTGCTGTTTTCCTTATGATTCTGCTTGTGCAAGTCAAGCAATGGAATTAGTTGAGTCTAAAATTTTTTTAGTTTAACCTCTAAGGAGGCAGAAAAACAGAATGAGAAACTCATATGTTCAACAAAACATAGGCAGTTAATACTGAAATGAGACTTGACATGCATGCCAGTCACAGGTGATTAATTAACTGCCTCTCATTTAGTAGAAATTTGACTAGTGTGTAATACAGTTTTTTTTCTTCAAGAATAACGCAAGATCTAGCGCTCTGCACAGAACAGTATGAATGCACTGCTTTAACTCTGTCCTCCTGACACAGGTCTTTATTGATGGAGGAAACATCCTCATATGTGGAGAAACTACCCAACTGTGAATTCATTGCTGTTTCTAAACCAGTCTCAATCCTATTATAAAATAGCATTGTTTCACTTCCAAAGTAAATGCCTGTCTCTTTTCAGTATTTTCTGAGAATCAAGGAATTTTAATGTAAATGAAAGTCAGTTCTTACAAGCTTCTCAGGTATTTGCACATTTATGTAAATTTGGAGTCTTGATGTATGCAAAAATAGAATGATATTATAAAAACATAAGGGCTAACTGCATAGAAGCATTTATCTCTGCTTTATGCAAGTTGTAGAGAAATCACTTTAGTCAAAGCTGTCTGCAGGCACACAATGAGTTGAGGACCACATGGAGTTTCATTGCCAAGAAGGTTTTAGGAAAAACAAACAAAAAACCAACATACCACCAACACAAGTAAAAAACACTTACAAGCTTTTAAAAATTACCTTGTACAAAATGGCCTAAACATAAGTAAGTAAAACAGATTTTCTCCAACTGTAAACACTTGAGTACCATAATCAGAAGAAAAGATCTAGTTTTTGATTTCTGTAACTGTTTTACAGTGAAAATAAGGACAAGCTTGACAGATTGTCCTTTCCAGTTCATCCCAGTTTCCCAATAACCCAAGTTTAATTCCTCCCTTTTCTGTTGTCTGCTCACTCCTGAAAGTAGTAGAAGACAGACACTTTTCTTAGAAGTGTCTTCTACTTTCTGGCTCTCTCCTTCCTGGATCAAAGTATTAAGTCAGCTCAGAGGTGACCTTATTGCTCTCTATAACTACCTGAGGGGAGGTTGTAGTGAACTGGGGGTCGGCCTCTTCTCTCTTATAACTAGTGTCAGGATGAGGGGGAATGGCCTCAAGTTGCGCTAGGGGAGATTCAGGCTGGACATTAGGAAATACTGCTTTTCTGAAAGAGTGGTCTGGTGCTGGAATGGGCTGCCCACAGAGGTGGTTGAGTCACCATCCCTGGAGGTGTTCAGGAAACATTTAGACATTGTGTTGAGAGACATGGTTTTGTGGGGTTGTATTGGTAGTAGGTGGATGGTTGGACTTGGTGATCTTGTAGGTCTTTTCCAACCTAGCTAATTCTATGATTCTATGATTAAGCTTGGATATCTCTAGAGACTTTTTAAAGGAGAAATCTATCTTGTCCAAATTAAGATTGGCATTAACATTGCATATATATGAACAGCTACAAAAACCTGTTTTTCATGGGAAAATAAGCTGGAGGACTAACTGTAGTTGAAATGAGTTTTACAGAGATAACTGTAGGACAGTGAGAGTCACATATGTGCCTGGGAAGATGATGGAATAGATCCTCCTGGAAGAGATGTTAAGGCACACGAGGAATGAGTGCATGATCTGAGACAGCTAGCAGAGTCTTCACCAAGGGCAGATTGTGTCTGACCAATCCAGTGGCCTTCCATGGCATGAGTGACAACATTGGTGGACAAAGAAAAGGCAACTGATGTCATCTACCTGGACTTCTACAAGGCCTTTGGCATGATCCCTCACCACATCCTTTTATCTAAATTGGAGAAACAGGGGTTTGAAGGGTGGAATATACTAAGTAAATTCGTTGGATGATTACAGCCAGAGGACTGTGGTCAATGGCTCTGCGTTCAGGTGGAGGCAATAACAAATGTTGTCCCCCAGGGGGCAGTCTTGGGACCGGTACTCTTTAACAATGACCTGGATGGTGGGATTGAGTGCACCATCAGCAAGTTTGCCGATGACACCGAGTGGTGCAGCTGATCTGGCAGAAGGAAGGGATGTCATCCAGAGAGACCTTGGCAAGACTGAAAAGTAGGCCCATGTAAAACTAATGAGGCTCAACAAGATACTGCGCTTGGTTCAAATCAATCCCGGGTATGTGTACAGACTGAGAGCAGAACTGTCTGAGAGCAGCCCTGTGGAGAAGGACTTGGGGATCCTGGTAGATGAAAAACTTAACATAATCCAGTAGTAAGCGTTTGCATCCCAGAAGGCCGAGTGTATCCTGTGTTGCAACAAAAGAGAGGTGGCCAGCAGGGTGAAGGAGATGGTTGTCCCCCTCTCCTCTGCTCTTGTGAGGATCTCTGTGGAGTACTGCATCTAGGTCTGGGCCTCCAACACAGGAAAGTTGTGGAGCTTTTGGAGAGAATCCAAAGAATGCCATGAGAATGATCAGAGGGCTGGAGAACCTCTCCTATGAAGACAGGCTGAGAGAGCTGGGCTTGTTCAGTCTGGAGAAGAGAAGGCTCCAGGGAGACCTCATTATGGCATCCCAATATTTAAAGGGCATTTTTAAACAGGAGGTAAATCAACTTTTTATGCAGGTAGATAATGGTAGGACAGGGGGAAATGGTTTTAAACTAAAGGAGGAGAGATTTAGGTTGGACGTCAGGGGGGAGTTTTTCACTCAGAGGGTGGTGAGGCACTGGAACAGGTTGCTCAGAGAAGCTATGTGCCCCTCCCTGGAGATGTTTGTGACCAGATTGGATGGGGCCCTGGGCAGCCTGATCTAGTGCCTGATCTAGTGGCCAACAACCCTGCCCGCGTCAGGGTGGGCTGGAACTAAATGGTCTTTGGTGTCCTTTCCAACTCAAGCCATTCTATGACTCTGTGATCATATTCACAGCTAAAGAAAAAGGATCTTTTTGGTACTCTTGTTTTGTGAAGTGTATGGACTTCTATCTCTAGCAAAATTAATGGGAATTGCAGTATTTTCTTTTAGTGCCATTACAATATATGAAGATCACCTTTGGGAAGTTGTGGTTTGCCACTGGTGACACATTTAAGCTATCAGACTTGAAATTATCAGGAGTTCCCATGTTGCACCTGTTCCACATCAACCTTATTGCAAAGTGATGAGCAGATCCAAAGTGCCACAAGACTTCAAGAACAGAATGAAATAGATAGTTTAGAAACTGCATTTATAACACTGAAAATTCCTACAGAAATGTGTCTACAGAAGGTAAGTTAAATTCCTCACCGCAGTGAGTTTGTTTTGCAGCAGCTATCAACACAGAGCATATATCTGTTTCCCTGCTGCAAAAATAAAAAAAAACCAAACAATTTTCCTGTCCCAAGCAGTCAAAACTCCCATGTGCTAATGCTTTCCAAAATGACTGAGGCAAAGTTATCTTTGGGATCTAATCTTTTGTTTTTCTGAATGGACGAAGAGAGGTTGCCTTATCAGAAGGCGGGCTCTGTTCATTAATGGTTTGCAATCTTGCCACCAGAGGGAGATAAAAGGCTATATGCATTTCATCTGGGTCTCCTCATGTTCTAATATTACAATAATCCACATTGCTACTCTACACCTCTTACTAAATAAGCCAAACTCTTATGGCAAGCATCAGTCATCATTCTGTCACCATCATACATATGTCACCATCATAAGAAGTATGGGGACAGACTCTTTAGCAGGGTCTGTTTTGACAGGAGAAAGGAAAGTTGTTTCAAACTAAAAGGGAGGTGGAGTTAGATTGGATATTAGGTACAAGTTTTTTACAGTAAGGGTTGTGAAGCACTGGCATGGGTTATCCAGAGAGGTGGTGGATGCCCCATCCTTGGAGACACTCAAGGTCGGTCTGGATGGGGCTCTGAGTGCCTGATGTAGCTGTAGGTGTCCCTGTTCAGTGCAGGGGAGTTTGACTAGATGGCCTTTAAGGGTCTCTTCTAATTCAAACAATTCTATGATTCTGTGATATGCTATCAGTGAATACCATCATTTTAACTTTGCCTCTGGAACAACGAATATATGTAATCTCAGAGAGGGAAAAAAAGTTTCTATTGTTTTTGGAACAAGTGTATGCTGCCTGTTGATGAAGTTTGTAGCCATGTTTCTGTGCTGTGCAGACATCAGTTATTTTATACCTGTTACTGCTTTGCTAAGTTTTACAGTGAAGACCAAAGAAATGCTAAGTTACTGTAAACATCTTTACATGGTGCTTTTTGGAAAAAGTTCTAACAAAGCTCAGGCTGCTAGTTGTGTTTCTCATAAAGTATTGTAGGAAAATGATGTCTTGAAAGAACTTCAGTGCTTTTGTCTGGATCACCAAACTTGACCATTTCATCTTGTCCCATCTTCCTGCTATACCCTTACTTCACCATCTCTCTGCATTCTGTTGCTCCATGCAACATGCACTTAATGCTGCCAGGTAACAGGGAACCAGCACACGTAGATGTGGTGCCAGCAGCACTGACAGGACAGGCATGCCTACACTGGTGGCAGGGGGATCTCATGTGTGGGCCTGCACCAGGGCCTGCTGGCTCTGCCAGCCCCAGGGCAGGAGGGGACAGTGCTGTGCCTGTGTGCTGTGTGTCCTGACAGTGTTCTGCACGTCTGTGCAGCTGTATCCCTCAGCCTGAGCACGCACCCCGAGGGCCCAGTCTCTGACCAGGGATCCAGCAGCCTGTGGAGTGGGAGCTAGGCCAGGGCTGCTGGAAGTGGTAACAGCTCCTACTATCCTGTAATAGGACAAGCCTTATTCAATATCTTTTGTTGCTGACATTGGTAGAAAAATGAGTGGTTTATGACATGCTTAGCAGGGTATCATGTGGGAAGAGTGGGTGACTTTGAGGACTGTAGGGACATAAAGACAATTGTATGTGGGGTGAGAACAGAGCAGTGAGCAACATGACCTCCCTTCTGGCAAAACAGAGGAAAGAGCAATATGTAAACCTGGGCAGATGGAGAAGAAGATGTGGCCTTTGTGCTTCAGAAGTACTTCCAGTAAGGAACTCCTATTCAAGTCCTGGGTATGATCTCATCTGCAATGCTCTGCACCTCTGCTGAGGAGTCAGACTGACATTGGGTCAAGACGGGGAAAGCTGTTAGAGCAACTATCAGAAAGGAGGAGCAGTCGTTTTTAGATGAGGAAGTTGAAATAGCTTGTCTTTTTTGTTCTGTGAGAATGAAGTCTTAGAAGCAATGCTGAATTTCTCATAACCACTCAGGAGTGACAAGAGCGGAGGAAAAAATTATTTCAGATAGAGAATCTCAGATAGAGAAATCTAATTTGCAGAAAAATGAACAAAAGCAATTTAAAGTCCATCCTTGCAAGGCCTTCAGCTTTCTCACAGGTAACTGCTGCTGCAATGTGACAGTCTCTGCTCCTGTCATTGTATTGTGGAAGGCTTCAAAAGCAGAATTCCTGTGACATTGTGTAAATACTAATTTTTCTTTAGAGAAAAAGAAATGGATATTTATCCTTTATTCGTTTCTTTTTCCTCCAAATACTTTTTCCTGCATGCATAAGCTACTACACTTACTTTTGTGTTCTTGTCTGAAACAATGCAGGAAAGGTGTATGTGCACTCTGGATGGACTCTGACCATTTATTCATGTGTCCTAAAGAAATTCCTGCTTTTATGCTGCTTTTAACCTCTGTTATATTTGATAACTGTGGTAACTGATATTTTTTCTTTGCTTTCATGAAAGCAGCTGGGAAAAAAAAAGAAACAAGAGTATTTTTTGCCAGATATATTTCAGCTCTCAACATTGCCTGCCATTAATCACACATTATTGAAATTAGGCCTCAGCATATTTTTTATGTGTGAAGTATTCTTACTCCTGAATGCCATCAAATTAAAATACCAAAGACAGCCAAATAAGCTGGTGAAGATGTCATGAGTACAAGGTAGTTACTGAAAGAGGCAAATATCTCAGATCTTAGGGGCTTAGATTCATTTCTAGACTGGCTAACAATAGAAAAGTTACAGCCTGAAGGATGCCAAATGTCTTCCAGGTACTGAGGATCTGTAAGAATCATCATATTTTCCTCTTAAACTCTAAGCAGCCATGCATGAGGGCTGAGAACTCAGGGTAGTGCATGGTGGAAATTCCCAGTGCTGCTGCTGCCCATCCAGAGCTGCTGCCACCAAGCGTAGGTCCACAGAGAGCAGCAGAGGGTCACAGCTTGTGAGAGTGCTGCAGCACACTTTTGAAATGACTGGAGTGAATTGCAGAGAGCATCTCATAAAAGAAGAGCATTGGTTTCTGCAGCAGGCCTGGCACTTGAAAGTGGAAGTCTGGCACTGGTCTGGCACGTGTTTTTCTGGAGTTCGTCTGATCTGTGTCATCAGCATATACTTAGATGAATTACACAGTGTTGTAAAGTTCTGACCTTGTTCTGAGCATGTAAGGGTTAGTATAGGTCTAATTACCAATGCAGAAGTCTTGACATCTACTCTTAAGACCCTGGAGATAGAAGAGGTTTTGTCAGGAACTATTTCTTGTTGTCTGCTCACCATTGCTGACCAGTCAGAAGGCTTACTGAGTTCTACCACCAGAGCTGACACAAAAGCTGTGTGGAAGGCGCTTGTGCTGAATACCTGAGAGTTGTACTGAATGTTTGCTTTGGCTTATTCAGATGCGTGAAGCTATGAAAGGATTTCACACAAGCCAGAGGAAGATCTAAGGTTTCCAGTTTTTTAATTCATACTATTTACTGTATGGGTATGCTAGAAGGCATTGAGCGTACTCTAAGTAGTTACCAGTACTCATTCTGGAAACAAAACTGTATTTTTTGACATTATTTCTGTGCATTTTTATTAACTATGCTTGCAAGATCAAATGCAGGTGCCTTGATTTTTTGGTCCAGAATGAAGTCCTCACTCAGCAAGATGTCTAGGTGAGTGCTTAAGTACAGGTTGCAGTGCTTTGTTGAATATCTTAAGCACATTTAACCATAAACATGTACTTCGGTGCTTTCTTAATTGGAGATTCTCACCTGGAGTAATGATTAGTGGAATGATGCTTGTCTCATATGTTTGGTTATGCTCTGGATTGACTTATAAACCTACAACAGCACTAAGGAGTCAGTAGTTTTTCATTTTATTTTTAAAACGCAAATACACGTGAAAGCGAAAACATGAAACATAAGAGCGTTTTCTTCTACAAAGAGGACAGTTCTTTCCAAGTTGCCAATTATTCTGAAAAATAAGCACTACTTTAGTTTTTAAAATGACAGGATGAGGCAAGAAATCCTGACCAGGCAGGGTATGAAAATGAGAGAGCATTATCACGTGGCCAGGGTGGATTTGAGTTGTTGAGCTGCGATCAGCCAGGGCAGCCTGCTTGCAATGGGAGAGATGAGGTGATACAAAAGGAAGTTTACAAAGTGTCACTTTTCAGAAAGCCAAAAATTATCAGCAAGCTGTGCTGTCTAGAAATATCTGAGCTCCAAACACAGATTTCATTGCAAATCAGACCTCTTTGTTAAGCACTGCTCAAATTTGGGATGTACTGAAGTAATCAGTAATCTCAGCAAAAAAATAAAATAATAATTTGTTTTCTTATTATTCATTGCTAAAGGCTTATTCAGGAGCGTAATACTTAAGTGCACATGTGATGGAAGAGGCAAGAAAGGACTTCTTGCGTTCTGAGTTTAGATACACAGTGGTCAGTGCTGTCCACACACACTGTATTTTAGATCTTTTAGGTACAGTAAAATCTAACAAGTGAGAAGTATTATGGGAAAGATACTGGATGAGTGTACTAGGAGATTTGTGGAAAATGGGCAGTACTGTGGAGCTCCAAGTGTTTTAATCAGCCACAAAAAGTTTAGCTCATGGTTAACTAGTAACTAGAGGAGTTCCTATGAAATAACCATTAAGGCTGAGACTGTCTAGTGTCCTACTAATGAGCAGAGTGTTGGGACAGCATGCCCTCAGTAAGTCTGCTAATTCTTCTGGCTGGGGTGAGCGGTAGATATACAGGAGGGAGCTGCTCTTCAGAGGATTTTCGTAAGGCTGAAGGAGTGGGCTGATGGGAACCTCCTGGAGTTCAGCATAGGCAAATGGTCTGTTTGGTGTGGGCTTCCCAGTCAAGCTCAAGGCCAACACTGACCTCATGGAGCAAATCCAGCAGAGACTATGAAAGTGAGGAGAGGCCTGAGGAATGGCATGTGGCAGGAGAAGCAGCAAGCAGTGCTTTTGTTCACCTTGTGAAGAGAAAGGTGAAAGACAGCTCTTCTGATTATCTTCACTTCTTTGAAAGGATGGGCACTGGTAACAAGCCAGAGGTGCTTGGAGGTGCACCAAAAGCAGAAGATGCACAGTGCAATGTAGGGCACTCATCAGGACTGGAAACTGGAAGGTTCCTTTTTTCTCTTGGTAGGTGCTCAGCACACAGGAGGGGGGCCCAGCAGGCCTACTATTGGGCATCTTCCCAACATGACTGGACATGGCCCACAGTACTGTGTACTGTTCTGGGCACCACAGTATGAAAAGGACATAAAACTATTAGAGAGCTTCCAAAGGAGGACTGTGATGATGGTTAAGAGTCTGGAGGGCAGGACATATGAGGAGTGACTGTGGTCCCTGGGTGTGCTCAGTGCAGAGCAGAGGAGCTGAGGGGAGGCCTCATGGTGGCTGCAGCTCCTCACAGGGAGCGGAGGGCAGCGCTGAGCTCTGCTCTCTATGACAGCGACAGGGCCCGAGGGAATGGCATGGAGCTGTGACAGAGGAGGGGCAGCTGGGGGTTAGGGAAAGGGTCTGAACCAGAAGGAGGTGGGCATGGAACGGGCTGCCCAGGGCAGTGGGAGTGGGCCTGAGCTGCCAGAGTTCAAGGAGTGTTTGGACAATGCTCTCAGACACAGGGTTTGGAGTTGGGTGTTGCTGTGTGGAACTAGGGGTTGGACTCTGTGATCCTTGTGGGTCCCTTCCAACTCAGGTTATTCTGTGGTTCTATGAAACCATCAGAAATGCCAGGCTGGCCCTGCTGTGAAGTTGGAAAGTATCTGTGAACCACTAGAGGGTTGTTGTTGTTGTTCCCTTCCCTTCCCTTCCCTTCCCTTCCCTTCCCTTCCCTTCCCTTCCCTTCCC
>NC_034438.1:53766165-53943421 GCF_002078875.1 Numida meleagris | reverse complement strand
GGCCCCCGCGGGGCGCTGTCCGTGGTGCTGAGCGCGGCGCCGGGCGCGGCCGCTCCGCGGCGGCTGTGAAGGCACGGAAGGCGCTGGGGAAGGGGGGCTCCCCGTCCCTATTCTTGAAACGCAGTCTCTGTGCGGGAGTGGGTTTGTCTCTGGGCTCGGGAAGAACGTATGTGGCTGAGCCTTGTCGGGTCCACACGCAGGGTTTTCGATTCAGTCGTCGCAGAAAGCAGCCGGCAGATCAGACCATGAGTAATCGGCTAGAACGTAGGGTGACACAAGCACTGCGCGGGATAGCAGCCCAGCGCCGGATGGGCTTTTCTGTTGGCATTTTGAGACTGTATCTGCTCAGCATTTGTTTGCAGCAGGCAGCGTGAAGTGGCACCCTGCAGTTTTGCAAATGAAAACATATATAGTCTGGTTTTGCTGTGCATTAGCTTAAATGAATTTGAGCTCAGTTGAAGCTTAGCTGTGTTATTCTTACGTTTTCTTCGTCTTATGTCACATAGTGAATGAAGCTGATGGTTGGGGGAAAATGCATCCTTACTCCTAGGAGTAAATTCATTTATTTTAGTGAAAACTTCTCTGAATGTAAAAGAAGTAGTAACTATATACTTCTGTTCAAATCCTCCCTTCTTTCAGCTAATGTTTAGCTTCTTACATGACAGCAACTAAACATGCTATTCTTCATTGTTTCTGTAGCATTTCTTGTAATAAACCTTCTTTTGCATGAATAATGAACTGCACTGTTGCATGTTTGGAATTACATTCATTTTTGTATCTTAAACATATCCTTTGCTTATCTCCTGTGTCTCTGGGTAGGTGTGAAGAAGCCATACTTTTGCATTCAGTTATCCACAGGTCTTAGCTTCTAGATCCTGTTAGGATTTAGTAGCAGCTGAGCTCTGCAACTCTGTAATGTATGGCACTGGCAAGATTTTTTTTTTTTTTTTTTTTTTTAAGCTGATAGAAAGTTGCCTGTTTTAAAGGCGAACAATACTGTGTACCACTGGAATTGCTAAACTACGACTGAGAGGAATTAAACTCTGTGATCATAAGGCTGTTGAATAATCAGAAAGGTTAGCCATGGACAAGGACCATTGCTTAGCTGTGCAGAAGCCATCAAAGTACTTTTCTGGAGGTGAAGGTTCCTTCTAAAAAATGAAAGCTGGCACAATAATTCAGGCCTGTCTAAATGGGATTCCATTAAAATCTTGGGTTTGAGGGAATAAAAGCTAGTAAAAATCTGGAATCCCCTCAATTCATACTCAGTCTTCTGTTTGGTTCAGTAGGATTTGTATTTCACTGACTGGTGTATCCCAGTTTGTAAGCCACATCTTATGCTCATTTACTTCACTAGAAGTCCAATTTATTATTATCATTATTATTTAAAGTGGAACTACACCATTTTGCTCAAGTCTGTTCTGAAGAAAATGTTGCTCCTTTCCCACTTAGGCCTTAGTTCCTTCTCTTGAAACTATGGGAGATAAAACAATTCAGGAATGTCTTGATGTTGCCTCCCCTTCATAAATTTTTCTTTCTCATTTTCTCTGCTTGTGTGAGTGCTTCTATTGACTTTAGGCAGATTTCACCATGGAAATAAATTTTCCCCAGCATTTTGAAGGAGAATCCTTCAGTCATTAGGCTTGTTTGTGCTCTGCTGGCATGGTCAGTCATGCAAATAATCATAGAGATTTCCATGCTGGACTGCTCATGTGACTAATGAGAGGAAATTTGCAATGTCTATGTAAAAAGAACACAAAAGCCAATCAATCACAAGATGTAATGTCAGAAGAGGTCGTCTTTTGGCATTTGTCTGCCTTCTCCATACCTGTATAGGAGAGGACCTGAGGCACTCAACCTAGGGCTACATGTTGCTCATGTAGCAGCAACTAAACACATATTCCTTCCTACCTTAATTTCTACTGGGCTGTCAAGTGCTTCCAGTGCTACCTCTGCAGAAAGGCTGTTCAGTCTTGCTTGCTATGCAGCCCCCTTATTCGTATTACAAGTACTCTTGTCCCCTCTTGCAGTGTGTTTTACTGTCAATAAGCAGCAGTTAAAATAAGAAGAATTTAAGGATCCGGTGTGTTTTGATGGCTCAGCTTTGCAACCATGTATGCAAATTTTATGGATGGCTATTGTAGAATCATAGAATCATTAAGGTTGGAAAAGACCTGTAAGATCATCTGGTCCAGCTGTCCACTTACCACCAACATTGTCCACTAAATTGTGTTCCTCAGTACCACATCTAGATGGTTCTTGAGCATCTTCAGGGATGGTGACTCCATCACTTCCTTGGTCAGCCTGTTCCAATACCTCACCAGTCTTTCAGCCCAATCTGAACTACATGAACCAGTTGGTAACCCAGTGTTTGTTGAATATGCTGGCTACAGACAGGAATTTTGACTTTTTTTTTCATTTCTTGAGACTGTCACAAAGCCATATCATGAAATTAACACTGAGCCTAGTAACAGCCTGATTGTATCTATGTAGGCACTAATTGGGTTTGCAAACTTGTCTTTGTAGTAACAAAAATTATTTAAATATACTCACCATGATGCCTAAAATCCATTTAATTTAATGAGAAGTTAAAATTCATTTATGTATGGATATGATATACAGAACATGTGAAATTTTTTCATCTCTATTCATAAGATCTAACTACCTGTAGTTGCTTCTGGGATTGCTCTTAAATTTTAGCAACTTAAAAATACATTTGGAGATCTGGGGTAAAAATAGTTGACTTAATGTTTGCCTGCACCAGAGAGTCTGTTTTTATCTTTATTCACTAGCTTGCACACATGTAATTCTAGTGGGTGTTGCAGGCCTCCTCTGTAACAACAAGATTAAATCCAGGCTTCAAGTGTGCTAAATCACTTAGGCTTGGTTAGCAGCTCTGGCCAAAGTGTCACATTTCTTCCTGATGTACAGATGTTTCTAATCAAATGAAGAGGGGAGGAGTAAGAAAGCTTATTCTAAACTTTAAACATGTTGTCAGCTCAGTCTTTGAATAGCTACATGATTTCACAGTCACTTTCACAGATGGACACAAATTAAGAGGAAAGAACAGACTGGAAACCCACTTTAAATACTTTGCTCTCTTTCATACTTTGATTTGTAGCCTTTCCCAGCACTATTGAAAATAAACTCCACCAATAGTTCATTTTAAATTGTTTTATCTGTAAACATCACTTTGAGGCTAGCTAAGATTGATTAATGTGTGTCTTTAAAAGAAAGGATGTACCACTATCTGGAAATACTTATTTAGAGGTTGTGTGCTCTGCATGCTTTGCTGAATTGAAAGTGTAAATTTTGAATATATTTCTCTGTCGTTCTTTTACAGTCATAGTTATGGCTGTGTAAATCCTATGTTTACATCATGATACAAATGGGGCAGATTCTTTCCTTGAATAGTACTTCTTGTTGGGATAAACGCAGTTCTGAAGGGCTGTATCCTGATCAAGCAGCCTGCCTGTGAGGCCCCTTTGGGATTTACTCTGTGTTGCTGCCCCAGCAGCTGTTTGAACTGCATTTTCTCTTTTTCCCTTTTGCTTGCAGGAGTTTAGCTGCCTGTCACTAGCTCTGTGTGCCAAGTTAGATGGTAGCACTTCTGCCTGGCTCCTGTGGGCTGGATTTTGCAGCCTTCCTGCCCTGCCAATCTGGCATTCAAACCAATTGCCATTTTTTTAAGATGGAGAAACTCATCCCAAAAGGCAAATTTTTGAGGTGGCATATACACCTTCAGAGTTACCTTTCATGCTCACCTTGAGCCCAATCCCATGCTCTTGAAACAAATGAGAATTTTAATATTGTCTCTGGTGTCTGTAGAGCCTATCTAACCTCTGATGGGGACCTTGCATTGCCAGGAGGGAGCATCTTCCCCCTGACCTCACAAGTACTTTCATTTACTACTATTTCAACTTACGTGGTAGAAGTAACAGTATTTCTTGACCTTTCCTTCTACATGCAACCACAGACTTCAATATTCAGTTTTTTGACTGGGACTGCTCATATGAAGAAGTTGAGCAGAAATTGCCTCTGCTTTGCTCATGTGTCATTCTCACTGCCCAGAGGGTTCCAAATCTGGTGCCAGCAGCAGCAACAATGGCGAGCACAGTTTTCTTCCAAAATAATGAGTGATGTATCA
Source organism: Numida meleagris (assembly GCF_002078875.1). NCBI lineage: Eukaryota > Metazoa > Chordata > Aves > Galliformes > Numididae > Numida > Numida meleagris. The sequence continues at coordinate 53,939,274 of NC_034438.1, read as the reverse complement.
TACCAGAATACCTGCTTTGCAAGATGCAATTCTTAATACTTCTAAATATGAAATGAGAATAGTCACATTTTTGCATGGGAAAGAAAATCAAGAAATGTGGATTAAATTATTTTTAGATAACCTGTAAAACTTTCTCCACTTTTACATACATCTAAATATATGCATCTATCAATCTATATGAGAGTTGCACTCTAACACTTAGTAATAATGTGCTTTCATTGCATTCTGGTAGTAGTTGTAATTGTTTATTTGATAGTGAGCATTCATTTTGCCTGCAAATAGATATGTCTTTTCTGATTGTGTAATGTTCTGGAATAGCATAGGTATACTGCTGTTCTCGTGCCAAGATCATCTTCAGCAATGAGATGCATATCTAAATAGGGTGCATCACCGTCATTACCTTAATAAAAAGTGAGTCATGCACACCAGCAGTTCTGTTGTTAAAATAGTTCACTAAACTGGCATATTAGTTTATTATGGATATTTTTATTATTTATGTCAGCTTATTGATGGATAGAGTATAGTGTAAAAGAAAAATCTGTTGCTGTATATACAAATAGTCTCAAAGATCTTCCCTGAAGCTCGGTGCTTAATTTAGCACTTTATGTCTGAGCTCACTAATGAAGATTTTAATTAAGCGTTCACAATGTATGTCTTCACTAAGTTTTAACTAAACCTATAAATGTTCAGTTATTATAAAGTACGTTACAACTTAACACATTTTCGGATTCTTAATGAGACTGCTAGTTAAATATACCAGTTTGTTCTGGAAGGCAGAGAGGAAATATGACTGTTTCATAGCTAACTCTTAACCTGATGTAGCAATTGGACAGAAACTGTCACAGCTCATATCAAAATTTGACCAAAACCAGCATCCAAAACAAAGTCTTTGAGTAGCAAATATATGACTCAGAAAAACTTTCACATACTATCTTGAAAAATCTATGCATGCTCTGGGGAAACAAAAGAGAATCTTGCAACTGTAGAAGCTGTCAGCTCAACATAATGTATATCTATGCGGGAGATCATAAGCAAGTGAGTCGGAAGAAATTTGGGAAGCATTGCCTTTCTGGGATGATATGATTCCTCCGTGTTTCAAAGGGACTTTCTCGCTTGCAGGGAAGAAAAGCTTCAAGGATGTGTGAGGAACTTTGGAAAATGTCAGATTTCAACAAAGACATGTCTAGTTTTCTGCACACACTGGGACTCTTTGGTATATTTCCAAGCTAAATTCCTGCCCAAATAAAAAATTGAAGTCTTCAGTGTAAATTAGCCTATACATTTTCTATAATGTTCTAAAAATATTTTTCTAACGTTGATTTGTTTAATAAGTGTGTATCTATGAGAGCACATTCAGAATGCCCCAGTCTATACACAGTACTGCATCTTTTTTCATCATGCCACTAAGTATTTTCACAGAAACAGTCAAAATTAATTTATAATCTGTCTGCTTTCAGACAAGAGCAGTTGTTATGTTTTAACGGTTATCTGTATGTGTGTTTTAGCACTTTCTTTGTGTGAAAGAGCATTTGGAAGCCTGGTGGAGGGATGGAATCTGATTCATAGCAGGTGAATAGGGACTCAATTAGTTTTTGGTACAGCTGTCTAAAACATTCAATCTTTCTTTCTGGGGCAGGCCACGTACATGGTGACTGCATTCTTCTTTCTTCTCAGCTTTCGTGTTTGTTATTAACTATATGAGGCTGAAGGAGAACAGTTAATTCTATTGTACTGCTGAATGGGAAAAATATAGCCATGGGAAAAATACCAGCTCCAAGTAGCAAATATGTTTTGATTCATTCCTTTGGTGACATCATCTGTCATCAAACATGTTTTCACAGAATCAGCTGCCAGTTAGACTTTTTCAGTATTATTTTTAATCATTATTTATTCATGATGTTCAGTATTATTTTTGACCACTATTTATAGTAATTTTATTTTCCTGAAGTATTTTAAAGTGCAGAATTTTTCTACTAGCCGCTGTCTAGTGTTGGTGCTTAAGAATCCAATCCTGCATATTCTGGGAACAAATGATTGGCATAAAAGAAAAACTATGGCTCCTGCAGAACGTTTCACTGGCATATGTTGCCTCCTTAAATCTTAGAGGTGTGTGGCTTCTTTGACTTTGTGTATGAAAGTGAGGTATTCACAGTTTTTCGCTGGTGTTGCTATGGTTTTTAACTGGGTGAGAGTAAGCAAAGTACTGTGCTGTTCATCGGGAATTGTTTTATAATATATTGAAGAATCTTATTTCTACCATGGGTGGGAGAATAATAGCGGTGGTGTCATATGTTGCTAGTTTTCAGCTGATGCTTTCCTGGAGACAGTAGAGATTAACATCACAGTGCCTGCTGCTTGATCCTGCAGTGCTTAAACCAAGAGCTTTTCTACAGATGCTTCAGATAGTGGTGAGGCAGAACCCTTGGGAGCCCTTAAGCATGACCTGGTCTGCATGCAGCACTGATGGACAGCAGCAGTTCATGACCACTGGTCATTTGTCTAGTTATGTCTGTTGGTCATTGCTGATGATCTCCTGTAGGTCAAGTATGTTTGAACTTAATCAGAGAGAATTCCTGCTGATCTTTTACATCTTATCAAAGAGTTTTGCTGTGCCCTACAAGTGGATAGGTCTTCTCAAGACCAGAGAAGGTTTTGATTGATGTTTTCTGTTAGATGCATTGATTGTGCTGTGTGGCAAGTCTAAAGTAGCATGAACAAGTTGATCCTTAAGAGTTTTGGACAATATTACTTACATGGTAGGTTTCTAGAAATATATAGAATTCTTATTTATATTAATATTTGCTTCTGTACTGAAGTCAGTGGCAAAACATGCACTGATTTTTACAAGCAGCAAGAACAGACCCTGAAGCTGTTGTTGTAGTCTAGTATAAATTGCATTGGAAAGCGGTTTGTCACTTTAGATGATTTCAGTGACTATTCTGAAATGATTTTTCTCCTTTGACATCCAGTAAATTGCATAGCTGAAAGTTTTAAGTATGTGTGTGTGCTCAAGAGTACTTCTGCATCCACATTCAAATGAGTTTTGGTCCTCTTCACATGGATTTGAATGTGCATCCTTGATATTCTAGGAGAGGGGAATAAGGTGGAATATTAATGAAATACAACTATTCATTAGAAGTATGATAGCTTCCTATAAACAGTGGGTTCGATGATTACAATTGAAATAATGAAGTACATGGTAAAACTGGTCTAGCTAAGATCTTTTTTGAGAATCTTTTTACTATACAGTTTAAATTTTAAACAAAACACATTGAAGTTTACTTTGGGAATATTTTTCAGATGCAGAGAGAGCTTTTGACAAGGTTAGTTGAAAAATCTCATGTGATTAATGTCTTTGTTTTTAGAAAACACAATTAGATAAGAGAAGTAAAACCTTTCACATCTTTTACTGAAGATCAAGGCACAGGCTTCAAGCTGTTAAATATGTATTTCCAAAGATTCTGGGGCCATGTTTCAGTAGGTTTGAATCTTAATAAAGGTATCATCATCTGAGTACAAAGATACATCCAGGACACAGAGCACAGAAGGAATGGTAGCTTTTCTAGGCGTCTTGTCCAAGCATTTTGGCTGGGAGCTTCAAATCTACGAAGTGGTTGCTGATGTCTGGATGTTAGGGAATTTTAATTTTGTCCAGTTTCCTGTTAAATGCTCTACAGTTTCATTTTATGCACAATAAAGTTTTTATGAGCATCTTGACTTTCAGGTAGTTAATTATTGTGAGTTGTGTGATTCATATTGGTTCCTGGTGACTAGCTGGTGCTGGTCTTGTGCTCTCTTCATCACCCCCTTTCTGTGTCTTGGAGGACCTTGTAGAAGGCACAAACTAGGTTTCTGTGGAAAAACATGAGAAACAAAGTAAATTCTGAAAGGTTTTAATAACAAATCTTTCTCCCTGATACATAGAAATGCATGAAGTGCCTTGATGGATGCGGTGCCATTAAGTATCTCTGTTCAGCTGGATTGAGTTTTTGTCCAATTGTGGTAAATGAATATTTTGTCTCTGGCTTGGTGCCAGATTTTCAATCCTTTAATTTACTTGGGATTTTCTTTTGGCAGGACGGGATGTTCTGCTATGTCTGCGAAAATGTCTTACTTTATTGACGAGTTATGAAGGTCGAGAGAAACATTCAGTTAGGTTTCCATGCAGCGATGTCTTCAGAAGATGGATAGTGAGGGAGCCAAAGGGAACAGAATAGACCATTTACAAACACAAATTGGATTTAAACCTTCTTCAGATATTTATATGTAACTGACCATGCTTTTTATTTTCAATTCTGACCTACTTTCATGCATAATTCCTTTTCTAGGAGGCTAATTTTAAGTACTTGGTTCTGAAAGTGTTGTCCAGTCATGGAATAATGAATAACCTCTTTGTGGGTGCAGGTAGAATCAATACTTTTGCTCCTACTAATGATTTGAAACTGTGATTTTAAACACTAGTACTTCTGATTAGATTTGCCGACTTTGAGATTTAAACACGTATGGAAAGCTATATTCACTCTCTAATGTTATCTTAGCTCCACATGCTTTCCTTAACTCAGGGTCCCAGGAAACATCTCAAGTTGAAAACCTGATGGCATCTGTAATTTCACCCTTACTGGAAGTTCGTGAGAAGTTTCTTCCACACATCACAGTGTTGTTTCTTAATCTGACATTATAAAGAAAGTTACTTTTAATAGACATTTATAGAAGAAAAAGAAATACTGATCAAAAGATTATACTTTGTTTTAAACTTCCACTGTTGTGCAGAGATGTTTGCTTTCTCTGCAGCAATTAAGAAGCTCAATATTTGCCTTAATATCACAGAGTAGCTACTTGCTGTATTGTTCTATTGATTTCAGAAATCCCTTTGAAATTAATCTGTCTCACTTTTAGGCATCACTCTGGAGACAAAGAAGGCTCTCCTAAGCATGCTTGAATGTGGGATCACCTTCTGACTCACTCAGTTAAAGCTTTCCGTCTTTCCAGATTCCTTGAACATGTTAATCTACCATAGTGGTTTAATGGCAGATGAAATTTAAAACGATGATACATCTTCATTACTTTTCACTTTTGTTTTGCTCAGCATAGCTCTAGCAGAATTGATCATGCTCCCATATTTACAGACATACTTCTTTTCTGAAACTTTCTTTTTTTTTTTTTTTTTGGTATGTGCATGGCAAAACACTGGAGTTTTCTAAAACTTTGAATTTCCAGCACTCATTACAAAGTTTGCTGCCTTATATCTTTGTGAATTCCTCATGATGTTTAGTGACCTGTCTAGCAGATAATTACAGCAAGACATGTAACATACAGAGAACTATGCAGAAGGCTGAAATGAAAACAGGTTAGCTGCCCTGTGTTAATTTAACACAGGCAAAATATAGTAAACAGTAACAATTTTATTAACCATGATGCATTACAATTCTGCATTACAGAAAAACTAACATGTAATTATAGAAATGGATGAAACAGATGTCTTTCTTTCTTTCTTTCTTTCTTTCTTTCTTTTTTTCTTTCTTTCTTTCTCTCTTTCTTTCTCTCTTTCTTTCTCTCTTTCTTTCTCTCTTTCTTTCTCTCTTTCTCTCTTTCTTTCTCTCTTTCTTTCTCTCTCTCTTTCTCTCTCTCTTTCTCTCTCTCTTTCTCTCTCTCTTTCTCTCTTTCTTTCTCTCTTTCTTTCTCTCTCTCTTTCTCTCTCTCTTTCTCTCTCTCTTTCTCTCTCTCTTTCTCTCTCTCTTTCTCTCTCTCTTTCTCTCTCTCTTTCTCTCTTTCTTTCTCTCTTTCTTTCTCTCTTTCTTTCTCTCTTTCTCTCTCTCTTTCTCTCTTTCTTTCTCTCTTTCTTTCTCTCTTTCCTTCTTTCTCTCTTTCTTTCTCTCTCTCATTCTTTCTTTCTTTCTTTCTTGATATTGATATTGAACAATATTGACTGATAATCAGGATAGGTACTATGTAGTCGAATGTTTGAGGAGATAACTTTCTCTTTTTATATAGGACAATTAATCTGTAGCTCAAGGTCTTTGCAATTTTTTGTGCTTTTTTTTCCTTTTTTTTTTTTTAATTCTTCTTGTTTCTTGTAGGTTGCAGATTGCTATTTGATTATAGGCCAATTTTTCTGAAATGTATTTTAGTTTCCTTCCTCATATTTTCTGCTAGGCTCTTAGTTTCTTACAGTTTTATAGGTTTGATCATTTTTGTAAGAAGAATGAAATATTTTTGATTGTTCATTTTCTATTGTGGATAGTGACTGCTTGAGTGTAATACACTGCATTTTTTTCCTTAAGTAGAGGTCAGAAAGGCTGCTTTTGTAAGCTTAAGATTTCATTGTCCCTGGAAGTGGAATAGGCTGTGGTTTGTTTGTCTTCATCCTTCCAAAGAAATGTGTATGTTTCCTTGTCATTGGCACTTCATTCACTGATTGCTCTAAGATCATGCTGGTAGGTGAATCAGGAGGGAGGAACGTTTACATGATGCTGTCATTGTAATGTAATTTGAATTATGCCCCTTTTCAATATGGCACCATCACTTGTGTCTGCTTAAGTCACAATTGCCTGTGCAAGTAAATGAGACCTTTGCTTTGTTTTTAAAATCTTTTGCAGTTCAGTTTCAAATTGAAAGAAAAATTGCCTAAGTGTGTACAGGCTATTTTGACGTATAAGTCTTACTAGGGATATTGATAAAAATCTGTGATTGAAGGTGAATGGTGTTGGTTTTAGTTATTAGCCCTGTAGTCTCACATGCTCTGAAACAAAATATTTGATATCAAAGTATTTTAGAAATCAGAAAGTAGTAGGATGCCAGGCTATCTGGAGTCATATAGTGGCTGTTTATTGGCTTCATATTCTGAAACAGTCATCTGGAAGAGACCATAAAACCAACTCTGCATGTTGGCAGTGTTAAGGATGGGAGGAGATTATTGGTAGAGCATAGAACATGGCTATGATCACTTCATGAGTTGTATACAATTAAAGAGTATGTGTATTTTTACAGTCAGATTCAACTGAGAACTTCTGAAACAAGGACCTTGTTGCACCCTTTGTCAGGAGGGTAGGATTTGGTGAAGTCTGGAGACAGCATCTGTGGAAAGAAATCAGAAGTCATAAACAATGAACAGAACACTGGAACCCACTCCCTTGGAAGAACTGAAAGGATGTTCTTTTAAAAATCTGCAGATACTTGTAGTGTCCTTACGTATAAACATTGTGGAGTTTCATATTTCACTTGTCTAATTTTCATGTGAACAGTAGAAAACAACCCAACTGAAGAGTTTTCAGAGAAAAGCTGCAGACCTAGCTAACAGCTCAAAACATGGTTTGCAAGGGATTCAGTCTGCTGTCTCTGCAGCAAGCAGAAGTTGATACGATCACTTTCTACTAGAGGAAAATATCACTTGAGGATTTTAAATTAAGACTTTTTGCACTCTGTGATTCTCCCACTATTATTGGACACTTGAGATCTCTGGGAAAAGTTGTAGAGGCCCTGTGCAGGATATCAGAAGAGGTAATCTCAGTCATTGCTATGTGTCTGAAATTCTGGTAAGAGAGCAGTGAAAATGAAATATCCTAACACTAAAACTTATTGCTGATTGAGATATGTTTGGTTTTTATCCAACTAAAATCTTGTGAAAAGTGATAGGCAGACACTCTGGAGTGTTCAAAATATTTATTTGCTGAGATATGACACCTGATTTTCTATTAGCATTTCCAGTTTGTGAGGTTGTGCATGTTTGTGTTCACATCTCTCCCTGTGGCACAAAAGAAAATTAAAGCCTTTATGGAAAGGTCTACAGAGACCGGGTAGGTTTCTTCTTTTGTTCTGTCTTCAGCTAAAAAAATGCCTTGGTGACATTGGTCTGTTGTTACTGTCATCCTTTTTTTCAGTCATTCTGAAACTTGATGAAATTTGAGGGGTTTGGAGGGCGTTTTGGAGTGGATGAGTATATATAAGCAAAGAGATGTTGCTATTTAAATGCTTTGTAATTATATCTTCTGCAATGGCATCTCCCGAGTTGCAATCTGTTCCTTAAAATTCATTCAGTCTTTTCTTTTGAACTTAGGTACCCATTAGATATTTGGGACAGGATGTTAGAGTTCAAAACACAGGCAAACAGATGTGAGGTGCCTAGGAGAAAAAGGAAACCTGCTGAGAAGCGGTGTGGCCCGGCTGTTAGAGCCAGCTTGCTGGGGACTCAGCGTATGCCATTGCACTTTCACTTCCCTCCGTTCTTCTGGTCAGGTCAGTTATTAACAATTGCAAGAGGAGAACAGTATTACTTTCATGTGAGGATGTGTTTCTAAAGAGCTTGACTGTAATGGTAAGGAGCATATACTGCTATAAATCTTGGTGCTGTGAAAAAGATTCTAAACTAGCCTTTTTCTGCACCGTCAACTTACTCTCAGCTTCAAGGGTGACCCCTAGATTCACACTGAACAAAATGTCTTAGTACTGTCAGGATAGGTAAAGCAGAAAACAGGATCGTCCATCTGTCCCGGAGTCAAGGAATTAATGTGTCATTATGATAGTGAAATAGCTTCTAGATCTGCAGTGATGTTAGCTGGTCACTCTCAACATCTTCCCTCTCCTCACTAAAGCAACTCTCTTGCTTTGCTGCACTCAGCCACCTCTGGTTTTCTCTTGGGCTGGGAAGCACTTGGGAAGTGGCATCCATTGTCCCCGAGGAGAAGAATCTGAATTACTAATACTGGCAGTTCTTTGCCAAGCGACTTGATTTTTTTCAGTGAAACCTGCAGGGGCATCCAAAGATGAACACCCTTGGCAGTATCATACAGGCACTAGCTCCATATGGCTGACACTTAGAGAAAGGGGTCTAATTAGTTCTGGCAGTGGCTTATAATTCAAAATGACTTGCGTCCTCACTGAAAATACAAGTGTGTGGGCGTCTGGTAAACAGACAAAACAAAAAACACTCCTGATTTACAGATGAGCAAACCTGGTACACTGGAATCCTGCAGCTATGAGAAAGAAAACGACGCAGGTGTTGTTTGTTTTGGAGAATTCTCATGCTCAGTTGTCTTGATGACCAGTCCTTCTCAGGGGAATGAATTGAAGGCATCCTACTGAGTGGAAAAATGGTGAGGAAGATACAGAGACAGAAAAGAGAGTCCCTGCAAAACTCCTTCCTTTATATTGATTTATTAATGGTCAGCACAACAGTTCCTATCTTCCAAATATTGTAGTAGTCTTGGACCACTGTTTGTTTTAAATCTTAATTAAAGAAGAAATTTAACAAGTGATTCTTCAAAATGCAAACCTTTAGCATCAATATAGAGAAGTTTTGAAGTCTTCTTTTCCTAACAGCTTTAGTCTTCTCTTATTAGTTTTGCAATTAAAACTTAATCTTACTTCTATAATGTTATTTGCTCAAGAAGTGCATTGTATGATACAAACCTTAATAGCACTGATTGTAATAGTAATGTTTGTAGATAACCAAGAAGTACCAGATCAGATGTGCTTCCACACTTCAGTGCTTCAGTACTAATGTATCTTTTTGACCCAGTGGTATTTCTAATGGACTTACTCACTCACTGTTGAGCTTTCCACTTCCAGTGTTTTAAGCATCATCTACATCTTCCATAGCAACTTAATTTTTCTGCTGCAAATGCAGATGGATAACTAACGTATTGTTAATCTGTGTAATCCCCCCATTTTAACTGTCTTAGTACAGTATTTAAATATGGCTTCTTGTTCCATCTTGTTTAATTCTATTCATTTGCTCTATTTTGAAATTAGGTTGCAATGCAGCAGAATACCGTGAACAGCAGTAGTTAATTTTTTCCTCAGCAGTTGCTACATAACCTGTAGGCATTTTTCTTATCATTTTTGTACATTTGGGGCTACTTCTATTCAGGTAATAATTCATAGCTTGGTGTTGAAGATACAGCTCAGAGACATGCAGTTAATGAAAGAACACTATTCTGGCAGGCAAATGTCGCTATATTTTCAAGAGAAGCCTTTGAAGGATACAATAAATATGAACCAAGTAGGTATTTTAGCTGGTCACATGTTGTAAAACTGTCCTAAAAAATGAGAAACGTCTGCGTAGAGAAGACAAGTTATTACAGATACAGTCAACTGCACTTCAGATAATATGATATTGTTGCTTTTTATAGGGCCAAAAGAGACTTCTTGTAAAGTCAGCAGTAATAAACTGCTCCATGAGTATTGCTCTTAACAGCATACATTTTAATTGTAAAGCAAACTGTGAGTAACACCAAACTGCAGTGTGAAGTAGTTTTCTGTCACATTAAACTTTGATTGTTGTAAAATGCTTGACTAGCCCTTGGACAGCCAGGATTTATCACTAAGATGCTGCACAGGGGAGGAACTTTACAGACATGTATTAATAACTCATCTTCACTAATGCTATTCCCTAGCATTCTGGGACTAAGATACACACAATTTTCACTAATCCTCCTAGAAATGAAGATGAAAGCCTAATGATGGGAATGTTTTAAATCACTGCATCAAAATCTAAGTACCTGCCCAAGTCCTGAGAGCATATGAAAAGCAGGAGACTCCCAGAAGAACGAAACTTGGCTCTCTTTTCAGGAAAAGCTAAGTGAACAGACAGGGCTTTTGCCACCTGGCTTGCAGGCATGCTTCCTACTGTCCCTGCCATCTGTGTTGATAGCCATTTAGCCCACCACAATGGCACAGACTGTGTTGGGCTTCATGTTAAAGATGTTATTCATCTTTTGTCTGTGGGCACAAGCAATTCCTGTATTTGACACACCTCTCAACTCCAGATATTCAAAGGTTGTGAGATAGTTCCCAGAAAAAAAATCAAGGTTTTGACTCAGTATAAAAATATTTAATTCTCCTCTACTTTTGAAACTCACTAGATCACGTTTTCCTGATTGTTTTACAGCTATTTTAATCAAACAGAAAAGAGAAGATTCTAGTGTTATGCTGTAAGTACAAGACCTAATGTAACAAAAAAACCACAGACTAAAATTTGTGACACATGCAGTAAGACTGAGAGATATTAAAACTGTTACTTTGTTTAAAAGACTTGAAATGGAAAGGTGAGATTTCTGCTAATTTTAAGATATTAATCCTGCTGAGAAAGCCTGTTGTCTGTGTAAAAAAGAAATGGAATTTAAAAGAAATAAACAACTGCCAAACACAACCGTATTTCATTCTAGATACTTCATCAATAACTTCAGGAGGAAAGGATTAAAAGAAAAATATTAAATGTGATGACTTTGGGTACTTCGGTAAATTGGTTAAAGATTTACTCATGTAAACGATGCTGTGCAAGCAGGGCCCAGCTGTGGAGTTAACCCATCTACAAGTAGTGAATTTCCATAACTTTGCTTTCAAGAGTTTGAGCTTTTTAACATTTTGTCTGTAAAGGTTAAAAACTGAGATTGTTGTTCAGCTGACGTAGCAATACAATGCCATTTCCCTCCTTATGGACTGCAGTTATAAGAAGTACTTTAATATTTAGAATTAGAATGATGACAATAATAACTACAACAGCGACAATGTCTGCCACTGAGGTTTTCTTCTTAATGTGTTTAATAATAGTTGGATGATACCAATTTCTGTATGGCAGACTAGAATGTGAAAGTAAGTTTTGAAAAGAGAAGACTGAGTAGCAGGTTTGAATTTAAAGTATTTTTTAACTTTACAGTGCATATGATCATTACTACAAGTTTATGTCACATCAACTAAAGTATCTGTTGGAGTGATTCTCATTTCCTGATTTTTTTAAAAAAGCGCACAGTATGCTTACTCCGACTGAGATACTTCAAAGCTTTGTTCCAGTTGTTTCAAAACTAACAGAAATATGTTGCTCTGCCAGTCAGAATATATATTGTGTCAGAGCTTATCTTACAAAGCAGTGGGCTCTTGATTGTGATCCAGCTAAACACTTAGATACGTGCTTTATGTTGGCAAGTTGGATGCACAAATTTAGGTGCATCTTTAAATGCTCTGTTGGATCATAGCGTAGTGCCCTGCAGGATCAGAATGTGTAATACATAAATGTTTTTCGCAGATAGCATTAGCATCACACAGAGAGTACATATGCACAGACAGCTGTTGGAAGCTGTCAGGACTCCTTTTGGAAATGCATGCATAAGAATTGACATGTTTGTCTGCAATTTCTCAATGCCTGTTGTTTATTAGACATCTGTGATCACTGCTGATATGCAGGGGAAAGATGGGCTCTGGAGCTGGTGTGTCAGCACTCCACCTGAAGTGTTTTTAAGGAGTCTGGCATTCTGCTCAGTCTGTGCTTTATACCTTTTCACTCCAAGCTCTATCTTCACCAAGGAATTTGTAAACAGTTTTTGCGGAATGACTTTGAAATTTCTCCTTGTGCAGCAAAAACTGTGGCTATTTTTTTGAGACGAATAAATAACTCACAGAGAATAATTAATTAACTGAGTTTGTTCTCTTATTTTCTTTTGTATATATTTCTTACACTTGCAGTGATGACTTACTGTCATTGAATTGGCTGATAGTAAACACATCTGAGTTTTGGCTATGCATTCCCTAGGTAACATTTGGAAATGTTTTGTGCAACTCATTGCTTTCACTGTTTTGCAGAAGTTTACCTTAACCTAATTTATAGCTTTCCATGTAGTATGCTAGTATTCTTTCTCATTAAATCGATCTGGAAGCACTGCTTCTGTTCCAAAATGAATAGCTGTATTAGACCTTCCAGTGTGAAAATCTGTGTCAACTACATAGGTCACTCCAAAAGTAATGTCCTATTTATTTCCACAGAAACTGCAATAGATACAAAGAGCACAATAACACTATTTGATAGAGCAGATTTTCAGCTACAAAACACTATTTTTTTGTCACAGTCAGCACCATGAGCTATGCATTTGCACCAGCCTGCATGCCGCCCTTGTAACAATCAGCACTAGAAGAGGTGACCCACTGTTTCACAGCTGCTATGACAGCACCATAGATAGGAAATTGTAGGAAATTGTTGCTCATGCAGTCCATCTTTCATCAGCCCAGACAGATGGAAGTTAGAAGGTGCCAAATCCAGACTGTACAGTGAGTGCAACAGGACAGTCTAGACAAGACTGGCAATGCGCTCCATGGTCTTCAAATTCATGTGGGTTCAGAGAAAGATTGTAGGCTTCTCTGACATGACTCTGGAAGCTTAGTCAGCATCATGATGTAGTGGTCAGAATTGATGGTTTGTTCTGGTTTCAGGAAATCCAGAAGGATCACCCCTTTCCTATCGCAAAAGACAGTGCACATCACTTTACCCATTGAGGGCTGCATCTTGAGCTTTTTATTTGATAGGCAATTTGCCTGTCACCAAGCCATGGACTGCTGTTTTGAGTCTGGCTTGTAGTGGTGACACCACGTCTTGTCACTGGTAGTGATGCGATTTGGGAAACTGTCACCTTCAGCCTCATATTAGATCAATAGGTCCTGACAAAATTGCATGTGGTGTTCTTTCTGTTTCTGTGTGAGCTTTCATGGGATCAAGCTGGTGCAACTTTGCAATATTCCAGCGTTGCCACCATTGTTTCCAACTCACTGAAGCCAATATGCAGCTCTGTATACAGTTCCGTGGTCATAATCTGCCAATTCATGGGGATGAGCTGATGGAGACAGTCTTCATTTTGTAGTGTGACTACAGCACATGGTGGTCTGGAATGTGGCTTGTCTTTCACACTGCTGTCACCACTGTTGAAACGCATCACCCACCACCCTGCTGTGCTCACATCCTCTGCTTGGTCTACGTAAGCATTCACCAAGTGTTGATGAGTGTCAGTGGGTGCCATTTTTTCCACATGGAGGAATTCACTGACACAGTTTTGCTTCATCCGCGCTTCCATGTCAGCCGCCATTCTGTCAGACTGCCCCTCTGCTGCCATCTCTCGCACAGCAACAACTTGTAATGGGATACTGGTGGGAAGGTTCAACCTCTACTGCCATACTGTCAACATCTACCTCTGACGTCGTGGGACATCATCATAAAATAGTAGGCATTACTTTTGGAGCAGCCCTTGTAAGCAGTATTTACATTGCCATGAAACCCTAACCTCCTAGCCCCTGATGAATACCAAATAATAAAGTCCTACTGAGAATCACTTTCAATTAATCTGCAAATATAAATGCATTTATGTAAGCTTATTTGTGTTGTGCTTCAGATTCCATGAAATATTCACAGGACTTTTAAATTCACTCACTTTTAAATATTAGCAGCAATAAGCTAAATTAGTTCCACATTTGAGGAAAGTGGCCTCAAGAGGGGATTAAGCATTTTCTGAAGTAACTTTTTTCTGATTGGGTGAAAAGATTCAAGTCAGAAAGTTCTCTGACTATTTAATCTGGTCCTTTTGATCTCGTGGTTCAGGCAGTGTTTACTACAGGCCATCTGAGAGTTTCTGACCAAAATAAAATACCTTGCAGATAAACTTACAGGTTCTTCAGCCTGCTAGGGCTACTTCTTCTGCAAGTTCTGTAGTCTCAGCACTTCCCTGCCACAGAAGTCTTCTGCTCGTCTTTCTTTATACCAAATAATCATGGTGGCTGTTGATTTTAGAACTATTTTACCTCTCAAGCCTCTTTGCATACTAATATGGATGTTACACATCTACCCACTATTCTTGCCATATGGTCAAAGATGGATCAATAGCCTTCCTACCATCAATGAAATGTTTATATCCAGCTGTTTTTCTGGAAGAACCAAAGCTCAGTTCTGACTGATTGCTATCCTAACCTTCTTCCCACTTTTAAACATAGCCTGCTGCTTCTCAAGCCTCTGGATAACTGAGTGGAGATGACACTGATGGACTGGACTTTGTATTGAACAATAAAGCTGCTGAAGTCATCTCAAGCAAAGAAAACGAACACCATTGTTGCTATTTGGAAACTTCCTCTAAACAGGACAGGGAAATAAAGTGGTGCCCGCAAAGGATATTTAAAATCCAAGTTAAATTGCCTCTGCTGCTTTGGCTAAGAAAGAAGAATTGTGGTCTGACTCTTTATAGCTTAGTTTAGATTTAATTCCCAGCAGATCCTTACTGCACTTAGTGACTTTGAGGAAGAGAAGGAGTTGAATAGGCTCAGATCCATTGCCATACCTAGATACAGGCAATTGGAATTGAACCAGTTGTGCCTCTGCAGTATGGAGGGGAATTTTAAACTTCTTCATGGTAATGCCAACAACTAGCTCCAAAGTCAGGGGAGAATTTGGTCTGCTGCAGGGCATGAGAGAGACCGAGAGACAGAGGTACCTGATTACACAATATCTCTCAGTCAAGGTACTTCTTGATTACACATAATTAACCTTCTGTAGTCAATCTCATTCTGTGAGGTTGTGGAAAGCAGCTTTTTTTTTTTTTTTTTTTTTTTTTTTTAGTAAAAAATAACTTTCCTTACACCAGGGCTAAGTTCCTTAGAAAGATTTAAAAAAGAACAGTATGTCTTGCCTCCAAGTGAGATGAGTGATTGGGAGGAACCAGCTGTAAAAATGCTCATCCTGCTCCACAGCCAAGGCAGCACTGCTTCAGCCTCCACTGGTGAGAACACTGCTGTTCCCTCCATTCATCCCTTGCTTGTTCTTTTCTTGACAGCAGATGGGAAGCAGGACACAGAAAACATCCTGAAAAAGTGCTATTACATACTTATCTTTGCTTAATCTTGATTTTTCTGCACCTTCTTTCTTATTAGCTGGTTGGTTGTGCTGTATCAAGAAGAAATCTATTTATGGGGCTCTGCAGCTGGAAGTTGTTTACAATGGTAAATAGAAGGACTGTCTTTACAGAGATGTACAGACAGGCCCCAAGGGCACACCACGCAGAAAAAAACATTTTCACTTAGCAAGCCAGATCACTGTGCCACCACAGCCATAGTCACAGAATCACAGAGT
Source organism: Numida meleagris (assembly GCF_002078875.1). Lineage (NCBI taxonomy): Eukaryota > Metazoa > Chordata > Aves > Galliformes > Numididae > Numida > Numida meleagris. The sequence goes on along the minus strand of NC_034438.1, from coordinate 53,923,403 downwards.
GGATGAGGTTGGCAGGGTCCTCTGGAGGTCCCCAGCAGGGATACACAGGGCAGGTTGCCCTGTGCAACATGCAATTTGTCTGCAGAAATGCCAGCCAGACTCCACCTCGACAGAATGGGTATATCCTGATGCAGGACAATAGCAAAAAGGAGTTCTCCACTGAGCAAGTTTTCAAAACCCAGTGGTGTAATATCAGCTCCAAACCATCAAAACTACTGACGGTCTGAGAAAATTCAGAGATATCTTGTCAGGGGGACATACTATAGACATGTGCACATGTATGCACCCTTCACAGGCTGACACAGAAGTTACAGAGGTCATGAAAGCAATTTCATCACGATTTCTAATTCATTGATACAATCCCTGAATTAGTGGATAACTAGAACAAAACAACCCGTTACTATGAGTCCATTCAGTCTTTACTTTCCCACCTGCTCACCTTTTAGCACAGAAATTATTTAATTTCTCATGCATGTTGTGGCCAGATGTGCTTGGCCCATGCTGCCAGATTATTTCAAACTACAGTAATTTTTCTACTAGCATGAAACTTAATATCAAGTTTGTATTAGGACTCACAACATCACTGAACTTAAAACATTTTAGTTAAATAAGAGTTGACAATTTGTCAAACATTAACAGTGGAAACACCAATTACTTTCTCATAACACTAAGTCTAGATATATTATCAAGCTCTAGATTTTATGTATTTTAGTACTAGAGAGGCTTGAATCTCTGCTTAGATTCAGAGCTCACTCTGGTTGCAGTAGGTCCCTTTAGAAGACACCAACAAGAAAATTAACATTAATAAACAGGCTTCATAGAGGAAACAGTAATATATGAAGAAATCACATTCTTTCCAATTTTTCTAGAAAAGTAGCATACACAATAACCTAAATTATTTATTTTTAAATCAATTAGAAGCTTCTGTCATGGAAGAATAAACAAATTGCTTCCCTTTGCTCAGGAACATCTTCTTATGCATAAAACATTTTAGAATAACTCCAGTGTACAACTGGGCTGTATTTTTGTTAGAGAGTGGATTATGTGCCAAGAGACAGTTGGCTGGACCATGGTGTATGGGAACTGCTGAATCATGACCTGAACCACTGACTGAGCACCTGGAGGAAAGACCAGTCAGCCCTGGGAGCACAGGGGAAGGCAGTTCACCTGTATGACCAGAAGAGACCTCTTAGGCCTCATTTAAGGGCTGACTGCCACTGAGGAAGGATCTCTTTCTGGAGATCCCTCCTGTTGGAAGCCTTTCCCTGCAAACCCAGAATCTTCTGATACGGGTGAGCGATCTACTTCCCTTCTCTTGTAGCACCTCGTTATTGTGCTGGTGCTTCCACCGCTTTTGTAACACCTTTTCCATCGTGTTGGTCCTTCTGATCGCTACACATGGGAATGTAAGGATGCCTGCAAGAGCATACTTTCAGTACTGTGACATATAAAAAAGTCTGCTCTTTCATCTGTGAAGCAGGATTCTGGGAAGGGATGCCTTCTCCATGTCAGTAAAAACATCAGTTTTCCTCTATTCTTCTCCTGAAGAAGAAGATAGAGGAAATTGAGAGGGGAACGTGCTGTAATGACAATGGCCATGAAGGCTCCTCTTCTCGGTTTCAGCAGCAGCAGCTGTTATTGTCTCACTGAAAGGCAAGTTTTGTTACAGAAACAGCCATTTGCACTGAAAACCTGTTGTCCTAATTTGGTTTGCTTGTCTAGGCAGAGACAGAAATTGTTTAAAAGGAGACAGAGTGAGAAGAATATGGCTCCTACTTAATATTGCTGTTTATTTTTTATAAAGGCTGAGGTAATTAGGAGGTCTGATGCTAGCAGCATGTATGTAGGTGAGTGGGATAGCAGGCAGCCTGCAAGGACCAGCCCTGTCTTTGTGCATCATGCCTGGCACCAATCAGAGCTCTTTGTATATGAACTGCTTCCTCATGAATAGTGTGGTATTTCTATTGTGTGCAATGGAAGTTAATAAGGGAAGATTCATACCTCTCGGAGGGTAGTAGAAAGTAAATTGTGTAGCCTCATGGCTTCTCATCCCATCACCTGTAAAGACAGGGATTCCCCTGACACCATCTCAGAGCTGTACCTGACACATTGGCATCTCCTTGCTGAAGTGTGAGGAGGTGTTGTGCAGTTATGAGGAAAGCTCTTCTTATGTTGCAGTGATAATTGGTATTTCTTTCTTGGAGGCTGTTTTTCTGTGGAAGGGAGCTTGAACATATACAGAAGGAGGAAAAACATCTCAGATGAAAGTGGTAATTCGTTCTTGTGAGCTATGCTAAGTCATAATAATTTCTCAGTTTCTGTAGCTCCCAGTCATAACTCTGTGATGCTACTGCAAAATGAGAAATGGCCAAAGTAGGTATAGAATAGCTTGAGTTGGAAGAGACCTTCAGGATCATCTTGTTCCAACCCCTGCCATGGGTTGGACCACCCACCCAGCCCAGGCTGCCCAGGGCCCCATCCAACCTGGCCTTGAGTGCCTCCAGGGATGGGGCACCACAGCTTCTCTGGGCAGCCTGTGCCAGTGCAATGCCTCCCTCTGAGTAATGTATTTCCTCCAGTATCTAATCTAAATCTCCCCTCTTCTAGTTCAAAACCATTCCCTCTTGTCCTATTGCTATCAGTCTGTGTAAAAAGTGGGTCTCTCTCCTGATTATAATGTCCCTTTAAGTAGTGGAAGGCTACAATGAGGTCTCTCAGGAGGCTTCTCTTTTCCAGGCTGAACAAGTCCAGCACCCTCAGCCTTTCTTCTTAGGAGAGGTGCTCCAGATCTCTGAGCATCTTCATGACCTCCTCTGGACCCTCTCCAACAGTTCCATGACTTTCTTGTGCTGGGGGACCCAGGCCTGGACACAGTACTGCAGGTGGGGCCTCACGAGGGCAGAGCAGAGGGTGATGATCCCCTCCAACTCCCTGCTGCTACCCCTCTATTGATGCAGCCCAGGATACTGTTGGCCTTCCAGGCTGCAAGTCCACACTCCTGGCTCATGTCTAGCTTTTTGCCCACTAGAACCCCCATGTCTTTCTTCACAGGGCTGCTCTCAATGAGTTATTCTCCCAGTCTGTTCCCATATCTGGGATTGCTTCAATCCAAGTGTACCACCTTGCAGTTGACCTTGTTGAACCTCATTTGGGCCTGGAATATCATGGGCCACATTACAAAGCAGGTGCAGGGAGATGATCCTCCTCCTCTACTCTGCCCTGGTGAGGCCACATCTGGAGTACTGTGTCCACTCCTGGGCTCCCCAGTTCAAGAAAGACAGGGGTCTTGCAGTCCAATGGAAGGCTACAGAAATGATGAGGGGCCTGGAGCATTTCCCATATGGGGAAAGTCAGAGAGACTTGGGGCTGTTTAAGAGAAGAGGCTGGAGAAGAGAAGAATGAGAGGGAGTCTTATCAACACTTACAACTATCCAAAGGGTGGGTATCAAGTTGATGGACCCAGGCTCTTTCTGGTGTTGCTCAGCAACAGGGCAGAGGGTAACAGGAATAAACTGGAACACCAAAAGTTCCATACAGGTGTGAGAATGAGCTTCCTTACTGTGAGGGTGGCAGAGCACTGGAACGGTTGTGGAGTGAGGTTGTGGAGTCTCCTTCTCCGGAGATAAATTAAGACCCATCTGGATGCTTTCCAGTGCAACCTATTGTAGGGTATATGCCTTAGCAAAGGGTTGCACTAGAAGATCCCCAGAGGTCCCTTCCAACCCCTACAGTTCTGTGATTCTGTGATTCAACTAATTCCCTATCTGTTGAATTGTCCACCCTTCAAATCTGTATCTCTCCAATTAAGAGGTAAGGATATGGTGCTGGACCGTATTGAAGGCCTTGCAGAAGTCAAGGTAGATGACATCAATTGCTCTTCCTTTATCTACTGATGCTGCCATCCCATCATAGAAGGCTACCTAATTCCTTTTGAATCTTCTAAAATTCATTTGTTTCATTTGCTTTCTGTAGTCTCTCTCTTAGCATGATGACCTCCCAACATGCAGAATTTTTGTTTGCTTATTTAAATAATGACAATTGATTTAGATTCCTCACTTGCATGTTCTCTGTTACACTGTGTTCAAACAGCTCCTAGGCAAAATCTGGAAATGCAAATGCAGATGACAAAGACCAAACGCTGTTCAAGAGCATGTCACTGATGACACTATTTTCGTTCACAGTTTTCATCAGTGTTCACCATAGTGCCACTGTATGTCCCAAAGAAGACGTGGTTCTCATTGGATTAGGTCTTTACAGATACATTGTGTCTGCTAGCATGCAGTTTGTGGTCTGTTTAAGGAGAGAAAACCAGTGAATTTAAGTATCTATAAAGACTGAACCAAGAGCGAAAGATACCACTGTGCCTCTTGAATTGTACGCCACGTCCTGAATTGCTAGACTACTCTAATCCATGTGAACTACTTACGTGGCTACATGTTAAAGTCACGCATTCTGTCTCCTGAAAACATGATGGCTCTTGCTTCAACTCAGGTTTTATTACTTAGAAGAAAGTAAGCTGAGAGAACAAAATATAGCTTCTTTTACCTCATAGTGGGTGAGCTGCATACTGTCTTACAGAGAGCTTTGGCAGCATAGCTTTTGCCCAAGATGATTCAGAATACAGTGCCAGTAGAATGCTTTTCTGGCTGTATCTCTTTCATAGAGCTGTATAATAATGATAGTATACTCTCATGTTTTGGAGCTCAGGATGTCACTGATATAAAATCTGTATAGGAGGTACATATTACTTAATAGTTGAATTAACTTCTTTTTTCAGTTTTGAGAATGTAATATCTGCCTTTTTTTTTTAACTTCTTCAGAAGAGTAGCATTCCAGCAAAACTCAAAGAAAGCACAAAGAATATGATCTTTAAAAGATGCATCTTTGAATGCAACAGCTTATCATCATTTATTGGAACTGTCAAGCCTTTCCGTGAGGCATGTACTTCTTGCCCTGACTGCTTTCTTTCTCTTTCAGTCACTCTTCACTTTTAATGAGGCTAGTTTCTCAGCTATCTAGTACCTGCCTGAACTTTCTCAACTTGAGCCTGTTACACCTTGGTCCTCTTTGCACCGCTGTATGTGAATCACAGCATTTCCAGAGGCTGTGAAATATATGCGCATCTATTTGAGGATACTCTAACCTGCAGTATTTAGGGAAAGTAGTTTCATCGTACGTAGAAAATAGATTATGAAACCTTGTTATTTTCTTGTCACTTTTCTATGGTGATGTATAAATTGAATAGTTGTTCATTTTCTGTTTGAAATTGTCCAAAGTTTTTCTTATCTTGGAATTAAAGCCACTTTCTGAGAACTAAGAATTATTCATGCAAAGGAGGGGATTGAATTAAAGTTAATAGGCACATTTTAGCCTTGTGTTGCTGTGCCTCTGAGTGCTTGACTTTGCAGGCTTAGTGATTTTTCAAATGAAGGAAGTTGATGGGTGAAACTTCTTGTGCATATGCACATGTATATGCAAAATGAGTGGTCTGTGGTTTCTAAATCAGTGTCCTGTTCCCTTGATTTACAGGTATTGTATATAATTCAGATGACAGTTTTCTTTGTTACTTACCAAAAAGTAATACTCCATTTCTAGCACTTCTTCTGTGTTCGTATTGGTGAAGCAACAGAAGGTGGGTGGTTGGGTCCACGGCAGGCTTTTTAACATGAAGTTTTAGTTTGCACAATGCTGCAGTGTGATACAGTCTCAAATCAAAGGAAGCCTAAAGAAATAATTTATGCTTCAGGGGAAAAGTGCTGACCTGAATCCTGCAGCTGGCTCTCCCAAACAGAAGGCTAGCTGTTACAAGATAAAAATGAGAAAGTCCAGAGCAGTTCTGAAAGCATGTTTGTGTCTCAGACTAGCTGGTAGTTGAGCACTTTAAGAAGAATCAAAGGAAGTGATCAAGAGCTGAGGTCACCAAAACAATCCTCTTATGGTTTGTTTTGTTTGTTTGTTTTCTTGTTTTTCTTTGTTACTGTTGTTGTTTTTGTTGTTGGATTACCTCACCTGCATTGAGATTAGCTTTGCATTTTGACAGCTCTGCCCGCCTTTTACAATTGGCCTGCGTATTGCTAAGGTCATAACTTCCAGCTTGGCAGCTTCTGGTTGAGGAAGGGTCTCGAGAAATCAAGATTAGTGATATTATTCTTATGGTATGAGCCTGGTCAGTGACAACTAGCAAAAAAAGGCAAGTTCCATATCAAACTAGAAAGGTGATAACATATTCTAGAGATTAGAGTGTGTTTCCCACTTAGTGAATTAGTGAGCAGACAGCCTCTGTAAAAACTCTGCTGAGGGCTCTTGCCATTTGTGACCTTTATTAATGCAAAAGAACCTGAGAAAATTTGGGCAACTTTGAAGGCGTGGCATTTGCTCTGGAGAGTAACTCTGGAAACTATTTTGGCTACACTGGCAATGACTGGGCTTCTGTCACACTCACCTGGTGAACTGATGCGTTAATCCTTCTGAGTGATTAGAAGGCTGACTGCAAGTTGGCTGCCTGTCTTATGGGAATGTAGACTTCTAGGCTCCCTTCCCTTCCCTACAGGCATCCTTCTCTTGTACAATTACTAGTCACGTATGGACCACCACCCACATTCTCTCATCTCTGAATAACCCCATCAATCATATCTAGCTGGTGCAGCATGGATGTTAATTTTTTCCTTTTGCCAAGTTTTGCTCATTTAAGATAGTTTGTATTTCTGTGGTGATTGTCTGAGAATGGAGAAACACTGTTTTTGTCACATGCTGCACTGAGTAAACACCAGTATGGAAAGTATTGCTATAGCCTGCATGTCCTACTGTCAGTCGTGGCTTTCTGGCCTTAGCAATAGGATGTGCATTCACAGCATTCAGCATAAACCTGAATTCATTGTATGCATTGGTACTGAACGATGTTGCTTGATCCTGCACTTGTTAGCCAGGCTGGATCTAACAGCTGGCATATTTTTCTGGTTCAGGTTCTTCAGGTGAAGGAAGAGGCAGAATTAAGATGCAGTGCCAAAGCTACCAATAAAATTAAATGTTAAAAACTCAGCAAATGTGAATTTTAGTTCTGCCTGTAGGGCAGTGAACTGAAGACAGTAAACTATTTGGTATTTGGCCTACAGGTGCATCCTAGATGTGTGCCAGCACACACCAAAGGCATCCCTGCACCAGGGAGAAATTTCTTTTCTTGGCTGTAACATTGCACAAGAGCTGAAAGAAGTGGTGGAAGATGGCATAGCAAGAGCAGGAGCAGGAATGAACGTACTTACAGCCTATAGAACATCCTGACTTTTATCAAAAGCAGTGCGACCAACAGAACTAGTGAAGGAATTGTCCATCTATACTTATCACTTCCTGCTACTACCAGAAAGGAGAATGTAGAAAGGTAGGTGTTGGTCTCCTGTCTTAGGGGACAGGATTTGAAAAACAACATCAAGTTGTGCCAGGCAATGTTTAGATTGTATATCAGGAGGAACTTTGTCACGGAAAGGATGGCTGGGCATTGGAATGGGATGCCCAGGGAAGTGGTAGAGTTCCCATCCCTGAAGATACTAAAGACACATGTGGTTGCGGTGCTTACAAACAGGGTTTAGTGGTGGACTTGGTAATGATGTTAAGTGATTGTTAGACTTACGGATCTTTCCCAACAATGATACAATTTTTCTATGATGTATAACTACATTACCTGTGCTGATTTCCGCCTCTATCTACTGACATTTGGCTGTTCTTGGTTATTTCCCACGGGGCTGAATGGCAAGGAGCCCTCTGAAGCTGGGTAGAGAGGTCCCAGTGATTTTGACATGATTTTCCCACAAGCGTAAGGAGCTGCAGATGAAGTAGCACAAAGCTATGGATTCAGAAGGAAGGAAAACGGCAATGTGGAAACAGAGAAGATATCTGCTCTTCAAAATATCTTGTAGGAAGAAAATACCAGGTGCGGTTATGTTGTTCACTCTGCTAATGAGTCTTTCTCTGGACTTCGAGAATATGTTTTTCCCATATTTTCATTGTATTGACAAAATCACTAATTAATGATGTTTTAGATGATAAGACATAGGAAGCTTTGAGCTTTGCTTATTCCCAGACTTCAAAACTAACTTAACATATGCTGGGTGGGATTTCTGCACCCTCTCAAATATGCTTAGTTTTCCTAGAAAATGAGAATGCAATGAAAATAACTTTCAGTGAAAATCCACTGGTTTTGTTCCCATGCCCTCTCCCACTTGCTCATTATTAACAGTTTCAAGGAAAGTTTCTCAGTCATCCTAAGAGCTCACTTATCATCTGCATTCTCCATTTTCTCCCTATACTTTGTAACTTCATATGGCTCGCGTAAGGACAGTTAACACCATTCATGCCAGCCACTACCAACTAGTCCACCATCTAGGTAACAGATGTTCTGAAGAATTTGCTGCATGTTGTCTTCTGCAGCTATGATTCATGTGAGATGGGAAGGAACCCATTTTTCCCTGGGAGAGTTCTCAGTTCATGCTGCAGATCTGAGCCGTACTGCTGCTGTGACAAATGGGTTTTGACACAGAGGGAGGAAACAGATTCAAACTGTCAGGATGCACTCACTGCACCTAGTTTCAGCCTTCCTCTGGGACAGTCAGATTTCACCATACTTTTTGCAGTACATCTGACCTTGCTATTGCATTCCACAGGGAACTGTATTTGATGGTAACATGCTGCATATTCTCTTCTTTCTTCTGTACGTGTTCTTCCTCACAAACAATTGTGAGCTTGAAGTTGGGTCAGACATGAATTGTCCAGGGTGAAATATACATGTACTGCTCTTGAAGGTGGCTCTGGTTCTGACATTTTTCATGGCTGTATCCCTTGTTCAGTGTGCAGTGAAGAGCTGAAACTCAGAGGTGTATTTTTGTTGAGATACATTATATGACATCAGCAGCTCACATAGCTCACTGCAAACTTATTTAAAAAAACAAGAAAACTATGAGAACTCTCTAGTGTTATGTAAACATTAGTGACTGGAGGTTCTTTCTGAGGGTTAGCTGTTATTTAAAAAAAAAAAAAAAGAAAGAAACTTTTAGATAGATTTCCTTTCTTCAGCCCACAGTGGATTATTAATCTCTTTTCCACTTTTGAGGCAGCTCCAAGCTGCGTCTCTTTTCATATGATCACAAGCTCAAATATTCGTATAGTAGTTTTATTAGGACTTGAAAATACTTACTTGTCTGCTGGAATCATAATTTTTGCTGACTTTTATAGCATGCCTGTGATTGTAACATAATAGTTGATGTGCTGATAAAGGGAGTAAAAAAGAAATAAGCTACCTTAAATGGAAAAAGTACAATCAGACTTGTAGATAACTGCTAAACATGAAAATTAGAATATGCACATTAGTATATATCCTCTTGTTTATTGACCCCTTTCTGCCTTAAATAACTAAGCTATGTAAGTAAAAAAGAGTATCCACGTGAGCAAGTTTATTTCTTCGTATTTCTGGCTGCTGGTGTTTACAGATGGTGACAAGAATGTGTACGTCTCATCTTTGAGGTGCTCAAGCCTCTTTCAAAAGTTTGATGCCCACTCATTGGCTTCTGCTAATTGCATTTGCACATTGTATGTACTAACTGAAGAGAAGAAAGTAGAACCTTGCCAAACTGTATTGTCTGCCTGTCCAATGCTGGCTAACGGGCTATGCAAACACTTGACATGAAACACAGAATGAAGACAGTGTTCTTCAGCTTTCTTGTCCTGGTTTCTAGGTCTGTCAAGTAACCTTGATCTATTAACACCTTTATTGAGTTTAAGCATAAAAGTGTCTTTGATTTTTGTTATCCTTTCACCCATTATGTGAGTTCCACAGCTATAGTTGAAAAATCTTTTCTATATGCCAGGTTAAATGCATTCAAAGCCTCTTTAAATCCACTCCTTTTTTTTATGCCAACAATCTCCTTTAGCTTAAATAGTTCTGTTCTTCTCCTGATGTTTACCCCTGAACTATATATAGACAGCAAGCATTCCTTCTCCAGATTTTTTTTGCTAGGCTAAACATCTTTCATCGTTTAGTTGTGCTCCCTTAGGCAAGCTTCACTGTCTGTATTACTTGCTTCCAATTTCAGTTCAGCCTGCTATGAGACTGTTGTCCATAACTGAGCACAAGAGTTCATATGTGCCCTTGGGCAGAGGAAGTGCCATTTCCTTGCATTCACTAACAGCATTTCACTCATTAGTGTGTTCCACAGAGGACAGAGAAGACTTTCCTTCTTTTTTTCATGGACCATCTTCCATGGGCTGTTTAGTCTGAGCAGCATCAGTTTTTTGTGTTAACAGCAGACTGAGCTGCAAAAACACACTGCTCTTAGCCCTCTCTTCCTGCTATGGCACAACATCTCTGCAATTGAACAAGGGAGGCCTGTCAGTGTTTTACCCAGTAATAAGCACTCATATGCATGCTGCACATTCATGGGCACTCCAGAGCACATAAACTGTAGTGCTAACAGGAATTTCCTTGCCCGTCCTCTGCTTTGGGAGTCCAGGCATAACCCTTTGCACTAACTGTGGCAGTTATTCATTGTCCTTTGAGCTGGAGAGACTGGAGATGTGCTGCCTCTGAGTGTGTGTGACTTCTGGGTGGCCCAGGGAACATGGTCTTCCTGGCAGCAGCCTTGCACTGGATCCTGCTGCCACGTTGCATGGTTCAACCTGCTCAGACCATCCATTGTGCTCTGCTGGTGAACTGTGATGCACAAGAAACTCTAGAAAAGGACTACGCCTTGCACAGCAACTGCTTCTATCCTTGGTGCCCTCAAGTGCTGCCCCAGTGAGTCAGTGTATGTTCCTGATCTTCCTTCTATTGCTCCATGGCATGCACACAAATTGTGCCAAAGTCCAACATAAAGGTGCAAGACAGAGCACTCATTTCTTCTCTTTGCATATTATTAGTTGACATAAAAGACATCTTAAAGGTCCTGAGCCATTTGTGGAGGCAGTGCTGACCAGTCAATCAGAGTATGTATCAGACATTTAATTTTTGGAGAATAGACAGCTCTCTTTGAGCATCAACAGCAGGAATAAAAAGCATGTTTTTTCTACTTGTTTATTAAAGAGACTTTAGTATACAGCTCTGGTGGGCTATTCAGTGTATTCTTTGGGAAAGGCGGAAGTTTTACTTTGAGACAGTTCAGTATACATTTCTGAATACTAAAGTGAACTGTATTTATTAACTGCAACTTAATATGTAGCTTGTCACTAATTCTCCAGTTTTTTTTACAATATTCTCCTCTGCTTACTTTTTTTTTTTTCTAATACGTGATACTGAATTAGGACAAGTGTTGGGCTTGCTACCTACATGTAATTGAGCCAGTGGGTGTTTGTTGTACATATAAGCAAGAGTAATTTGTCTAATGACTCATGCTTACTGCGCCTATCTTTTAATGTGCAGTTGAATTGCCTTTGTAGATGGAGATCAGCATGAATACGTACAGTTTGGGGAAAAAAGATCCACTACCAATGTAGCAGTATTAGTTGGGAAGTTAAAAGGTTTATACAAGTATTTATGTTCCAGATCCCTGGGGTTTTATTTGCTGCATATTACTGGCAAATAAGCTACTGCTACTGTCAAGCCTCTCTTCTCGCCCAGAGACAGAGAAAATTACATTCAGAAAAGTTCTGAAATAGGTCTTGCAAGGCAGAATTATTTGATGAACCTGGATTCCTTCTTACCTGCAGGGTAAAGGCTGTTTTATTCCAGGCAAACACTACTTTATTTTTTAATGGAAATTGAAGATGTTTTTATTATGGAAGCAAGTATAGTAGCTTCAAGTATTCATAAGATTATTCTTAATGTACACATATGCCAGCAAAATATTCATTTTCATAATAATTAGTGTTTATTTTGTTTAGAAAAATAAATAATGTGTGTAAATGTGATGATTTTCACATGAAAAATAAAACTCAAGCTTGTCTTCAAAAAAGAGATGTTGTCCCAAAGTTTTTTTCCATTCTTTTATACAGTTTGGTGGGAATGAAATAATATGCTGCAGATCATGGGAACAAGCAGAAAATGTGATGGCAGAGTAACAGCAGTGTTTGAGGTAAATCTATATTAACATCAGCATTTCAGACTATGACATTCTTGTCTCATAAATAAAAAAATTGAAGCAACTGCACAGATGGAAAATAAAATATGCTCATGGAAAATTGAAATAAGCGTTACATATTGGCAGGGTTTCTTTCCTTGTCTTTTATTGGTGGATAATCTTTCAACTTCTAGAACATATTTTCTATCTCCAGCTGTGCCTAGTCTTGTTTTGACTTGATGATAATTAACAAAGGAATTGAACAGTTCTAAGTTGAAATATACATACATAGGTCATGTTCAGATAACTTTTTTCGTTTATCTTCGTGCGTGTATTGTTAGAATAGTGACATTTCTTTGGCTGTAAATGCAAGTTTTATTTGTAAGTTTTATCTTCAGATATAAAATTAATGTGGCATTACTATGTTTATCTCATTTCAAGCTGTATTTACAATAATTTAACTTTCTTTGCGTGACCATTTCTGATGGTTCTCCCGGTTTCAGATAATTCTGTTTTGAATTTGAAGTTAAGTACTATCTTCAGTTTCTTTACCAGGGATGATTCTTTGGGAGAATAGATGGTCAGGAGAGGAGCGGAGAACAGGAGAAAAGGTTCTTCCATATACAGCAAAAAAATCAGTTGAGTGTGAAGAAGAACGAACTACTGTCATATTCCACTCATAAAAGTTTCAGAAAGCATTTAACCTTTCAGCTAAATTACTATGAAGTCGACAGCTTTGTCACCTTAAGCTCATGCATTAATTCAGGGCCAGATAGGCTGACCCAATGCTTGAATTAGGCCTGCAGATTTCATTTTCAATTCACTTTTCTCAACAGATCAACCGAAGGGGATCAGCCCCTTGCCTCTAGTCATTCCATGCTTGGACACCCCTAGTATGCATTGAATGTAGGCATAATCTCTCGCTGACCATTCAGGGCAAGGTTTCCCACTTGATTAAAAGCAATTTCAAACAATACTTGAGGCTAATGGAGAAGAATACTGAACCAGAGGCATCCTGATAACCTTCAGTTTTACAGGTTGCCAGTTTTGCCATGCCCTGTTTTCTCAAAGTCCTGGGCTGCAGATACAATATCTTGGTGAAACTTTGAATATTTATTACCAAGATGCTGCCTTTAGGTTTATTGCAGTCTGGTGCAATTAAAGGATTGGATACTCCTGTCATTCAGCTCTGTGGGAAGTGTGATATTTCCTCATTTCACACCAAGCTTAGTCATTCAGACAGACAAGGAAGAGGGACATATGTTCAGCTCTGGATACCTGAGATTGCAGCCAGGCCTCCTCAGATTCACAGGACAGACAGGTGTAGTCTCTGATGCTCCAATCTGTCCTCTGAATGAGCTGGGTATCCACAGCATATGCTCTGGGAGGAAGAGCAGGGCATAAATGAGCCAGGAGTCCAAACTGATGCAGCCATTACTATATTCTTGCTTGGGTATGGAAATGAAGAGCTTTTTAGATTTACAACATTCATCCTCTAACTGCAAGCATTAACTTTTTACTTGTTTGTCTTTTTTAGCTGGCCAAAAATAAGAATACTAGAGCACTAACTTCTTTTTCCCCCTGTATTACTGCACCTTATTTTGTTCTCAGTCCAAGGGAAAGGCTGGCTGTGGTGGATTATTTCAGGGTTAGGCTTTCTGGCATGTTCCTTTGTCTCTTCTAAGGGCAGCTGTAAAATGCATCATGAATCCTTCTGGGGAGTATTTTTGAGAGGTAAAAAAATGAACTCCTCTACTGTTACTCCTCTCCTACTGGTGGAGGTGGGTAAGTGTAGGTGGGATGAAGCTTTGAGGGGCAAGTGCCAGCCTTTGAATCAATGTCTTACTAAATGTCTTAACAGACAGAATTAAATATATTAGTAATAAGAATCATAGAATCATTAGGTTGGAAAAGACCACTACGATTATCTAATCCAACCATCAGGGATATTGCATCTTCAAAGGGTGGCTAAAAATAGCATGCTTAGTGCCCAGTGCATACAAGTATAAAGCCCTGACTGAATACAGACACACAGCCCTCACAAGGTAAGTGAATCAAAAATTCTTGAAGCCTTGTGAGAATCCCAGTGTTGCTGGCTGATACACCTGTCTCTGAAGAGACACAACTCAAAGCCTCATTCGGAGACAATGAACAAGTGATTACAGAAGACGTCCTTGGATATGCCTACCACATTTATGACAGCCTCTATATGCCTGAAGGCTGAAACACATTTGAAAATGTGCCAGTACTGAGGGCATTATAAAGCTTTGAAGTTAGAGATGACATTGCCATTCAGGATGAATGGTTGTCGTTTTGAGAATCTCCTATCAATTTAGCGATTTGATTGCCTGTTTCTTGTTCAGCCCACACATACTCACCTTGTCATAACATGAACCAGTAGATACTTGGAAATCATGCAATCTGTTCATTTCCAAAGTATAAATATGATGATGAAGATAGCAGGAAAATATGAACAGGGACCCCATGTGGTATGAACCAGGCTGCAATTTCCATGCAGACAGATTCTTTCTAATAGCAGCCAAGGTGCCCAGGAAGGACAGTGAAGACTCCACACACATGCAGTTATCCTTCTTGTTCCAGATGTCAACAAACTAACAGAGTTTCATTGATTAACACTGGACAAACATGTGACCTTCTCTTTTATTTTTGCACTCAGAAAAGAAAACACTGGATGAACAATAAGGATGTGAAAAATTAAAAAAAACACAATGATCTTCCAAAGGTACTGTTTTTTAACTTACATTGTAAAAACTGGAATTCACTTCTGCAAGTTGCTGGTACTGCTTTTAGTCTTGCAACTGCAGAACACATAATTGTCCATCAAAAGGATGAGAATACCTATTATCCTTACATAATTTTACTGCAGAAATTATGGTATACAGCTTTGGTACATAGAAATATGTATACTTAAATAACAATAATGCTGCTTAAAGAATAAGTGGCCTTAAACTGATTTAAGATTTCTTCTTCTGTTGTGGCACCTTGATAGCTTGTGATGAAATAACACCATTAGCACACTATGCTACACATTCTCATTGCCAGAGCTCTGAAGATGATGCAGCAAATTCTGAAAATAAAAAAGAAAGTAATGTTCCAACAGCTACTGTTTGGGTCTACATGCTGTCAACTTCCATTTTTTGATTGCAATGGGACTCTATTTGACTCTGTAGTTGTCTGTTTTTTTCTCTTTTTACATTCAGAAATCTACACTCTGACCCTTTTTCGGCTTCTGCCCAGTAGAAGTTAATTGGGGGGTTAATGAGATTGTGGTGACTGAGGATATGCACCAGATGGCATAGTCTGACTAACTTTGCTTAATTTACACATGGATTTTCTATGGATTAAGTGACCTTAAATGTCATTGGCTTTCTAACTGTGAAATAGATCTGACTCCCGAGGAGAGTTCCCTGGGCGGAACTACATAAGCTACTAATGACATCCATGTGAGATATTTAAACTGTGAGTGCAGAAGTAACTCAAACTCTGTTGTTCATACCAACCAAGAATCTTACTGTTTCCTCCTCTGTGGACTCAGCTCTGCAATGCCCACAGACATGCTTAATTTCTTTACAGCCAGGTTGCTCCTAGTACTTCAATTTATACCACACATGACTGACTGTCAGGACTGCCATGGATCTCAAATATTTATGAGGTTCAGATGTCTAATTTGTGGAGTTATATTAACTTTCTTTTTTTTCTCTTCCTCCCCTCCCCTCTTTTTTTGTTTGTTTCATTTGTTCGTTTCTTTTTTAAAGCCAGTGTGAGTCTACTTTTGACTTTCTGAAGTATCTATTGAACATGCATGCTAACTACAATTATGATTGAATTATGTGGATATATAGCATAACTTTTCCGAAAATTATTAATTGAGAAAATGATAGGAATGTCCAAGATTTTAGTATGGCTAGTGAGTCTCTTGAGAAACATCTCAAAGAGAAGAAGTGGGGGAAAAATTAGATTAGTTCAATTTAGTTTTGCCAGGATCTCCTTTATGCAATTTAGAAATGATTGACAGCAGTGATTCCAGCTTGTTCTCCTAATCAAGACATTCAGAATAAAAACAGCTCAGACTGTACTGCTTCCATTGCATTACAGAGACTCTTGGGGCTTCCCAGAGGTTGCAGTTGTCAAAAAGCCTTGCAGAATCCACTCTGAAAAAGCAATGGCATGTCCCTGACATGTTTCAGGTATTGCCAAGACCCATCTGATTCGTGGCTCCTGCAGTGGGTACGTGGGCATCTGTAGGCTGCTGGAGTTCTCTGAGCTTGTGGAGATGGTGGTTTGAAGCCAGCATAACAATGTGTGTGCCGGGCACTCACTGCTGTGCAATGTATTGTGTTATATGCTCACCAGTGGCACTACGTTTGTGCAAGCAGTTAGATGTGTCATTAAGTGTCCCTGGTGCAGAAAATGTTTGCAGTTAGGTGACCAGCCATTTAAATTCTTTTCACCAGCAACTCTGTAAGACGCCAAATCATAATCCTTTCAGAGCCCCAAGATTTCCTTTACAACCAGTGATGATCATTGGTTGCAGAGGCAATTAAGGAGGATTTAATCAGATCTGGATATAATCCATCTCCATTTTTCTTCATTATCAAAAGTGCTTTCATGAAAGGTAAGTGTTGAAAGTGCTTAAAGTGTTGAAGAGTCTTTCTTTTTCTGAAAAGCATAAATGCTCTGATAAAAATGATTCTGTTGCTGTATGTAATAGTAAGATGGTGAACTGTTGTGCTGTTTAGTTATGAAGAAGACTGCCAGGATGCAAATACACAGACCATGAGGATCTACTCCTCATGACTATGGACTGTGGCTCATATTTCAGGATTTCCAACCTTGTACTCTCAAAGCTGACAGCTAAATAGGCAGACACCATCTCCTGCACTCCCACCTGATTTGCAAAATATATGGAGCTATGCAGCTGTTGTGGTAGTGGCATCAAGGCTCAAACAGAAGTGGCAACTTCTGTGCACTGCCTACAGCCTGGACTGATCTGATTTTCACAGTCCAAGAGCATCAGCAGAAAATATGAAAAATCTAGACAGTGCATAAGATCTCTGCAACTTCTGATCACTTGTCTCCCTCAAATGCAGTAAGGAGAAAGAGAGAGCCAGTAAATGTTGCCTGGCCTCCTAAGGAGTAGAAGCCTCTGAAAGTTTCACTGAATCTTTAGTATAGTGGGATCATCCAACAGAGCTCTTGAAATCATTGGGTTGTGTTACTATTTTCAGATCTTGCAGCTTGGTGAGGAGGCTTGCAAAAAGAAAAAAAAAAGCCAACGACCTCATAGAAAGGGAAGTTCATTTTCATCTAAGAAGCTTAGGCTCAGACTTGACCAAGCACAGCTAGATGTGTGAGAGCAGTGCCCTTTGTGTTGAGCCTCCTCACTTTCCTACAATAGCACAAGACCATATGCCTCACTGTGAAGGCAACATAACTTCAAATACACTTGCCTTTACTTATAAAGCACAAGACTTATCTGGAATGATGAAACAATTCCCAATCAACCTGCTGGATGGTTTAAGAAATGAATATTTACTTTGCTTTTACTTAAGTCATATACTATGTACTTTTGCATATGTTTGTTTTAGATGAAGATCTCCAGTATCTTGTCAGTTTTAATTTATTTCAATGTTCATATCTTCCAGCATCTTATTTTCATGGAGGAGCAAGCCACCGGCCGTTTTTCCTATTTTTCCTCAACTTCCATGGTTACACTCCTACTTATTGACATTTATGTTAGAGAGCAGTTGCAGATTCAGATGTACTTTGGAGTTGTGCAGGGATCCTTCGATACTCTGCAAACCCAGAGGCACAGCAGGACCTGCCTGGCAAAAGGATGTGGGGGACAATGACATGAGGTGGGAGTATGGTGAGTCACTAAGTGTCACATGGAGCTGCAGAAAGGTTGGCCCAAGTGACAGCCCTGCCTCAGCCTGGCTTTCCTGCTTTTCCTCTGCTTGGAGGAGGATAACATAATCACAGAATCATAGGATGATGCTAAAGCAGGTTCCCTACAGCAGGTTGCACAGGAAAGCATTCAAGTAGGTTCTGAATATCTCCAGAGAAGGAGACTCCACAACCTCTCTGGGCGGTTAGCACCTCTGCTGTCACCCTCACAGAAAATAAGTTTCTCCTCATGTTCAGATGGAACTTCCTGTGTTCCTGGCCCCATCCACTTGACTCCTACTCTTTAAATATTTATAAACAGTGATGAGTTCCCCTCTCAGTCTTCTCTTCGCCAGGCTGAACAGTCCCAGGTCTCTCAACCTTTACTCATTAAGGAAGATGCTCGAGGCCTGTAATCATCTTTGTTGCCCTCATCTAGACTCTGTAGTAGTTCCCTGTCTTTCTTGAACTGGGGAGCGCAGAAGTGGACGCAGTACTCCAGATGTGGCCTCACCAGGGTGGAGTAAGGGGGAAGATCATGTCCCTCAACCTACTGGCCACACTCTTTATAATATGGCCCAGGGTATCACTGGCCTTCTTGGGGTCACTTCTGGCCCACAGCCAACCTGTTGTCCACCAGGACACCTAGATCCTTCTCTGCAGAGCTCTTTTCCAGCAGGTCAGACTATAACCTATACTGAGGCATGCAGTTATTCCTCCTCAGGTGCACGATCCTATACTTTCTCTTGTTGAACCTCATGTTCCTCTCCACCCAACTCTCCAACCTGTTCAGGTCTTGTTGAATGGCAGCACAGACTTCTGTTGTGTCAGCCACTCCTCCCAGCTTTGTACTGTCACCACGTTTCACAGTCTTGAAGGAGGATGCCATTAGCTGAATGGTGTGCACCAGATCCTGATCGAGAACTTCCTGACAATTCATCTTTTGGTTCAGCAGAACAGTTTCAGTCCTACACCCTTACACTTGGAGTGTTTATGTTATTTTGTGTTATAAACTCAAAAAGTGAATGAGCTGTTCTTGAAAAGGCTGTTCGGATGTTTTCCGTTGACAAATTTCTCACTGTACTCTTCTAGTTTTTTCTTTTCGTCCTTTCCTCCCCACTTCTGATTTGGATTTGTTACCTCCAGATAGCTTTGTACAGTTTATAGCAAGCCAATGTTCTGATGTTTTTAAAGCAATCTGAGAGAGACAGTGCATTTCTGACTACTATTTCATGAACAATAGTGGTACAGTATTGTGCTTCAGTAAAGCTTGAAATGTTACTGTTTTGTACTTGTTTCATTATTTAATGCAGATCTAGATAAATGAAAAACTACAAGGTAAATCTTTCCTCTCCAAAGTGACACTATTTAATAAAGTTTTAGTGATGCTGTTCACCTCCGAAGAAATGTACTAGCCTTCTAGCACTTAAAAACTAAGCTTTTGTGTTTTCATAGAGTGATTGCCCATCAGTCCAAAAGGTATGCCATTTGGTAGGAAATCACTGAATCAAATGACAGCTCATTTGAAATAGGTGTGCCTGGGATGGAGGTATTGGTATTTGGTTCCCTAGTCTGAACATCAAATGTGCTTTTTAAAAATGCACCTGTAGAATTCATATTGAAAAGAGAAGGGTGCTTTCTGCCCTCTGCTCACACAGTCACGATCATTATCTATGCAGGTATTCACCCACTTGGTAACACCACACAACATTACAGGGTATTGACACCAGACCCTTTCCAGTGTGCTCGTGTCTCCCTTTTACTGATGAGCTCCAAATTGGTCACAGAACTCTAAGTATGGCCTCACCAATGCTCAGGAAAGATCACTTCCCTCAGTTTGCTGGCAACACTCCTCCTAACGTAGTCCAGGATAACAGTAGCTTTCTTTGATGCAAAGGCACACTGATGGCTCACGGTCAGCTTGGTGTCTACTGTGTCCAACTTTGCAAAGTTGTTTTCCAGCTGGTCAGACCCCAGCATGTGTTGGTGCCTGATTCCTCTGCCAGTGCAGGACTCCGCACTTCCCCTTGTTAAACTGCATGAGGTCCTTGACAGTTCATTTCTCTAACTTTTTAAGGGCCCTTCGGATAGCAGCACAACCATCAGATAAATCAGCCACACATCCCCAAATTTGTGTCATCTACGATCTTAGTGATGGCACACTGTACTCCATCAACCAGCTCATCAATAAGACATTAGGGGCATATTGCTGGTTACTGGCCTCCAACTAGACTTTGTGCCAACACTTCCTGACTTCTGGGCCCAGTCATTCTGGCACTTTTTAACCCACCTCACTGTCTGGCCATCCAGCCCACAAATCCTCAACTTCTCAGCCTTAATGAACTCAAAGTAGACAATATCCAGTGTTCCGTGTCATGTACCATCTCTGTCGTTTTATTGCAGAAGCTTGTCATGTTTATCAAGAATGATTTCCCTTTGGTGAATCTATGCTGACTATTCCTAACCATTTTCTCATCCTTCATGTGCCTGGAAATGTTTTCCAGGATTACCTGCTGCATCACCTTCGAGGAGACTGAGGTGAGGCTGACTTGCCTGCAATTCCCTAGGTCTTTCTTCTCAAAAAAATGAGTGACATTTGGTTTCCTCCAGTCGTTGGGTGCTTTTCTCAGTTGCCTTGATCTTACACAGATAAATGAGCATGACCTCTCAGTGATATTCAGCACCTAATCTAGTACTTATGGTTGCATCCCGTTAGGTCCCATGGACTTATGTGCAACCAGTTCACTCAAGTATTCTCTGTCCTGATTTTTTTCTATTGCAGGATGAGAATTCCTTGCTCCAGACTTTCCTCAACGTCTCTAGGTCCCTAGTTTTTGCATGCCAGGCTTAGTTGTAAAGTTATCTTTTAAAATATTTACTTAATCATTCACAAGAGAGTTGCAGCTGAAATTAGTTTTGTAAGGGGATGCTTCTCTGCTGAAATGTTTTCTCTCATGCTTTCCTCTAAGTCAATGAAAAGCCTATATACTTTGCTTGATTCTGGTTTTATAAGTGGGAGGCTTGAAATGAAATCATGAATGTAAATGAAGATAATTAAGTGCTTAAACCTAAATTACTCAAAAAATCTCAGCTCAGAAGCATGGGTGCAAAGTGAGAAGAAAAGTTGGGTCCCAACTTTTTTATCTGACCTCTTAGGATCCCCTTTTTGTTCTACTTTCTTGGGGAGAAAGACAAATGTATCTATCACAAGCATTTCCTCTGTTCCAGGCATTGCATTACTAGCCCTGTGGTGGGTAACTGCAAGCAAAGGTCTGTCCCTCCTACTTGCGCCCTGCCTCCTATGTTAAACAATGTTGTCCTAGCAAGGAGCATAACACAGCCAGTCAGGCATTCCCCAGCCACCATCCTCCACCGAGAGGAAAGTCCTCCAGATGGGTACAGCTCTAATTGCATTGGAGCGTGTTTTAGTCCATCTCAGCCACAGTGACTGTGTGCTTTCATGCTTTATTAGTCTCAGATGTACTACTACTGCAGGGATTATTGCAGCTATTTAACCTACTGAGGGTGTGGAACAGGAAAGAAGAGAGGTAAAGATATTTCTCTTCTGAAGATTTCTAATGTATTTTTTTTTACCTCTCTGTTTTTCCACCATGTGAAGAAATTAGGAGGCAGAAGGGAGTCTAACTCAGGCTGTAATAAAGAAGTATTTGTTTCCTCACCCAACAACACCGATCAAGCTGGAGGCAGAAAAGCTTATTCATTTTCATGCTGCTGTTCCAAATTGGTGCCACCTGCCAGAGGAATTAAACCTGATAAATTCCTTCAGCATCACGAGATGCCAGTGGTATATTGGCTGTGTAGCCTTTTCTGTTGGAAGAGCATCTCCATGGTGAATGTATTTCTATCCAAAATTATTTCCGCAGTAGAGAAAACAGGCAGAGAGTCTCCCATGTTGTGAGGCTAGGAGGATGTAAGTAGAAATTTCCTGACTTGGTGTAATGAGGATACAATCCTCATCCTGGGTAGTGATGGCTTGGCTTGACTGAGTGCTGTGAGCACCTGTTTGTCTCTAAACTGTATGTGAAAGTATTGCCAACCAAAGTAACAGTTTTGTTTGATCCTCTGGTAGATTTGATTTTAAGTACACTTCAGTAGAAGGTAGTAAGAGGTGATCTTTCAAAACTCACAGTATCAGAGAATATCCTGCGTTGGAAGGGTCACATGAAGATCACTGAGTCCAACCCCTGGCTCCACACAGCACCACTCAAAATAATAATAAAAAAAAACCTGTAAGCCAAACCTTCCCTGGAAGGACAAAATGAGTGAGGAAAATACTTTCCTGAAAGCATGCAATTATCACATTTCTCTTATTTTCATAATGAAGCATAAACTTTTCAAAAGAGTTTTGTAGGAGACCTATGTTAAAACAAATAGGTTTAATGAGGATTAGATGTTCAGAAAACAGTCCTTTTTCAGGAAAATATTCTATTTTCCTGA
Source organism: Numida meleagris (assembly GCF_002078875.1). NCBI lineage: Eukaryota > Metazoa > Chordata > Aves > Galliformes > Numididae > Numida > Numida meleagris. Next base: position 53,901,000 of record NC_034438.1, on the reverse strand, counting down.
CCTATTTGTTGCCATTACCTCAAAAAGCTCTACAGAAATGAAATGCTCTACAGAGAAATGCTGAGCTCAGCAGTACATGATCTAAAAACTGCCCCAACTCTAAAACTTTAAATTGCAACATTAAAAAAAAAAGTGAAAGTATTGCAGTAAGCTATAAAACAAATACAGATCTTGCTAATAGATTTTTAAGAAGCAAGAAGCTGCTGGGGATTAAGTTTCTGTAAAATCAAGATCCTAATAATACCAATTCAGAAACTGATTGCACTGAGGAGCGCTGGAAAATCACTGCTTGTAGCTCTCCTTGGGTTCTCTGTAGTTCAGCGCCATTTCCCCAAACGAGTGAGGTGTCCAGAGCTCCACAAGTGCCGGATCTCCAGCTGCTGTGCTGTTGTCTGATTTGGATTCAAAGGGGTAATTACAGCAGCACCTGTGACTTCATGGCTTTCAGCTCCTGTAGTCTGCTTTTTGTCTTTTGCAGTCATTGCAGCAAATATTCAAGCTGGAAAATAAAATTCTCAGGTCTGAGGACTGTGTGAAAGTATGCATGCTGGTGTTCCTGGAACAGTTTTTCTACTAGTTCTTCCAAATGCAGTTTCCAAAACCTCGTGTTTGTTAAGACCCAAAGCCGAATCCAAGATGGGATACCTGGTTGCAGATAAATCCTGTAGCCCTGAAGGGGAAATTGAGGCTATTTTCCCAATGAGCAGTTTTGCTTATTCCTCTACCACTGTTAAATGGCCATCACAAAATTCTCCCCTTCTTTTTCCACAGATTGAATTACCAAGAAAAGTTAAGAGCAAGGAAGAGTCTAACACTGTCTGTAGATCAAGGATCCTTCTTTCACCTCTTGCATCCTAATCCGTTTAGGCTGGAGTGTAATTGATCCAATACTTTGTCCTGTGCCCTAAGTCTAAGTGTGTATATATACATATCTATTTATTTTTAAGTGAGCGCAAGGTTCTATTTATCCTCAGGTGCAATACTGTGCAGTTTTAGATACCCCACGATCTTTTTGTCTGTGTTGCAATGCTGCTGCATTGCAAAGTTTCCATCCTGCAGATGGAACAGGCTCTGGCTTATAACATTTGCTAAAAATACAGCCCACACTTCTACTGTGCACTATTCTTAGCATTGTTGCTCTGGAATAACATCCCCTTACTTGAAGCCATTTTGTCACTAGGGAAAACATAACAGACCACTCTGAATACCTGCACTGGGTTTCTTCCTGGATGTCTCCAGATGCATCCTCCCTCTGCACGGGGAAGCTGTGCCTTGCGGGGACCACACTGCTCCTCTCCAGTGTGCTGCAGTCAGAAAGCTGGGATGAGTATGATGCAGCATCAGGCAGCTCTTCTTCTCTGTGGGATCAAGAAATAGGTATTTTGCCCAGGGCTCAGTAAATAACCTGCATTATCGAGAGGGATAACCATTGAGCAGAGAAAGGAGGTAGGATGACCTTGTGTGTTTGCACTGGCACATTTCACCAAATCAATAAATGGCAGTCACACAGCCCTGCTGTACAAGAGATGCCTGCAGCATTTTCAGCCTATTTTTCATTCCTACATGGGAACTGGTGACCTCACAGTCCTTCCATCTGTGGCACTTTGTGGGAGAAGATCTAATACGTGAAATATAGCACTTTCACAGCAGTAGGTTATAGGCAGAGGAAATACTGGAATGCAATTGCCCACCAGCTGGAAAGCAGTAGAAGCAGGTTAGTTGCTGGGAGAGGCCTGCACATAGAAGTTCAGAGTGAGAATGACTGTGGTGACCAAAAGAGCTGTAATTTCTGGCTCTAACAAGGCCACTGCAGCCCTCTGAGTGAAGTCTGAGAAGGAGGCCTGCAGCACAAAAGGAGGAAGATGAAACTGGTGCTGAAAAGCACACACAACTCTGTGTTGGTGAGGCAGATCTGGATAGTAAAAGAACTGACTTTGCACATACCTCTGCTGTTGAACTGTTTGAATACATCTGTGCTATTTTTTCCCCCAGTGTTGCCAATAGAAACCTTTGAATCATAGAATCATAGAATCACCAAGGTTGGAAAAGACCTCTAAGATCATCCAGTCCAACCATCCAGCTATCACCAATATTTCCCACTAAGCCATGTCTCTCAGTACAACATCTAAATGTTTCTTGAACACCTCCAGGGTCAGTGACTCCACCACCTCCCTGGGCAGCCCATTCCAGCACTTGACCACTCTCTCAGAGAAGAATTTCCTAACGTCCAATCTGAATCTCCTGAGCTTCCTCTTCAGTGTGAATCTAATTCCAAAAACATCATTATGCCAGTTTTAAGACACCGTGAGAATGAGGGGAAAAGAAAAAATAGAGACAGAGAATTCAGAATTGCTAAGACACTAATAGTTTTTAAGGTTTATAGTGTGCAGTCTACTTCAGTCTTCTACCTAATTCATGGTAACCATAATGAATAAAAACATTTTCTTTACTTACTTTCATAAAAAAAGAGAATGGAAGGGAGCCTTACTGGTACAGATACCTTACTGGTATATATCTAGTCATATATGTTCAAAAAGAGTTAAAGGCTTCAGTAATTCTACTCTATGAAAGTAATTGTGAGGAGATGTGGTAGGCAGAATGTGAGCAATCATACACTGAGGAAACAGCAGAAATGATATTTTTCATCTCTTCTAAACACTTCAGAAATTTGCACAGTAGATTTTTTGCTCTTGATGTCTTCTGCAGACATGAAAATAATAAATGGTCAGAATGTTTTGACCACTGATTAAAACAAACCTGCTGCTTTCTTCACATTTAGTCAAAAAAAATATATATATATTTCTTGTGATCCCCCTTGCTGCAACTTTACCATATAGCATCAGAGAGCTTCATATTTTCTTTCACCTGATCGTTACTTATCTTGAACCATCCCCGCCTTGCACTATCAGAAGAAAAATTACTGAATGATAAATAATACTAAAATAAAACCTGTGATCTAGCAATCAGTGTTCTGATTGCTGAAATATCTTGGCCACAAAAAAGGCTGAGATGCTTGTGAAACATCTTCATTATCCTTCAAGAGAAGAAATGTCAAACAAAAGTCAAACAAAAGCTTGGAAGCCCCACCACATAAAAGAAGCAATAAAGGAAAGGAGCAAGCAATATGTCTTTTCTAAGTATGATATTGTATTGGTTTTATTTTATTATTTTATTCTTATTTTTTCATTTCCTATCAGAGATCTAATTCTAATGAAGATTACTGACAGTGACTGTATTGCCCAGAGAGCTTAAATAAATCTTGTTTGCTCACCCAGCCCCTGGCCACTGTATTGATTTCGATATGTGCTAGCCAGCTAATTCTGTCCTACTTATTTTTACATAGCTACAAGGTCAAGGCTTGATATGATGCTTCAGTGTTCTTCATCCATATGGCCCAGAAATTTCCTTCCTTAGAAATAGTTGTTAATTCACAAAAGCAGGCTGGTCTAGCTGGCAAAATGCAGCTCCAGTCAGATTCAAGCAGTGAAAAGTCTTTGTGTCATCCCCTGCTTTCCACCCAGTAGGCTTCATGCCTTGGTTTGCAATTCACAGGTTTGCCATTTCATATCGCCTTGTTGTTTGAGCTCCACTTCTGACTTTCTTGGGTTGACCCAAGTTCAGAAAAGGAGAATTATAAATGCTGGAGCCTTTAGTTGTCTATGTATATGCCTGGACAAGCATTTAGCAATATTTCTGAGAAGCCCTCTGAGTTTATTGCAGTCCTGGTCAAAATGTAAGTCGAAGACAGACTATTGCTTTGTTGATCACCAAGCCAATTTGAAGTGGGAAATCAACAGACAGAAGAAAGAGATTTTCCTAAAACAGTTTCCTTGGTAGAGGGCCCCCTTTTGTTAACCAGGAGGTCTGATAATAGTCAATATCCTCCCAGGCAGAGAATGTCAACAGTCAACCTGGATAGTGGCCATACATGAAAATCCATGGGATCCTGTGGCTGCCCTGCCTGGATCCAGAGGAAGACGTCCAGACTCTGGTACTGAAACACAAATATACAGTTTATCTCTTGATGGATGTGCACAAAAATTCTGAATGTACTGTCATTTGGAGAATAGGTGTCATTTTTAGGATCTCCATGGAGATGTGAAAGCCCAGAGTACAGTGTCAAAAAGTGAGATTGATACTTCTAAGTCTTGTTCTTCCATAAGCCTTTCGCATCCATGCCCTTGAAGTAAGTGTTAAAATTCACAGCTAATATTTATCTGAATATCAATTGATTGGAGCCCCAATTTTTATCTTCCAAGGGAACAAGAACCTCAAACCTCCTTTAGTATAGAGAAAAAAAAAAACAACTGCAAAAGCCTCAGTGACAGAAAGAGTGAAAAAGATTTCTGGGTCAACTTAAGGGAGTATGTTGTTTTTTGTATGAGATTTTGATCATTTCATGCACAGAAGCAAAGGTCACCTGACATCATGCTTTTGTAAAATAACTTGCTCTGAGAGATGCGTGTTTTGCAACCATCAACACTGATAGTGTCTCCTAAGAGAATGGGCTTTTACCAAATCCAAGATGATAAGAAAGCACAGCTGGCTCACAATAATGCATGAGTAGTATGAGCTGTATGGCACTAGTACTGCCAGAGATGTAGGAACGATCTTTTAAAACACATTTCTTCTGGTTGCATAAAAACAGTTTCTTCCCAAGAACACAGTACGAGTCAATAAGGTTTGAATTTCTGTTGGTTAATTCATTCTTCAACTTGTTTTGTGAATGCCAATCATGATCGCAGCAAAAGTCTTACTGAAATAGGTTCTGCGCCTGCTTCTAGTTGTATAGGACCTTGTCTGAGACTCATTACAGAATTAGTAGTCATAAGAAAGCACCTGAGCCTGTGACATGAGACACACTAAGTGTGTGCCAGAATCTGCTATGGTTAGGCAGATGCTAGTTTTTCTGGGCTTTCAGATACTGATGCAATCGGATTCAGGCACTGAACTTTGGTAACAAAATAAAGGAAAGCAGTAGCAAAGTACCAGTCTTTAAATAACTCTGCCTGTCAGGTGTTTTCCAAACAGGCATCAGATCTGGAGAGATAAACATTTTAAATTTAATTTAAGATATTCTAAGTTTTGAATAGATAGAGAACACTGAATTTATTTGGCTTTTGCCAACCAGAATGTCTTTGTATGAACTGCTTGCAATGTATTTATGTTTCCTTAGTAGTTTCTTATAAAGTATTTTGTCCATTCTGTGTCTATCAAGTTTACTGGAACCTGATGTTGTTGCTTGGACTTACTCATCTCTAAAACCTGTTTTAGCACAGCCTCTGTTCCTGAGATGGGGAGCTTGTGAGTTGTGTTGTTCCTTGCTTTCCACTCCCTGCCCATTTGCAGGCTGGAAAGCAGAAATGTTTCCCCACTGTCAGTTTTTACAGAAGGCCTGCTGGGAAAAGTTATTTTCAGTATCCTTTCAGGTACTTGACTGAAAGTTTTCCTCACATCTCTTTGAGGAACAGCTGAAGCTCATGGTCATGTGAGTTCAAAGCATGCTCCATAATCAAAGAATATACGAGATATTGGTTATTTTCTCTGTCAAACACATGAACGGGAACTTTAAAGATTCAAAGTCAGAGGACCACTTAGGGTTGTTCATTTTTGTTAGGTATCTCAAATAAGTACGTGTGGAAATTCTTGTCACGTACTTGTCATGGCTTTATAATCCAGATAATGACTCACAGCTCTTTCCTGACCTAGAAATACAAGTTTGATGGTCACTCTCTTTATAACTCAGTATTTGTACTTTCTTTGCCAGAATCATGAGGTTCTGTTCCTTGAGATGGAATAGGCAGAATCACAACTTCATGTTGTGATTAAACATCTGAATTCTTTATCAAATCCATCTCCAAATTATTTTCTAAAGCTGTTTCTGACTGCTTTTAGCTGGCTTACCTTACTCTCCATCTTCTTGGTTTCCTTTCAACACAGGTACTGCACTGGCTTCATAATGGTTACCTATAAGTAGACTTCTGTGAGTGTATATGCCTTTACATTTCCAATTTCAGCAGAGCATGCATGGTTGTGCTGAATATTTAAAATTTGTTCTTTGTTGACTAGAGAACCAACTTGTGCCAACTGCAGTACTTGCATGATTATGTCTCTGTTTCACTCAACATATGGAACTGACAAATTCCTGGTGTCTTTTTCAGTAATGGTTCACTTCTAGGAGTAACATTAAAGCTGACTTTCTTTTAAAGTCACCTTCAAATTAACAAATCACGGAATCATTGGAGGTGGAAGGGACATCTAGAGACCATAGAGTTCAATCCCCTGCTATAGCAGGTCTTGTAGATTAGGTTGCACAGGAAAGTGTCCAGACAGGTCTTCATCTCCAGAGAAGGAGACTCCACAGCCTCTCTGGGCAGCCTGTTCCAGTGCTTGGTCACCTCACCCTCACTGTGAAGAAGTTTTTCCTGGTGTTAGTATGGAACTTCCTTGCTTCCAGTTTCCACCCTTTGCCCCTTGTTCCATTGCTGCACGCCAATGAAAAGTCCCCCAGCGACTTGACTCCTGCACTTAAGATGTTTATGAACATTGATACGATCCCCTCTCCCCTCTCAGTTTTCTCCAGGCTGAACAGTCCCAGGTCTCTCAGCCTCTCCTCGTACAGGAGATCCTCCAGACCCTTAATCATCTTTGTGGCCTGGAGATGATGGGATTAATTAAAACAAAATACAACAAAACCTGCCTGAGGAAGGTAGTTAAATGGTCTTGGTGATTTTCAAACACACGCCTCTTTCTGAAGTTTAATTTCTCCATTGAGCCTTCTTACATTTTACTTGCTAATGTCATAGAGCCTTACAGGGAACTTCTGTGAGAGCAGTGAGTGGATGCATATAAAGAAGAAATAAAAATAATATATCAGTTCTCATGCTTCTCTCGGAATAAAATAATGCTATCTAGAGGCAACTCAACCATGATTATTTGTTATATACACATACGAAAGATTTCTAACATCTAAAATAGTTTTAGTGAAGACATTTAGGCTATAAGTTATGATAGAAAGTTCTATTTCATTCACTATGCTATACATTTCAACAACTACTATCAAACATGATGTCTAAAACTCACCGATGTTCTTACTGTGCAGTATTTTACATAAAATATGTTTTACTGAATTTATTCTTACTTTAAGAAGAACCTTAAAGGTATTATGGGAAAAACTTATCAAAGAGAGTAGGTAAGAATCAGATGATAGGTCAGTCACAGGGAAAGTAAAACAACCTTTGCTTTTGTTTGGACTAGGAGTATTGATTTTTAGTACAGCCTAAGTACAGCAGAGACTGCAGGGAATACAATGCCAGCAGGTACAAAACCTGTGCTTTCAAACCAGAGGCCACAAAATGTTGATGGTATTTTCTTGGTGTTTGCTTTAGCCGTCTAGTCCATCATACTGCACAAAAGTCAAAGGAAAATTTATATTTCCAGTTTGGAAAAGCTGAAATAATCAAATATACGAAAAGTTGTTCTTTATTTACGTGTCTGGTATAAATAATAATTAAAAAAAAGGCATGTTGTTAGCATAATTCCTTCTTTTTGTCCTTCCTCGTCAAATAACTTTTCTTCCTAATCAAAAATAAATACATTTTGTGCATTCGAGAACTTAAATCTTCCTGGGCTCTGTGCAAGCACATTGCTTCTTCAGCAGCAGTACGTGGCTATGAGGGAACCTCTGCATTCCTCTTTTCCAAACTCCAGCACATGTGAAGTCATCCACTGGGAATGGCAGTGCCCTTAAAATTGAGGCTATCCTGCTTCAACTTCAAGGTATTTTGTCTAGAAAACTATTTCCTGCTGTTTGATGCAAAGTTACCACTCCAGCGTATTTTGTTCAATTTCAAAATACTGTCTTGACTGAATAAGCAATCAGTTCATAACGGTGTTCAAGGAAAAAATGTACTTTTATGAGTAGGCACAGTAATATTTCAGAAGATCACCTTTTATCTGTTTAGAAAAACCATAATCACTCTGCAAACTTTTGCCCATGTGAACTCTTACGTAATCATCACTGAGACTGTCCAGTTATGATTGTGGGATTTTGTGGGTTTTGTTTGTTTTGTTCTTTAGAATCATAGAACGGTGAGGGCTGGAAAGGACCACTAAAATCACCAAGTCCAGCTGTCAGCCCATCCCCACCATGCCATGTCTACATGATTCTTGAAAACCTCTCTGCACACTCTGTGAGCAGTCATCATAAAGGTCTCACTTTCGTTATGCCGTGCTGCCTGAGTTGGAAAGAACACACAGGGATCATTGAGTCCAACCTCAGGTTCCACACAGGGCCATCCAAAACTCAAATCCTGTGTCTGAGAGCAGTGTTCAAATGCTCCTTGAACTCTGCCAGCTCGGGGCTGTGCCCACTGCCCTGGGCAGCCCGTTCCATGCCCACCGCCCTCTGGTGCAGACCTTTTCCCTAACACTCTCTATCCCTCCCTTGACAGCTCCATGTCGTTCCCTCAGGTCCTGTTGCTGTCACCAGAGAGTAGAGCTCAGTGCTTGCTCCTCTGCTCCACTTCATTTTAGGCCAGTTTCTGTCTGGCTAAGTCTAGCCATATGGTAAATCTCTTTTCTTTAAGGTCATTGAAAATGAAGTACAAGTTCATTTTCCCTCCATCATATGTGTGTTAAAAAAAAATAAGAACAAAAGTAAGAAAAACAGGCAGTTCATTCAGGACTTGAAGGAATGTCACAGTGACTACTAGTCCAACGTAACTAACTGATATTCTGGAACTGATTCCACATTTCTTTCAGGAGAAGATGTGATGATACAGAAAAGATGCTCTCCTATCTCTTTCTCTGTAGCAGATTTCAGTGTCAACTTGATTCTAAATTACTTAGCAAATAAGATTGCTGTGTACTTATGCTGAAGCCAAATCCCTAGAATCTTCCTGAAATAGAAAATCGAGGAATTTGTGCCTATTTTCCTTGCTTATTAAATAAAATAAGAAGAATGACTGTCATAAATTAGATTTTCAAATTTACTGTGAATTCCTAGATGGTACTTAACCCTTCTGGAGTTCCCATGTTACATTTCAGTTGTCAGAATAAATGTGAGAAAAATGTTCTTTACAAAGATCATCATGTTGCCAGATGCTTGCAGTATTACCATCTCTAATTTGGTGATGTTTTCTGGATGAGGCTATGCTGGAGGCATGACTGAAGAGTAACTTTCGCTTTGGCTTTAAAAACCCATGCATATGTTGGTGTTGATTTATCAGTCATCATTGTAAACAGAGGCTTTAGGTGATCAGCATTAGGAAAGACAAGCAAGTTCTGCCCCACACTGTTTATGTCATTTTCAGCTGTTCTTTACTTCACTTAATCTTGTTGAAGTCTTGCTGAAAGGCTTCATGTTGCCATTGCTAACCACTCCAGTGAAGACAAAGTGGAGGACAACAGGCAGGCAGGAAAACAAGCTCCTGTCTGCAGGGAGCAGCCACCTGCCTGTGTTTTCTACCCAAGTGGAAAAAAAGACAAGGGAAAGGAAGAGTTACAATTGGAAAGAAGAGAGCATTGTGCTCCCAGCAAAGAGAGGTGAAGTCACAGTGTCTCCCCTTTTCTGCAAATCCTCCTTCCCTAGGGCGGCATGCTGTTGGCCACAACTGTTCAGCAGTGCCTTTCCCCCTCTAGTTCTTGAGAGACATGGCTTAGGGATGGCTCCTATTGCTGGTTCTGCTTCTCTGAGAAGGTCCTAAGTGGTCCTTGCAACACCAGCTGAACTTTAGGCAACTCTTCTAGGGAAACCTGAAGAGGTTTTAAGAACATTGTCTGAATTATGTCATGAGTCACTCTGATGAATAAAGAAGAAGCCTGGATACTCACTGGCAGCTAGTTACTTCAGTACCTTGTGAATCTCGGCCTGAATCCCTGCTACTGCAAGAATGCAATTCAGGTTCACTTGTGGGTGTCCTGAAAGTAAAGATCATGTTATGAAGGGTGTGGTAAAGATGTGTAAGTAAATGGAATCATCATAAATTTGAAGTATGTAATTTAAATTAACTAGACTGCAGAAGCCCCCTCCTAATGAATTCATGCTCTGTGATTACACTGACCTGTAGCATAGCCATTTGTTGGTAGTTTCACTGGGTATACATTTTACAGAGAAATAGGAGAGTTATTTCTAATTAGAAATCTACAAAACAAAATTTGTCAAATTAGAAGAATATCCTTCTGGTGCATTTGGCACAGGGAAAAACAAACACAAACACTGTACTCTGTTAAATTTCCCACAGCCCTTAAAATATTGTTTCTTGATCAAATCTATTTATCAGAAAAACAGGAAACACAAGAACATTCTGTCTGTGGTCCTTTTATAAAGAGCACACTAATGAAATTAGAGTGAAAAATGTTAGTACTGGCAATTGCTTATTGTCAAACTTCCACCGACACCAATTAGTTAGTGTTGAACTTCCACTAAAAATATATATTTTTTAGTCTGAATAAGGCATAATGTTATAAAAATGTTTAAGGAGACAGTATAGATGAAATTTGTCCATCAGTCTATTTAAAAGATAAACAGCATTGAAGCCGTGAAAGAAGAAAAAATTGTAAGGGAATATTTAATAGAATATTGTTTAAGAGTTTTAAGAGTTTACTGAGTTTACTCTGGTTTTCCAGAGTCTCTGGAAACTGTGTAATAGTTTCCAGTACGGGAAGAATAGTAACTACTGACATGTAAATACAGAACAGAGGAAGCAGGATGCTACAAAGGAAGGGTGATTTTCTGGTTATGGATCCAACAGTCTTTTGTCTGACCAAGAAGTTTGCCAAATACTTGTGTTGCTTTGGGCAAAGCACTGAAGCTCACTCAAGCTGTCAAAACTTATGCATATGCCTGATTTGCCTTTGTTAGCACCAATTATCCTGTTAGAATAAACCCCTCTTTCCAGAAAACCATCTGAGGGGACACTTGTACAGATTTTGTAAAAAATATTTCTTAAAATTTGGGGTGAATTTGTCAATAAAGGAGAATGTAAAAACTGTACTTTCAGTTTTCCTGTGACAATTCATTTTCATTTCTTTTTCTTCCAGAAAAAAAAACAATATTTCTATTACCAAAAACTGTCAACATTTTTTGTGTTTTTCACTAGATGTCAAGTATACATTTTCTGTCTTTCCATCACAAATATTGTATTTCTTTATACAAACTTTTTTTTTTTTTAATGAAACTATCACTAAGTTAGAAAAAAGAGATTCTACCAAAATGGTTTTGTTAAAAGTCTTACACGAAGAGTCTGACAACCGGCACTTCTGCAATCTATGCACAGAAGTAGCAGCTGCAGGATAACCTGTTGGAAGTGGCTGCCTCATGCCATTCTCCATGGGGAAGTTCTCTGTTCACGATGGTTTTTAGCAGGGGACCAGCATTAGTCCTAAATTTGTCCATGTATTCAAAGGGTTTTTATTCTTGTAGCAAGAAAATAATAAAATTTTTAAAATTATCCTTAGAGAAGGAAAGAGGATGAATACTGTTCTCTCTTTTAAATTCCATCTGTACTATGAAATCTTTTAATGGACTGTTAATTTCTTTTCATCTCCCTGCCACTTCTTCCCAGAGATACTGCAGCCCTGGATGACATCCTCCATGATGGAAAGGCTTATTTTGCTTGAATACTTCATGTCATTCAACTTCTGATTCTAAAACCTCTCAATTGTACAAAGCATCTTTTTGGAAATTTCCCACTTGCAGAAGACGAGTCTGTTTAGCTCTCAGGTAGAATGATAAAGTGAATTTTAAGTACTGGATGGCACGCTATATTCAATTTAAAGACTTTTTTGGGGGTTATGAGTGATTTCACTGTTGTTACAGTGAAAACCACATAAGATCAGAATGGATTAGATTTTCCTGTGGTCAAAGGTGTTACAAATGAATATCATTAATTTACAGACAGCATAGACTTTTAGAGGGAACAACACTATTTCTCAAACAAAGTTATTTTGACTTTCAGTCACAAGACAATAGCAGGGGAAAAAATAGTTGTGTTCTGAAGCTTATTCCTCGTGACTAGAAATTACGCAGAAATAAACTACTTCAGTGTTCCTGGACCTCAGCAGAGCATTTGTTTCAGAGTTGGCACCTGTAATTTAGCATTGCATTTTGTGATCTTTTTTTTTCTTCCTTTTTTTTTTTTTTTTTTTTGGCCAAAATTCAGGCTGGATTCACACCAGCAGAAGACTTGTAAATTTTAGGCAACAAATAGATGGTGGTGGGACCCTCCTTGATCTCTTTATTTGAGGATTATTATTTTCTTCGTGGAGTTGCAGCACCTGTGGAGAATGTTTCATAACATCGCCCTTCCCATCTGGCTGCTGGGGACTTCTCCTGTCACTCCATCAGAGGAGAACATGTGCAGGACATGTTATTTCTAAATACTCCTCTGTGTCTTGGATTTTCTGAAGTTTTCTGCTAATACCATCTTGTGTCAGTAGCAGGTGGGGTTGTGCTATCCACCAGGCCATCAAACACTCAAAAGATCTCCCTGCTCCAGTAAGACAATGAGTAAAAACAAACAAACAAACAAACATAAAAAGGTTTAAAATCTGAAAGGAAAATAAATAAAGCAGTTCGAAAATTTACTCAGGTGAAACAAGGGAAGACTGTACTCATAGAAGGTAGAAATAAGAAGACATTTGATCCTAACTGAAAATCATCTTCTCTTTCTGATGCTGTCCTCAAGGGAAGTTATGGTTATTCATACATTTTGAAAGTCTTGGCTGTATTTCCTCTCATATTTCCTACATAGCCCAATGTGCTCCCATGCTATAAATGCACCTTTGCTACCTTTCCTGAACAGGGCTCCAGCTTGCATTATCACACTGTGCTTTGCCTTCTGTCACAGCAAGATTTGGCAATGTCAGTCTAATTTTTTCCAGCTTATCTTAATGACAGCACTTCTAAAGCATTACAAGCTATAAAGCCACTCTCTGTCAACTACTGGGTATCCTTGAATCTACTCAAAGCAAAAATCTGGGCATGTGTTTTTCTCTGCATGCCTGCAAGCAAGCAAAGAGGTGCAGGGAGATTGAGGGGAGAGGAGAAATAAAAAGATTCAGAATATAGTCTTATTTCTAGTGAGTTGTAAAGACATTGCGGCATTGCTGTACAATTTGGTTTATTCCTTCCTCTCCACCCCTGTGCAAAAGAGAAGATTCTTCATTTAGGAAAGGCAGTGAAATGTTGATGAGATGGTAAACAGGGAAAGAATCAAGTTTTCTTTTTGCAGTCTAAGCACACAAAACTGCAACTGTAACCTTCACACAGAGAAATATTGTTGTGTTGATGCATTTCTAGCCAATCAGTAATTGGTGGTTTGCAGACATAATCTGATCACAATAATTGTGGATATTTGGCTTGTAAATACACACCACAAGAAAAAGACATTAGGAAGCAATTAGAAAGGCTGTGGTAGTATATTAGCATCTGCTGTACTGCTAGACTGTAAAGAGCTTGAAAACAGTGAGTAGAGACAATCATTTATAACAGTAGGAGAGATGAACTTGCTTTCAGCAGCTGAGTCATCTGTTTGAGCCCAGCTAAGAGGCGCTGATTAGTAGCCTTGAGGGAATACCGTTCATTTGTAATGCCCAATGTAGAATGCATTTGAACAGCTGTTTGTTTTTTTTTCTGATAATATTTCAGTTGCAATTAATTTTGCAACTTTTGCCTGTCTGGAGTTAGTTTGGAGATAGGGGGCTACGAAGAAGAAACTTACTACTTCTCAGTGTCATACTCAATAGTTACCAGGCAGTGATATGCATGAATTGGCTCTGTATACAGATAGGACTGCAGAGATTTCAGATCTTCTATGATTACATAATATGCAATAAATTTTCAAGGGAATTCACATGGGGCCTTTAAGACTTTTAATTAACTGGTTGAGTTTGGCAGTGTTTATCTCATTACTACACACAGTCTTTTTTTATTTTTGCCACCTCCAGTCATGGAAGAGTAAGACATAGAGAAGAAACTCATACTGCACGTGAGATGAGGCAGAAAGATCTGTTGCTCCTGAGCTTCAGAGGCAGGGAAGTTATGTAGACAATGCCAAGTTTCCTTTACCAACAGCTAGGTGATGAGTAGAGTATCAATAGGCTGGGTGAGGAGAGCCACAAAATACTGGGGTGTGTTCCACTGAGAATGCTGATAAATCTGGTGAGGGGAATTTTCTGAAACTTCATAGGATGGGGCACCCTGGATAGGGGGATGTGGGCAGTGTTGCTTCCAGTGGCTGTCCTGGGAAATTTTTAAACTTAGGCTGAGCATATAATCCGTTAAGAGTCTGGTACAACTTTTTGCTTCCTCTAACACAAGCCCAGCTTCTATTGGTGATGCCCTGATTGCTGCAATTATAGTGGGTTGCAGGATCCAGAGCTCATAGTAACTGGTGATTATTGACTTGTTTCTTGAGAATAATAGCCAGCATCTTTCACTAGCTTGTGGTTGAAAAGGGTTGACTGGCAGGAGAGAAAAAAACTACCAACCGAATGGGAAAATAGCTAGAACTTACTCATCTCCGTGGGAAGTGAGTGATTTTAATTGAGAGGCGTGGAGAAAGTTATACTTTGGTATTGATTCAGGTGTACCCTGTTACCCCTCAGCAGGCAATACAGGAGCGTTTTCACTGTGAGTGAAAATGAGTCAAGGAGTTGGAGTGAAATCAGGTGTTCTGTTGCCTGTTTTTCCATCCAGGTTGCATGGAATCATTAATAATCAATGCACATTTTTTACTGCTATAGCTTACTTGAGATTTCAGTATTTTAAAACTGTAGTGTACTCACCAGAGTAATGAGCACTTTCCATACCCCTCTGTCCATTGCCTCTTTGTTCTCAGCCAGCTGTGGACTAAAACATTAAACTTGTATGTTCCATAGTGAGTGATCCTTTCTTAGTTTCTCTGCAAAACTTGGACAGTTCTGACTTCCAAAGAAAAATGTTAGAGTTTAGGCTCAATACAAGCACTGATACTTGTGTGTTCATGGGTGAGAAAGAAAACAAGTCAGTATGAAAGCTCTTTAGAACAGTTGTAAGTTTTTAAGTGTTGGAATGTGCAGTATCACATCTGGTTGACACTGAGGAATAAAGCAATGTTCAGGGGTTTTACAAAGGCTATAAATGCTGTTGTCTTTGTGCAGACAAATGTTTCTGCTTGTGCAGTACATTGCCTGTTTCTTCTAGTCAGGGTGCCCTATGCTACTATGTTATGTGCATGCAGTTAAAAAAAAAAAGAAAAGAAAAACAAAGACGGAAAAAGTTTCTTCGGAGAGTGATTATTTATATTAAGTTGCAATTACTTGCAGCTCTACTGAAGGAAGATACTAGGATATAAATCTTTGCTTTTGGAGTCCTTGTTACTCCTTATCACAATAAGTGAGACAACAAGAGAGAACAGAAACCTAGGCATGGTGAGCTTGCATCTCACACAAGTACAAAGGCATATCTAGGATTGAATGTCCTTTGGTCTTTGGTGGTTACGATCCAACAGCTCGCCAATGCTGTCAGGCTCTAGCAGACTCATTTTCTCTTGGTAAGACTGAGTAATGTCTGAACTGAGCTGAACAACAACTGGCATTTTTCTTAATGCATTCTGCTTGTCTGTTTACATTTCCAGTGTAACTACTGTGAAAGAATTGACAGTTCAGCCTTGACGCTAGCACCAGCAAGATTACCATAGAATGACTAGGCCCTTTTAAATAGCAAGGAAGAAAAATGGTAGTGTAAAGATTCAATTTCCTACCTGCTGAATGACCTAGTAGGCTGCAACCCATCTGTTTTCCTGATCTGCGTGTGTTTCCAGAGCCTGCCAGGTACTGGAATGAGAAAAAGGCAATCTCCAGGGAGAAAAGAGAGTTTTCAGGTCTAACGGAAGGAGAATGCCAGCTGTAAAAAGAAAGAGAGAAGAATAAATAAAATAGATGAAAGATACAGCTAGGCATGGCAGTAACTTCACTGGGATGCAGCTGAATATATCCTGAGGGGCGGCAGGGCAGATGTCAGAGTGCCTTCAAGATGCTGGTTTATTTGGATAAAATTGCCTCTGTTGGTGGCCTTGAACAGCCAGGAAGTTCTGTACTGGTAGATTCTGCAGTGGGTAAAAGGTGCTTTTCCTGCACAGAACGGAAGGTTCTCCAGCTCAGGAGCCAAATTAAGTAAAAGTAGATGTGGGTAGCTAATAGGGCAGTACTGTGGTCGCTGTAAGATGAGATGTCTGAGGCTGCCATAAATAAAGTAAAGGGTTCATCAGTGAGAGCAGTGTTTGCACAGTTGGTGCTGTTCCCAAAAGGGGTTGCTGGGTGGTTGTGTTAGGTGAGGTCTGTGCGGTCAGCAAGGCTCCAGGGAGGACACTAAGTTTTGTCTGGGGGTCTTTAACATGGGATGGGAACAACTGCTGAGGCTTAGCAAACCCTGTTCTAACTTACAAGCCCCTACATTTGTAGAGACTGATGGGGTAGTACTCTGACCAAAGAGGCACGGGCAGGCACTGCATGTTTTCACCTTGCTCTTTAGGAATGCAGGGCCACATGAGGAGTATTTAGCTGACCTCCTGAATAGCACAGGCTGGGTCATGTCAGCCGGACCTCCTGCAGTTTCCTACATAGGGTGTAGTTAAATTACAGCAGCTCTTTTGCAGTGACAGCTGCCCCTCCCCAACGTGTGAGACAAAGAGAAGCAGAGAACATGCTGCTTTTCTTGCTGTCCTCATCCAGCTGTTAATTATCCTCCATTTTTTGCTGTCTTCTGTGAGTCTTGGTTTAAACCAGACTGCCGTATTCTCCCTGTCACTGGCTCCTATTCGACCTTTGACCTGCTGAAACCGGGAAAAGTCCTTCTTGTAGCACAAGGCTTTTTCTTCACGCAGTCCGATCCATTTGCCTTCTTTTTTTCCTGCAAGAAAATCATGCTCTGTTGTTTATGTGGTCCAGCTGTGAGCCTTCTGTGGCATTTAACATTTTTTTTCCAACTGTACACAGGGAGAGCAGTGTCCAGTTGTTTTTCAGTCATCTGTCACTCAGAGGCACCTGTATTGGTTCTCTGTGCACCTGGGACAGTCCTGGCTCAGTCCCTAGGCCTGTGGGACAATATGCTTGCTGCACCTCTGCAGGGTGACCTAGCATCACGGGTACTCCAGAAATACTTTTCGCAGTCTCTGTGCTCAGACCAGAAGTGACATCTTATCTCTGGCCTCTCAGGAGGGTGTAGGAGGGTGCACAGTCCTACAGGGCACTGGAGCTGCCCATAAGGGGAGGAGAGACCCCAGGAGCTAGGTAGCACACTGTGAAAATGCACCAGCAAAAGCAGCCTTGGCACTTCCAGTGATTTGACAGCTGGTGGGCGTTTGTTCTACGTGACTGAATCATCGTGCACAGCACCAAATCAGCAAGCATGGTGTGATTTTTAAGCCTTGTCTCCATTATCTCCAAGGCACGTTTGCAGGGCAGGGGACACACATCTAGCAATCAGCTGGTGAAAACCATTCACATTGCTCTGAGTGCTTGGTTGAATGGACCTGCTAGAAGCTTTAAAGTTTTAGCATGCTTTCTGAATTGCCTACCATGTCTTTCAGGTCTGATGCCTTACGAGATCTGAATACTGCTCAGAAAGATTAAGATCCTTGGTTGTTGACTTGCCTCTGCCTCTCAGGCTGCAGTGGGGGCAAACACCCGCAAGGTACCCGGGACACTGTGCAGCAATAAGTTCAAGCTTAAGCTAGCAACATACTAAAGAAATTTGTAGTCTAGCAAGAAAATAAAAGAGAAGGGACTGATATTCTCTGATAAATACTAAATGGCTAATTGTCTTGAGTCACTGGATTTTTTTGAACTGTAACTGAGATTCTTGCATTGTAATTGTAATAACCAAAATCAATAATAAGAAATTGGATTACAAAGAAACATTGCAATGATATTAAATACATTATTGGCATACTGACATCATTTACAATCTAATAATCACACCTCTAACACTGGTTATTGATGACTATAACAGGAAAAGTTAAACTGTGAATCATAATTCTACACGGTGCTTGATGTTTATTATTCATAAAGATAAGAAACATAACAATTTATTTGTTTACCTGTAGCAGAAAGCCTGTTCATTTTAATTTCAGGTATTTCACTTTGTTTTCTTTTATAAAACAGGTAGATGATTATTCTTCTCTTGCTTACCCTTGAACAAATACCCTTGAACACCCTTTCTTCCAAAAGGGTGGGCTCATTTTTATTTTTGTGCCATATATCAGAATAATGTCTACTGAGCTTTTCTTTTCACATCACTATCTTCTGCTCAGCAAGTATTATATGTTAGGAAGATGCTTTTAGCTAAATCATAGATTAGTTTTGACTGCGTGCTGTGGAGCACTTGTCAAGAAAAACTGCAGTTCGTTCAGATCTTGGCATGATCTCATCCCTTTGAAATGAATGTAGAATTATCAAAATGACTATTTTAATCAATGACATGTCTGCAGATTGCCTGATATTATAATCTGGCAGAGATCTGGAAATTCAAAGTCATGACCTTTTAATGCTTCTGGTATTGAAATAAGCTTGTGATCAGTGTGTGGCTTCCAGTACAGTGCTGTTTGAAAGTTTGTTAGAAACAGGATGATTGTTCTTTCTTATCTAATTTTCCTTTCTACATTATTTTGAAAGCTGAAGAAGAGACCTTGTAAACAAGATGGAGATTGACTTTCTACAAATTGTGATACTGACATGTCAAGGGGAGCAGTTTTGAACTAAAAGAGGGGAGATTTGGGTTAGATGTTAGGAAGAAATTCTTTACTCAGAGGGTGGTGAGGCCCTGGCACAGCTGCACAGAGAAGCTGTGGGTGCCCCATCCCTGGAGGCGCTGAAGGCCAGGTTGGATGGGGCCCGGGGCAGCCTCAGCTGGTGGGGGGCAGCCCTGCCCATGGCAGGGGTTTGGGGCTCAGAGGGCTTTGAGGTTCCTTCCAACACAAACCATTCTATGATTCTGTGCTTATAATTGGTTATGTGATGAAACATTTTTGTCTGTGATTTATCCTTGCCTATCTCTGACATAAGTTTGTTTTTGCATATGGGAGAGGGGAGAAAGACACAAGAGCTAACACATGTTCTTTTTCTTTTGATAAATAAATCTCCCAGAAAAGAACCCTGCAAGAAAACTGTGATTCTATTCTTGAATTTATTTCTAAAGCACTCTACAACATGATTGTTTTTCAGTAGCAGTTATCAGAAATCACTTTTGTAACAATAAAATGGAGCATGTTTATATGCAAAAAATCTTCCACATAGCGCTTCTAAAAACATTACTGCACACACACAATGTTATTATTTTTATCACTATTCAAATTAGGTGAATAAAATATGGCCATTTTGCTTAATACAAATATTTGTAAATCTGATGTAGAATGTAATAGGATGTTGCTGGTTTGTGTTTTACCTCTACTAAATAGTTTATGAAAGCTTTTTTTTTTTCCTATAGTTTCTCTAATTAAATAGGAAGTATCAGAACAGTGTTTGATTTTTTCTCCCAGAGAAAGACAAGAGGTGTCTTTACCCATTAGAGTGTAAAAGTAATTTCCACTGACTGTGGCAGTGACCTTGAAAAGTGAGGTGGCAAGGTACCTCAGTTTTTGAGGTATCATAGTTAATCTAGCTTTACTTAAAAAAACTAGACCAACCAAAAGACACTCCTTGTGTTATCTGGAGGTGTTTTCTGCCCCTGCAGCCTTCAGACTTGGTTGTGGGACCAGGGAATACAGTAAGTCTGGATAGCTTTTACTGCCCTTGATACGGACAGAGAGCATTATTCAAGAAGTGTGCTAATCTATTGCTTTAGAAAACGCTGAGATACTTATTAACCTTTAAAAAGAATTGTTCTTGATTAAAGGAGATGTTGGTGGGATGTTAGGTAAGGGGATCTATCTACAACAAAGGGAATTTGGGCCTGCTTTGGTTGTCTGAGCTTCAGGTGACAGAAAGATGATTAATACAGCAAAGTATATGACTTACAGAGTGTCTAGTGAAATGGCATAATGTTTTTGCCTGTATGCTCATCCTTGTGGTCCCTCCAGCAAACACAGGAAATAAACCCGTTTTGCTTTACCAACACCTGAGTGTGCTACCTGAATCTCCCTAGGGATTCCTGAATTTGTTATGTTGGAAGGACACTATAAACTAAGAAATCCTTATCCTGGATGTGTGCTATCGTCCCTACCAGCACATGTATGAAAAAGACCCAGAACTATTGTTCAAAATTATTAAAATCTTCACCAGTACCTTGATCTGTGAAAAACCTTTCCTGACAAAGCAAAGCAAAACAAATCAAAACAAAAAACACACCATTAAGAAAGAAAGAAAAAAAGCCTATGGGATAGTTGGCACCTGAGACAACCGGTACTCCTTTACTTTTGTTTGTTATTTCCCACCTCTTTATGTTTCACCATCTCAAGCTGTTCGTGTTCAGTCACTATCCTCAGTCTTGTGTTTAAACAGTAGCTTTCCGGGGCATTCAATTCCATTTTTGTTCCCTTCATGTTGCATTGGGAGCAGCAATATAGTGAATATGACTAATTCACTTCATTTGACTAATTACAGATTGTTTTTGATTAAAATGGTGGCATCCAAGCAATTTATTCTAAGAAAGGAAGCAGATATTCACATGCACAAGCATGAAGACAAAAGAAAGTGTGAGCAAATGGTAGAGCTCGTATTTATCAGCAATGAATATGGAAGCAAATGCAACTCCATGGAAAACAGAATAGCTTAGCTCTATTCTAGTAGGAAGAAATATTGTGCAGTTCAACTATAATGGCTCAGACCTAAAAGACTGGTTATTGGCTGTAACTGTATAATAGTTTCTAAGGAAAGTCTGTCGCTGATAGGCTTGTGACGTTGGAAGGTACTGAAAAGTGTATCTCAAATCAGAAACTGACAACGTGACTAAGAAAGCCACAGCAAATGAATGCATTTTTTATTTCTGTGTGAGTTGTGCTTCACTGAACCCCACAACTTGTCTATACAACCAACAACATAAACATCTGATGCAGAATCTCATTTCAGCTGCTAAACAAGAAAAAAGGTGAACCTGAGTGGAGTAATAATAAGGTGAAGGAAGGTAGATCTGAACTGACAACAAGGTTATAATGAAAAAGCTAAACACATAGACTCCACAGGCTAAGAGTGAATTCACTCAGTCTAAGTGGTGTCCCAATAAACTGGTTTTTTATAGACAGGTGAGTGGCACATAACATTTTTTTATAGTTTTAATAGGAAGAAATGATTATGGTCAAAGAGAAAATCTTATCTTTTGATAAACTCTAGCTGCATATCTCATTTCTCATGATGCTGTTGACCTCAAAAAATCGTGGTTGTCTATGGAGCTGCCAATCAGAAACACTTATATTTTCAAATGTTCTCTTTTATTAAAAAATATTGATTGATGGGTTGACATAATGGATGGGGCAGAGCAGACAAAAGAGTATGATGTTCAGGGAAATACAGACAAACTGACAACACTGATACAAGAAATCCAAGTCAGGTGTTGGCTAGTTGGCCAAGAAATTGAAAAATCCTTGAATTACTCCTCAGCTTCTGGTAGTTTAGCTGTTAGTCTGCCCTTAAAGGCCATGGTCTTCATCTATAAGTAAGTTTGAAATCTGAAATGCTTAGAGAGGCATCGATCACAGTCCTTGAGATTCAGTGAACAGCAGGAGAAAACAGAAGGCAGTCAACTTTGCAGGATCAGAGCTAGTTCTGGATGGAAACTGTGTAATTTATAGAAAAGAACCACCTGAAAAACAAACCTGTTAAAAAATATCCTTCTGGTCTCATCTACCTTAATTTAGTGTCTGTCATGACTGGATTTCAAGAATATACTCTGCATAGCTGCCAAAGCACATGGCTCCTGCTTAGTTTTTAGCCCAGATTACCTATGTCTCACATTGTACCTTTTTAGCTCTTGCAGCACAGTGTTTTTCAGCAAAAAGTTGACACCTTTTTGGCATTATCACTGTGCCTGATTTTACAGCAGTGTGATTCTGGACCTCTCTGACCTGGTGGGTTAACCTTACAAGTCATTTTCTGTCTATGTATGTGGCTTTCATAACATTAATTACTTCTCCTGGGGATTCCTGGAAATAAAAAGTGACTCTCCTTCTGACCAACCTGTCCGTCAAATGCCTTAGAAAGTTGACAGTGTTGTAGCTGAGATGGTGCTGTTATGCAGTTTTCTTCTCTGGTGGTCCTGATGCTAAAGTGTCTGTTCACAGCCTTTTGAATTCAGTCTGCTGTAATCCTGACAGATGTACTGCCATGCTATATGATGGGGTCTTCTCCATGTTAGAAAGCTAATAATAATAAATACCTGTGTAGTATGATGCACTAAAAAGCTCCACGTTTAACTTGTCCATGCTGATAGATAAACTGCATGAGGTGGATTGTGCACACTATTATTATTTATTAGTGCAGCTCAAACTCTTTGTTTTGTGTTTACTTCTAGCGTGTTTTCTATAACATACAGTAACACTGTCTGTAAACTATAAGACATAACTTGAATCTCCCCCTTCCAGACAAACCATCTGCATTTAATTTGTAGTTATGGTGACTAGCTAAGAGATTTATTTACAGATGCTTGCCTTCATATCCTAATAACATACATGCAGGACTAGGTTAACTTACTGTGCCTACTAATATTCTTACAGATACACAGGTTCCAGGGTGCATCAAGAGAACAGAAATGAATACATGAACAAACTGGTCATTTGCTTCCACTGTAGATCTTTAAATACTAATGAGACAGCATTCAAGGAGATCAGTTAATGTTCTTCTATAAGAACAGCTACAAAGCAGATTAACTAGAGATGACAGCATGAGAAATTAAGAAGAAAATGCTGTAAGAGAAAACAATAGCAAGAAAATTAGTAATAAATATCTTTTAACTAAAGCACCATTCTCAGTGTGCCATCTGTGTTCCATGCAGATGTGGCAAGGGCTATGGATTCCTCTTCCATACCCTCCTTACATCAATTCTGTTTCAGTTTGATAATGATTCCTGCATATTTAGGGATGTACTGTGGGAATTATTTGCAAAGCCAAGAGGAAACTTGCAGCTTTGCTTTTCATTTATTTTGTGAGAATTTTTTTACAGGTCTTGAAAATCTCAGTCTAGTACATTTATTTAGTGGGTGTTTCTTTATAGTACTGACAAAAAATCTCACACAACTTGCTCTTCCCCTCAGTTGTGTGAGCTTCTCATTCATAGATGTCCACAGTACAGTCACCATCAAAACTAGCAGACATAGCTACTGCTTGTTGTCCTCAGAAAGATGTTTGCCTGCAGTATGGCATTGCTGCCATCTCCCATCATTAGGGTGGCAAGGCCCTGCAAGAATACAAATGGGTCTCTTGTTATCTTACAGTATCTTGCATACTGTCAGGGTGATCTGGTCTATGGCTGACAAGAAAAAATCTGTGATGTCGACATCCAAAAGAGAATGACAAGCCCATGGAAGGGTCTCAGCTTGTCTGAACCAGAAATTTATATAGGAGAATCCAACTCAATATCTCTGGGATAATGCCTCATAGTACACTCAAGTGGCTGAAGGCAGATTGCAGAAGAGACAAGATTGTTAGAGGTATATTTCTCATAAGGTTTGCACAAAAGTAACGAGGAATACATGGTTACAAATATGCAACCCTCCTGGATGAGCAGGGAAACAGTCTAATGCTGATATTTGAAACAAACAGCCAGTCCGCTGCCTGGGGCTTTAATACTTCTCACTGTCAAGTCAGGGCAAGATTTCTCTTTTGTCCTCTGTTTGATTACTCAGGGTGGGGAGAAGGGAGAAGGTTGCAAAAGAGCAAATCCCCATTACAAAGAAACAGAAAGATGACAAGGAAAATAACAGCAATTGTCAGGACCATGTTTTAAATGTCTGATGAAAGGAAAAAAATTATTCAGTGAAACATTTAGTTCATTTAGCTTTTATGATGCGAGGCAAATGTAGTTATCAGTGCAAGTAATAGAACATGTAATTGTATGCATGCTTCTCTCTTATTACCAAGATCACCAGAACAGTGGTAATGCTAATTAAAGGTATTTTGAAAACACTAACTGCTTGGAAGTGTCCCTGGGAATGGGATTTTAGGAAATGGTATTTTTATATGGAGAATTGTTTCCATTAAATTTTCAGTGGTAAACTTCAAACTAAAATGTTGCTTCACAAAATTATTTACATGCTGATACTGCCAAATGAATATCACTTCCTTTTCTAAATCTGATGTCTTTCCCAATTTCAAAAGTTTGACTATTTCTTGCCTTCTTCTATTTCTTGCCACATAATGCAAGAAGATTACAGGTATGGGTTTTTTGTTTGGGCATTTTTCCTTTTTGCAAACTAAGTCTTTTTAAGCTGATTTTTTGAAAGAATTACTTAATGCTTTGTATTCAAGAGTAAAAAAGTATAAATAAGTAAAAGGAGAGATTGGATATAAAAAAAAGCGTCTTGAAATCCAAGCACAGAATATCAGTGTGAATTAGTATTTTCAATTTAAAAACAAACAAGAAGAAATTCTTCTGTTAAGCAGTTTTCATAGAATCATAGAATCACAGAATGCCCTGGGTTGAAAAGGACCTCAGAGATCATCGAGTTTCAACCCCCCTGCTGTGTGCAGGGTCGCCAACCACTAGACCAGGCTGCCCAGAGCCACATCCAGCCTGTCCTTGAATGCCTCCAGGGATGGGGCATCCACAACCTCCTTGGGCAACCTGTTCCAGTGTCTCACCACCCTCTGTGTGAAAAACATCCTCCTAATATCCAGCCTAATCCTCACCTGTCTTAGTTTAAACCCATTCCCCCTTGTCCTATCACTATCCACCCATGTAAACAATCATTCCCTCTCCTGTTTATACGCTCCCTTCAAGTATTGGAAGGCCACAATGAGGTCTCCCCAGAGCCTGCTCTTCTCC
Source organism: Numida meleagris (assembly GCF_002078875.1). Taxonomy (NCBI): domain Eukaryota; kingdom Metazoa; phylum Chordata; class Aves; order Galliformes; family Numididae; genus Numida; species Numida meleagris. The sequence continues at coordinate 53,876,045 of NC_034438.1, read as the reverse complement.
AAGCTAAACAAGCCCAGTTCTCTAAACCTTTCCTCATAGAAGAGGTGCTCCACCCCTCTGATCATCTTAGTGGCCCTCCTCTGAACTCATTCCAAGAGCTCTGTGTCTTTCTTGTACTGAGGGCCCTAGGCCTGGACACAGTACTCCAGATGGGGCCTCACAAGAGCTGAGTAGAGGGGGACAATCACCTCCCTCTCCCTGCTGGCCACTCCTCTTTTAATGCAGCCCAGAACATAGTTGGCCTTCCGGGCTGACAGCACATACTGCTGGCTCATGTCCAGCTTCTTGTCCATCAGGACCCCCAAGTCCTTCTCTGCAGGGCTGCTCTCAAGGAGTTCTTCCCCTAGTCTGTATAAATACCTGGGATTGCCTTGGCCCAAGTGCAGCATTTTGCATGTGGCCCTTTGGAACCTCATTAGGTTCACATGGGGCCACTACTCCAGCCTGACAAGGTCCCTCTGGATGGCTTCCCTTCTCTCCAGTGCATCAACTGCACCACTCAGCTTGGTGTTGTCTGCAAACTTGCTGAGGGTACACTTGATTCCATCGTCTATGTCATTGATAAAGATGTTGAAGAGCACCAGTCCCAAGACCGACCCTTGAGGGACACCACTTGTAACCAGCCTCTACCCAGACATACAACCATTGATCACAACCCTTTGGCCGCGACCAGCCAACCAGTTATTAATCCACTGAACAGTCCATCCTTCAAATCCATACCTCTCCAATTTAGAGTGAAGGATGTGGTGAGGGACTGTGTCCCTTTTCATGCATCCAGACATGTCCCTTTTCATGGGAAGAAACACCCTTTCTTCAGTGATGTGCAGCAGGACATATTCACTTTGTGTTGAGATGGGTTCACAGAAACAATCACAGAATTGCAGAACTGATTTTGATTGGAAAGGACTCTTAAAGATCATCTAGTCTACCTACTCTGCCATTGACTGAGACATCTACATCAGGTAGCTCAAAGCATCCAAATTGCAATGAAAGGACATCCACAGCTCCTCTGGATAACTTGCTCCCATGTCTCACCACCTTCATCATAAAAAAATTTCTTCCTTATATCCAGTCTAAATCAACTCTCTTTTAGTTTAAAACCATCGCTCCTAGTTGTGCCACTAAGAGGAATCCCTTCAGCTGGAGTTGTATGACTACAGCTCTCAACAGCACCTACATTGTTCTTTGTTATGGAGGAAATAAAATCAGCAGAATGAAAGTATAAGACTAAGCCTAGAACTTTCCTGAGTACATCCTGCTTCAAAGGCTTCTGTCCCTAGCACATATATGCTAAGCTCACTTCAGAACTTATCTCAAAGGGAACTTAAGAGGCAGCTTAATGTTTTCTTCAAAATCCAGACAGTTAATAAAAAGTTGTTCAGTTTACTTATATGTATACATCTCCTTACCCTTCTCATCCAAACACATTGTGCTGCATCACCATTTATTTTTTCAAGCCTTCCCCAAAGGCAGCTATTTTAAATGATTTATTAGAGCACAAATACGTCAGCACAAGATAAAACCATGGATTCATTCTGCAACTGGGTGACAGTAGTTTGGCTGAACTGTCAATTAAACAAATTGCTTGAGTATGTTTCCAAGTCTCTTAATTCTTCAGAAATCAAAAATACTCTGAAGGCCAGAGCTGGCCCACAGGGAGGGTTTAACATAGTGAAAAAAATCATGTTTAACCTTTTAAAAGGTAAAACCTTCATACAGATTAGTAACAGACTATTTTTCCATTGCTGATATTCCTATTCCTCTTGTGCTTCAGCAGCTAGAAGTATTCCTAACAGATCTTTGCATAGCATTAAATTAACATTTTCCATTTCTACAGTACTTTATTCATCACTGCATCTAAGAACCTTTTACAGATGAGTCAGTTATGTGCTGGCAAGTGAACATCACAGGAGCTCAGAGCAAGAACATTGTGTAAGAGCTGGCTTTATTTTTTGTAGTTGCCACTTATCTTGCAGAAAAACTTTTAAGGATCTCTTGAAACAGCAGAAACAGATGTTGAGTTTTTCAGTTTCTCATTCAATTTTCTGAGATATTGTCTGTCTCTCAATTTCTCTCTTCCTAGTCCAAGGCTAGCTCTATGTCTGTACCGACCAGCAACAAAATACAGGATCACATTTCATCTTTCAGTGTAGATTTTGAGTCAGAATGACCAGCAGGGAAAACAAGAAGTAAGAGGTCAGAATTATACTAATACTTGACAAAAGAACGTTTATATTTCTGAGGGATGCTTAAATGAAAATGAAAATTCTAATCATATGAATCTTTAATGTCACGTTGTTCACTTCAGTATAACACCACAGTCACATGGAAATCCTTCGTCTAGTATCCCTGAATTCCGCTCAAGACATTCAGACTTTCAGAAGCATGCTGGTGGCCTTTCTCTTTGCACCTTCCTTTTCCTCCAGCTGCCCTTGTGCTCGTGTTTTCCCTGTTTCTCACCACTGTGCAACAGCCCGGTGACTTGGATGTATATGCATGCCTCAGTGTTAGGAGGGTTTCCCATGATACTCAAGACCTGGGCTGGAGCAGTCACTTCCTCCTCCCTTCTTCTCTCTCCTCCACTCCTTCCAGTGTCTTCTCCCCTCTTCCTTCATGCAGAACACAAGACCATTTGTCTCCTATGACAGTGCCTGGAAATTATCTTCCTAATTCACTCACTTTGGCAGTACAGAAATATGTCCTGTCTGGTCCACGTAATGCACACTAAGAGCTATTTTGATGGCAGTTTCTTTTGCAGTGTTTATTATAATATTAACTGAATGTTGGAGGAAAACAACAACACGAGAAAAGGCTATTTCCAAAAGTTTCAGAAGCTTAGGCTTAAAGTCAAGCCCTTCAAAATGAGCAAAGTTTTTGTCACTTGTTTTAGGTAATGCACTTGCTCTTCTTCTTTATACAAAAAGAAATGTGTGAATTTGAAGAGGTGCATATCAAGCAATTAGGATCACCTCTGTTGTTGACAGTGCCTGTGGTACAGGCAGAGCTTTTGAAAGCACTGACAACTTCTGAAAGTCTGTGGACAAAAATGACAAAGGGCAATTTTCTATTCTCTATTCCTTGCAGGGAAACTGCATGTCCAAGGACAGAAGCAATGGCATGAAATGTTCTGCCAACAGCAGGCTTAACTTTGGGACTGAAACTGAGGTAGAGTTTCTCTGATTAATATAAAGATTATATTAGATCAGTAGGCATAATTCAAAACATATGAATGTGTAACAAAAATGAAAGTTTTGCATTTGGAATAACAGCTTGTAACTTCCATAGAAATACCTTATCTTCCTTAGTAACCCTCATGCCCGACTGTGCTGAGAATTGTTCAGAAAGTACCTACATACTAGTTCTACATAACAGGGCGTTCACTGAATGCTGTAAATATAGCAGTGAAAATCAAGACTTATGTAGTCACCACTTGCAAGCAGAAGTTAGTTTGACATATAAAAAACTCAGAAATGAATCCCTGAAAATAAAGCTTCTAAACTGTTAAAAAGAACAACAAGCTGCCACTTCTCTTCAGTTTTAAATGGTAGGAGTTTTATGTGTAACCTAAACTGACAGAAATTTCAAAGTACGGATTAAGGGAAAAAAATCTGTCTCTAATACAGCTCATAGGTGTATAATTTTTACTGCTTGGATGAATATTCGCACTAAAAGATAACCTTCATCTAAATCTTCTTAAGAGATCATGAGAAAAGAAACTTCCAAGTTTGAAACGTAATTTCTCTTGAATCATTTAGCACTTCAATTATGATTTTCTTAAAATACCATAGAATGCATTTTCTGTTCATGTCATAATAATAATAACAGTCAAAAGACTGGCATGTGAGAAGAAATATCTTCACAAGTAGAAGTAAAGGGTGTTCTGAGGGAGGGAACTGGTTATTCAGAAAGCTGCAGGGATGCAAGAAGTGCACAAGTTTTTGGAAACCAAATGGAGATTTTAGGTGGTTAGCTTTATGGTTGCATTTTTTGCTCTCTGAATTATGTCCTGTTTTCTACTTCTCAAGTAAAAGGAAAAATGCAATAAATAAATAGAGTACTGAATTGTGAAGAGTTCTTTCGACGTGTTATCCTTCATTTATTTTAAGGAATGAAAGCAAATATTACCAATGGTACTTTACTCCAAACGACTGTACAGCATTTTTAATAGAGACCTCAGCTGGGGTTGTCGGAAGTACTCAGCAGTTCTCTATTTTTTTCCATTGTGGAATAAAAATATTTTACCATCTACTTCAAAAGAAGACCTTTTCAAATAGCCTCTGTTGTTATGAATAACTACTATTTCTTTTGGAGGTGATTGTAGAGATAGTGGGGATCAAGAAAGATCAGGCGGTTCTCTGATACCAGACTCTTCCTGTTGCAACATATATCATATAATGTCATATGCAGCAATAGCATATTATCTCTAAATCAGCTAAATTTCTTGGCTGAGCTGTTTATGCTGACAGCAGCTCTGATGCCATGCTTCAGTGGATTTTGAAACTGGAGTCTGTCATTTTGACTCTGTATTACCAAGTCAAGATATAGTAGCACACTTTGGAAATTATTCCTGTCTCAAAAAAACATCTCAAATCTCCAGTCTCCGTTCTGTCTTTCACAATGTGCCATAATGCACAAAATGTTTGGAATCTGATCTTTGGACACCATCAAGACTTTTTTTTGAGTCTTTGATACTTTTTTCCTTTTAACAAGATTTAGGAATCACTTATGTTGGACAAGATCCCTTGGATCATAAAGTCTAATCATCAACCTAACTCTACCAAGTCTACCACTTAACCTGTACCTAAGTGTCATTTCTACAAAATAAATACCTCCTGGGATGGCAATTCCTCTGCTTCCCTGGGCAGTCTGTAACAATGCCTGAACACCCTTTCCGTGAAGATATTCTTCCCAGTATCCCACCTCAACCTCCCCTGGTACACCTGAGGCCATTGCATGGTATCACCAGAAAAAAGTGACCAAAACACACCTTGCAATCTCCTGTCAGATACTTGTAGACAGCAGAGAAGTCTCCCCTCAGTGTCTTTTTCTCCAAACTAAGCAGTTCTTCATATGCCTAGTTTTGTGTTTACCTATGTGTGTGGTTTTTCAAGTCTCACAAGAGTAACTGGAAAAGAATTCTATGCTGTTTAAACATGTTAAAGTCTCCTGTGTATATTGAATAATTTTATTTTTACTTTCTTCTCTCTCTCTTTTTTTTTTTTTTGTAATTAAGGCAAAATACTGCATACTGAGGGAACTGGGGAAAAATGGGACTGGAAAAGGATGGAATAAGAAGTCAGTTCAGCAACAAATCTTTATTCTGGCCTCCCTAGAATATTAATTTAGCCCTAAATTATTGACAGTTTTCTATGCGTTCTTATATAACTCTTCTCTGTTACTCAGAAATTAATTTTCTTAATTTAGAGGGAACTGAGTTATTGCTTTCCACAGCAAGTTCAAGGTTATCATGCCAACTGTTTGTCTTTTTTAATGTGGCTCTGAATTATACATTTGTATTATTGAGATGGCAATAGACTCTTAACAAAAACACTACAGTGTCAGATATGCCATGTTAGAGTCATAATTAAGAAGAAATGTGTTTGTTACTTTGACAATATGTAAAAGGTTAGGTACATACTCACCTATGTGACTGATTATTAACGTAAGAATGAAAACACTGTCTTTCTGTATGATTAGCTTTAGCTTTTAACTTTTGTTACTGTATAAATGGTATCCACGCTCATTTATTCTTCTTGGGCAATTTCAAACCCCTTCAACTCACTGTTACACCTCCTCATAACCTTCCAAGAGAGGTTAGCCTCATTACTCACTAAAAAGCTGATAAACCTTTATTTATTTATTTATTTATTAAAGCTAGACTGTCTAGCAGATAAACTGTCCTTTGCTTACTGCTGAAGTAGTTTGAAGTGGCTCCTGAGACTCACTTTTTGGTCAGTTTGGCTCTGCATTGTTCTGGGCAAGTATAACAACACATAATTCAATTATTCAATTATTTCTCAAGTGTCTAGTTATGGATTATTTCTTTTCGTTCTTGGAAAGGTGGTGATGAAACAGCTTAACACCCACAGAATTTTTTATGTGTTTTTCAATCAAAGATCAGCTCATACCATCATTAGGAAATGTGGGTCAGCTCTCTCTGTGTACCTGTAAAAAATAATGCTACAGCTTACTGCACAGTTATGTTGAGATAAGAATTCTTTTCAGTATGCATTTTGCTTGATTGTCATTTTATGTTACCAAAAGAACTGGAGAGGGGGAGAATAACATGGAATCAAGTTGAAATATTTTGTATTTAAGTAAAGATAAAGGAGAAAATCTGTAGAGCTTGTAGGCTGTTTGTCACCTGTCAACTTTGAATGAAATAGCACTGTAGCATTTGCTAACTTTTAAGAAATTCGTATTTAATTTCAAGCCATAAAAATCTTGTTAAACTCAAGATATGACAGATAGTAGAGCTCAGTCACTTAAAGGTGAAAAGACATATTATTGTAACTGCCTTAGAAAGAATTTCTAAGTCTGGGTGTTAAAGAGTTAGTGACATGTCAGAGAGGAAGCCACGTCAGAGGTGGAGTATAGCCCCAGGGTATGCTCCGATTAGGCCTGAATTTAAAGCTACCCTCTGGAGTTTCAAATCAGAATGTGCCAACATTGCCCTCTATTTGTAGCAACATGTTTTGGAACCCAAACCCAATTATTTCTTATTCTGTTACTTCATCATTTATTTTCTCCCCAGGACAATATGCCTCATATTCCTTAATGAAGTCAGCAGGAGCTGTGAGGGCAAGACTACAGCTGATGTGAATTCACCCTATCATCTCAGTACTTCTCAATAAAGAGCTGGCCCACTCCCATCTGACCAGGTGCTTTTTGCAGCCTGCTTGAAGTGGCCTGATTTAGTTAACTTTTTTTTGTTGGTGTGTTTTGCAAGATGTGGAAATGCTGTAACTTTGAAAATATAGTTTCTAGAAGGTAGTATCTCTGTTAGAGATCATGCTTGTGCCCAGAGTGGCATTTAAACAGAATTAGATGAACTTTTCATACCATTAGTTGCTAAAGAATTCTAGCATTTTTAACTCCTAAGGAAAAAAAAAAAATGCATGAATAAGCCTAGTCATGATCTCCTTCCAGCATTTTCAAGCTGCAAAGTTAGCATTTGGTCATTGCTATTAATGTAATCAGCAATATTACATTGCTTTCTAAAATTAGATTCTTCCATAGCATACCCTATCCCCATGGTAGGTCACTTCAGCTTAGTGATCCTTTTCTGACTCAAGGCAGAATAGGTGAAATTAGAGGATGTGACTAATTAATGCAACACTCATGGAGTCATAAATTAGACACTATATTTCTCTGCTGCTTCTTTTTCTTGGATTTATTGGTCTGTTTTATATTTTCAAGCCCACTAGCACTTTGGGATGGTGTCAGGAGTGTTACAAAGAAAGAATGATACCCTATATTATTTATTTCATTTTGTCTATTTCTTGAATCTTTTTATTGTCCTTTATGCTTTCTTGTCCTTTCAGGATGCAGATAAGACACCAGAACACTTTTATCCCTGTCTAGTTGGATAGCCTACTCCTTACTCTTTGTGCTAATGAAAACCTGCCTTTACACATGAGGAGGGTAGATGGACTGAGGCCGGGGAGGGTGATGTTTATCTCATCTGTCCTCTCTGAACCTGTTGTTGGAGGCCTCTGGCTCGTGCTGGGAGGTGTAGAATGATCTGTGGCGTAGGGAAGGAACTGAAGCACTTGCTATACCCTTCCTTGAGAAGTTTTGTCTTTGATTTTATGTAGACTGGATCTTGACAAAGCTCAGCTGCTGTATCCTAGATCACCACCAACTCTCCTGAGCTTTTGAGAGAGAACTACTGTAAGACTTTAGCCACAGATTTACTCTGCCTTACACTGTGATAATATGGTGTTTTGCTTGTTTGACTGTTCACCTGGCTACAAAAATAAAAAAATAAAAAAAAATCTTATTTTGAGGAAAAGTAAGTACATTGGAAAAAAAAAAAGAGTTTGAAAAATAATTCACCTGGCACAGAAAAATGAAAGGACATCAAGGGAGCATAAATCTTTACGTGTCATTACTTACCTTCACTAAGAACAGCAGTTGATCAGGTGTTTCAACTGTGGTGTATTAACATGCAGGTGTTACCAGGCTAAGTCCTGCATGTTTTCTTCTCTGTCAAGTGCTGTTTATCTAATAAAGAGAGAAAAGGAAAAACCTAAGTTTGGCAAATGCAGCCAAGAAGTGAAAAGATATGAACAAAGAGCAATCCAGCAGTTGCAGCCACACTTGTATTGGAGCTGCTAAGACCTCCCACAGAAGCTGCCTTGTGTCTAGGACTTAGATCGCAGCTGAAAAGAGTGCTGAAGCAGGAACTACCATACTTCAGAGTTTGCCCCTTCAGTACCCCACCTGTTATACTTTATTTTATTTATTTATTTTTAATTAGGAAGGCACAGAGGTAAGAAAATAGACTTTGAAAAATGGACTTCCATAATTGCAGGTGCTGCATTTGTATGCAAATACATAGTCAGGTACTTGAAAAGCTATTTGATGATTGGTTATGAGGTGAGTGGGTATGAGTTATGAGTGCAACTGCAGGCTGCAGTACAGAGCTGTGGAAACCCATGGAATTGCTGAGGTTGGAAAGGACCTTCAGAGGTCATTCCATCCAACCTCCTTGTGCAAGCAACATCCTTCTGTGATTTAGTTACAAAGCAATATATATTCAACAGTGTGCATCAGCTAAACGTGGAAATGCTCTGTAAAAGCTTCTGAAAATACTTTGCTAAAAAAATTGAAAGAAAAACACGCTGATAACAATTTTAGGAAACCATTTACATTCCTCGTGCTGCTGGGGTCTTTTTAGCCACTATCTGAAGAATAAGTGTTAGTTTACTAAATGTTTTCAGGAATTCAGTTGTAGGACAGGAAATGTCATTCTCAAAGGTTATTTGAAAGAAAGAAAGAACACTCAGGACTTGACAGGTGTTATGAGAAGAATCAGAAATTTAAATGAAAGCTGCGTCAAAAAACATATTGATTTTCAGTTCTCTGGTATGTGACAGTCTTATGACAGCCTTTCACAAAGTATAGCACTGAGAACATTTCATCACTAATTCTGCTGCACTTGGTTTATTGTAGAGGCAAACACTGTGATCTCCTGTGCTCCAGGTTGAAATTCCCATGGCTTAGCCTGGCAGGGGAGCTGAGGTCCCCAAGGCAGCATGCTGTGCAAGGTTTTTTCTAGAAAGTTTCTTCACAGAATTGCAGAATCGTAGGGGTTGGAAGGGACCTCATAGAGATAAGTTGCACAGGAAAGCGTACTGATGAGTCTTGAATATCTCCAGAGAAGGAGACTCCATCACCTCTCTGAGCAGTCTCTTGCAGTGCTGCATCACTCTCACAGCGAAGTTCTTTCTTGTGTTAGTGTGAAACTCCCTGTGATCCAGTTTCTGCCCATTGCCCCTCATTCTCTTGCTGCATGCCACCAAAAGGAGTCCACTCTCATCAACTTGACTCCTGCTCTAAAGATGTGTATAAACATTGATGAGATAACTTCTTAGTATTCTCTTCTCCAGGCTGAACAGTCCCAGGTCTCTCAGCCTTTCCTCATACAGGAGATGCTCCAGACCCTTCTTCAGTGCTGTGAGCTTCTAGAAATTCTGAGATATTGAGCTGAAGGGCTCGGGAAGTAATGATTATGCCTTAATTACATGTGAAGCCAGAGCACCATTTCAGGGACAATCCACAGTGCCTCATTTTTGTGTATTTCAAATCACTGAATTATAGAATCAAAGAATGGTGTAGGTTGGAAGTCCCAACCCTCTGCAGCAGGCTGGTTGCCCCCCACCAGCTGAGGCTGCCCAGGGCCCCATCCAACCTGGCCTTGAACACCTCCAGGTATGGGGCACTAACAGCTTCTCTGGGCAGATGTGCCAGGGCCTCACCACCCTCCAAGTAAAGAATTTCTTCCTAACATCTAACCTGAATCTCCTCTTTTTTAGTTTAGAACCATATCCCCTTGTCTTATCACTATCAGTCCATGTAAAAGTTGATCTCCCTCCTGTTTATATGCTTTGTTTAGGTACTGGAAGGCTGCAATGAGGTCTCCTCAGAGCCTTCTCTTATCCAGGCTGAGCAATCCCAGCTCTCTCAGCCTTTCTTCATAGATGAGGTGCTCCAGCCCTCTGAGCATCTTCGTAGTCCTCCTCTGGATGTGAGGGACTTTTCTTACTGAAACATCTAAATTTAGTTTAGCAAGGTCAACAGTGTACACTTGTATGGAATTACTAAAAGTTTTAAGATTAAAAATGTTTATTGTGGATGGATCTGATCTGTGTTTAATATAGAAAGAAGGTCTGAAACTGAGTTCACCCATAGTTTGGTTTTAGTCATTGTTGGATAGAAAGGAAACGGAAGGTCTTCCGGTGCTGACTGTTAAGTAGTTTTTTTAACGTTCCTTCTCTGTGAAGCCAATTTTTCAGGTTGTTTGAAGCCTTAGTGAGGAACCTAAGTATACTGAAATGCTTTTGTTTAAGAATTACATCAGGTACATGATAATAACAAAAGTAAATTTTCTGTCTGAGTCAAGGAACAAGACCAACTGCTTTCCTTTTGTTTCATATGTTGTCTTTAATAAGCTCAACTTCTGATGTTCATTACTAAATGCTCATGCTTTTATTTTCCTTTCTTTTTTTTTTTTAAAAAAAACACCTCATGCTCATATCTTTTAGGGAAAATCTCAACAATGTGTATCTTCTTAAACTTAACAGTGTGTTTTAAACTTTGAGGCTTAGGAAAGCAAACCAAGTAAGTCCCCCACATACTCAGGCGCCTTCAGGTATTCTTATGATCACTGTCCATGTCTGAGTGCCTCTACAAACCTGAGCAAGTGAAGGTGAAACTGTCCCTGTAGACAACTAAGGTCAGGGAAGCCTGATTCCAGCATGCAGTGGAGGCACAAGAATTTGGGCAAGGTTGAAAGACACAGAAAGGACATTTGTTATAGTTAGGCAAAGCTGTCTGAGTTATACTGTAATTTAGTGAACTGATGGGGTGTTTTAAGCAAAGCCCTTGATGCAAAACAGAATCTCCCCATGCTTCAGTTCCCTGGGGATTTAAAAGGAGCCTGATGCTGTTTTTCACCTTGAATTTCTACCTCTTTCTGTTGTTGCTAACATCTTTCCCTGCTCATCTCTTTTTCATGCTCTTCTTAGGGTTTCACAAATCCTCTCAGTGAGATGATTGCTGTCAGCCATATATCCTCCCATGTGGCTCTTGCTATGTGGCTGCTTTTTTCTCAGGCTCTTGTGCTCACACACATTACTTCCCCAGTCCTATCACGTGTCTGTTTTCAGTAAGAACTTTAAAACAGGCTAGTATAAGGAGTGATGTTTACCTGTTGGCAGCCATGGCACATTATGATAAGCATCAAAATTCTCATTATTTATTAACTGATACTAATGTTTCGATAAAACTCCTGGGGCATCCTCCTTAAAAAAACAGATAAGAAATTAATTTCATTGCTCCATGGCACTAAGTACTGTTTGACTCTGCAAGGCTGTTGTGCTCAGGATTGGGGAACGAAATGGCATGCCATGTCACATGCCACTGTGGTCAAATTAAAACAGTGAAGTACATGAATGTGATACATGGAGGTGGACTAGGAGATATCTCTACAAAGCTATCTCTGCCGTCTTCTACATCAGTCTTACACAGTCTGTCTCCAGCTATCCCATCTGGCGTCCCTTGTTACAGCATTCCTCAAACTCAGGCACACACAAACACGAAGAGAGCTGGAAGTTCCTGCTCTTTTTCGGATAGAAAAAAAGTACAAAATACATTAAAACCTTCCAGCAATGACCAAGATGTAGTATTGCCTACAGAACCTCACACAGACACAGGGAGACAATTAAAAATTAATGCACTTTGCAGAACAGAGAATTAAACTTTTTTAAAAATTTTATATAGACAGAACTATCTTCCAAAATTAGGAAAAGGGAACATTTTGTTCTCTCCTTCTTCTCCTTCTTCTCTTCTACACATAACTTACCGGAACATATTTTTTTTTCTGTTGTCCTTGGGCTTATAACATGGACTTTTTTTTTTTTCTTGTTTATTTGGTTTGGTTTGGTTTGGTTTGAAGGCAGACTGTCGTTGCTGTGGCTTTAAGGAATGTAGTGCAGAAAGTGCACACTGATTTTGGTCTCTCCAAGTAGCCTTTCATGCTTGCCAGCACTGGACACAAAATATGGGACTATATAACAGTTTCTCTGAGTCAGAATACATTTTCTGTGTTACATAATTACTTTGATAATACTGTAAGGATTGGATCTGAAAGAGCACTTTGAGATCCTTGGATGAAAAGCTTGTTATTCTCACTGGAGCAGTCACCAGATGGTAGTGGTAAAGTCTTGTTCAGTATGCAAATGCTTCACAGCATTTCCAAGAATATTTTTATGTATGTTGCAGGTTTCTTCTTGTTTGTTAGGTATAAATGATAGGAGGTAGCCAAATTTTTAAAATGCTGGGTTATTGGTTAAATATTCAAGCAATATTAGGAATTGGTAGAGGTTCATTGCAGTGTCACTCTGCTGTGCGCTCTCTGTTCCAGAATTTGGAGGTAGATCATAATTCTTCCTCCATATTTCTGACTTGTTTTCTTGTACAGTAGGCAGAACTATTTTTTTTCCATGAGTCTATTATCCTGTATTGTTTTCAGATCGTATTTAGTATTCTTGCATTTGCAGCACTTGGGTTACTGGACAAACTCCCTGCAGAGCACCTGGCTGCAGTTTCATTTCCTCTTCTGCAGTGGGAGTGTGTGCTGGAGGAAGAGCACAACATCAGTTTTGAGCTTTTGGATTTCCTAAGGGGAAGTCTTCGGTCCTTCAGAAGAAAAGGGGTCATTTGTATGCTCGTGTAGGCTCCTTAGCTGGATGCTGGAATGCACTCTTCCCCTAGAACTTGAGTTCCAGTAAGTTCTTTGTCATGTTTGTAGCTACTGTGTGCACTTAAAACACAGGAATTTCCTCAGTCTACATTACTTGGACTCCAAGTCATGAACATCAAGAATGTGGTGTCTGCTATCTTCTCCTCACTGGTGAACAGAATGCTGGAGGAGAGGAGGAATTGTACAAATCCGCTGTGAAAGGCTCTGATCAGTGCAATGCTCTTGTTATTTCTCAGATCATTTGTATTTAGCTTGTCAAAAGCTCAGAAATCCTTTATATATTGTCAGCAAAAAGTACTCCAGGTATGCTGCTGGGCTGTAAGGCTGCTGAGCTATTGAAAAGCCAAGTTTAGGCAGATAACATCCATATCTTCAGTCACTCTGTGTTTCAGACTCACAGAAGAGCAGTGTATGCAAGTTGACTAACAAGCTTCTTTGTTCCACTGAGCACTTAGATTCTGCAAAGCTGTTTTTTTCATATGTACACTGGATCTGTAAGACACTTGTTAAAAGTCATTGCCTACTTACTCATCTATACTGGAATTAACATACGAGAGAGATGGAAGCAGGGAGGGGTGGAACATCAGACGGTTTAAAGAGCTCTGCACTTTACACCTTGGGAAGAGTGAACTGTATTTTATGTACTACATGGGGAGAAATATTTTCTCAGACTCACATATCTCATTTTACTGGAGCTGTTTGGAATGAAAACTGGCTGAATCTGATTGTGCATTGCAAAATCAGATTTGCCATGAAGCACGGTACAGTTATCAGCCCCCCTACCCTCTTAGTTAACTGTTCCGCTGAGTGTTTGAGATGGTGAAGGATGGTTTAGTTTTGGAAGCATTCAACTTGTTCTTAATTACAATGAGAATGCAATCCATTAGATAATTGTCAAAGTATCTTTCATATACTCTTTGCAAAAAAGAAGAGGCCAGAAAAAACACTGAAAATATCACTACTGTAATTCAGACAGGATTCACTTCACAGAGCCTTCAGAGTCATAGGTGTTCATGCCGATTTTGAGGGGTGGGTACTTTCTATGATTATCATAGTCTTTCCATGGCAGTTTTGAGAACTTCAGTGACCAGAGTCTGGGTTTGCCATAAAGTAAGGGTTTGGAAATAGGGGTGGAAGAAGACAAGGTAACTTAACCCCTCCTGTTCTTTGTGAGCTGACTGTCTCTGCCTTGGAACCAGGGTCTTCTTCTCATTGGAACTATGGACGGCTTGTCTGAATAAGAAAGGATTGATAAACATCTCTTCAAATAAAGTACACCTGACCTCTCTCTCTCCACATTTGCTGTCACTAAGACCTGGCCACTGTACCTATTTTGTGCTTGACCTGTGCAGTCTCATCAATCCAAAGTGGACGTAATGTGGACTGCTTTCTGGGCCTGATCAGTTTTTGTAGGAAGTACAGTTTTCAGTACTGGAAAACTGGAGTTTTCTGGAACTGGTTCAAATCCTGTGCATGATCTATATTCACATCTTCTACTGGAGTGGACCTAATCATGCTCAACCTATTGCAAAAATTAACAAGAGCAGATGACTGGAGAGTATTAAAGAACTAGTGCAGATCCTGGCTGCTATTTGTTAGCCAGGAGCATTGGGACCAGCACAAGCTTGATTTATCAAAAACCTGCTCTGGTTTTGCAGGAAATCCATTGCACTCTAACTTGTAATGTGAATGTGGTGCAGTGGGATTGTATAATACTGTGGTATAAAATTTTGATGCGTGGTAAAATTGGCTGCGTGTCTTTATCTCAAATAGAGAGAGAGAGAAGGGAGGACATCCAAACCTCGTAGAGGAAATGTTGCTATGACAATTTACACCATCTAAAAATATACTCCTGGAAGCTTAAGAGCACAGCTAGTAAAAGCAAGGTTCCTATTCTAGTGTGAAACTGAACAATTTACTGAGAGTTCAGAAAGGGGTAATTCTGTCAGAAGAATTTCATCTTTGAGTTATACCTCTACAATATAAGAATTTAGTCTCCACAGTGGACAGTAAACATTTAAAAATGCAATCCCAAAGTGATATAGAAAATCCAGACTTCAGTCATAACTCTGAATTCAATTCCAATCAATCTAGTAGTTAAACCACAGTTACCATAATGCCAGAGCTGGCGTTATGGTGGCTGGGTTTTCTGCAGAGAGTTGCATGTTTTCCCAGCAGATTACAGCTTTCAAGAGGTACTCCTCTTTACAGAGGTCTGTTCCACCTCTAAATTATGCTTTTGCCCAGCAGCTATTCATACATGAATTGCAAATAATCCTTTTACAAATGCACATGTCATTAGCATTCAGACTGGAGCCTTGTTTCATGCTACGCTATTAGAAAACCAATCCTAAAGAAGTGAAGCACTTTAAATAAGTCCCCTTTTTCCATGTGCATAAGAGCTGCTTTTTATTTCTGTTGACTTTCAACTAGCTGTGATTTCACTTTGATGTTCTTGTTGTGGAAGCTAACTGTTCAAGTGCTGCGCAATTACATAGTGAGTAATATGCATAAAGTTATCCAGAACCAAGCAGAGAAAGGAAGAGTGTGGGATGACATGGGAAGAAATGCACCTTAAGGGCTCCACAGCCATTCTGTGGCAAAGTAGAAGTAAAAACCTGGTCTTCATGGCTTCTTTTTGCCTTTTCTGTGCCTGCAAGGTCTGCTACAGCTATCTGGACAGGCAGCGTAGGAGCTAATATGTTGGCAGTTTATAACTCTTCTCAAAGAGGTTTGTTGTGTTAGTGGGGATAGAAGTGAGGAGTAGCATTTTCACCTGTTGCAGGGCAATACTGTCTAAATGCATATCAGTAAAAACTCATGTACAAGAGTTTAGAGAGTGGCTGTGTGTCAGACTCCTTTAATCGCATTTCGTGTGGATGCAAAAGTGTTTGTGTTACTGTGCACTCCTGTTATGTCTCAGCTCAAGCAGGAGAGAAGACTGGGCTTGTCTTGGCCAGTAGTAGAGATAAAGTGGTAGGTGGAAAAAGAGGAAAATGCCTAAGATGGCTAGGAGAAGAGAAACCACACAATGATGGTTTTTTGCTTCCAGCTGATTTGCAACTCATGCTCTTTCTGAGTAAGAGGTATAATTTAGAAATTTTATAACCTTAGGTGCATTTTTCATTGCTTTGTTGAACTCATGACCTTTTATCTTCTAAACTTCCTACAGCATCAAAAATTCACAGCTGAACTGTTCTCTAGGTGACAATAAAAAAAAAAAAAAGAAAAAAATCTGCCTTATTTTTCTCAGAAGCTCTGCAAGATAATGCATAAAAATGTATAAAAAAAGAAACACAAATAATTCCTAACCCATCCTGTGCATGCCTTGAGTGATCTTATACTTCACATATCAACTCTAACACCTCTTTTTTTTTTTTTTTTTTGGAGGGGGGTGGAGATAAAAGTCATAGCCTGTTTTTTTAAAATGTTTCTGAAAGTGCAAGAACTGCACATGATATTCAAAACACACGTCTGTACAGAGAAATAGAATTGCAGAACCACCAACAGAGCAGCAACTTGCCCAGGACTAAGTCCAGTAAAGTTCCGAATAGCCCCATGGATGCATACTCTGGGTAACCTGTTCATTTCCTTATGTTTACATGGGATTACCTCTGTTTCAGTTTGTGCCCATTGCCTCATATCCTGGCACTGGGTACCACTGAAAAAGGCATGACTCCATCCTTCATATCCTCCCACCAGATGTTTATAGATATTGACAAGATCCCCCCAGAGCATCATCTTTTCTGGGCTGGACAGCTCTCAGCCTCTCTTGAAAGGAGAGGCGTTCCAGTCCCTTGATCATCTTGGTGGCTCTATGCTGGACTCTTTCCAGGATGTCCAAGTTTCTCTTGTGCTGAGGGGGCCAGGAGTGAATGCAATACTCCAAGTACAGTCTCACCAATGTTGAGTAGGAGAGAAGGGTCATATCTCTTGACCTATTTGCAGCTAAGAATACTGTTAGCCCTCCTTGCAGCAAGAGCATATTACTGACTCATATACAATTTGATGTCCACCAGCACCCCCAGGCTCTTTTTTGCAAAGCTGCTTTCCATCTGTGAAGCATGTAGGATCCTCCTCCTTGCCCTTCTTGAAATGCTGTGTGACATCTTTCTTCTAGTCCTCAGAGGCTTCCCACCATGACTCTTCAAAGACAATTGAGAGTGGCCTTACAGTAACATCAGGCAACTCCCTCAGCACACATGGGTGAATGCCAGCAGAGCCCATAGACTTGTGCATGTTCAGCTTGATTAAGTGTTCCCTAATCTTGTTCTCCTCCACTGAGGGTAAGTCTTCTTTGCCCTGGTTTTTCCCACTGGACTCAGAGGCCTGGTATTGCTGCAGACTGATCTTGTTAGTAAAGATGGAGGCAAAGAAGACGCTGAGTACCTCTGCTTTTTTTCTTGTCCTTTGTTACTGGGGTCCTTGCCTCCTTTGTCAGTCGGCCCACTTTTCCCTTGATTTTGCTGCTATTGTACCTGTAAAAGTCTTTCTTGTTGCTTTTCACATGCCTTGCCAGATTCAATGCCAGGTGGGCTTTGGCTTTCCACCCCTATCCCTACATGCACAGATGGTGTCTCTATGCTCCTACTGGGTCAGCTGCCCTTGCTTCCACCTCCCATACGCTTCCTTCTCATGTCTAAGTTTAGTCAGGAGCTACTTGTTCATCCATCCAAAACTCATGCTGCCTTTACTTGATTTCTTGTGGTTGGGACCTCATGTACCTGTGGTAATCGTTCATGTTTTTTTCTCTGTTCTTTACTTCATACTCATTAGCCCTCGTTTTGTTTTTGATCACCACTGAACACCACAATGATGATGTCAAATAACTGCTAAATTTCTGAGAAATTTTCTCTCAGGTTGAAGAGAGACCACGATTAAAATTAGACCAATTCGGTTTAGTTTGTTTATTACTTTTTATTTATTAATGTACAATTTCCTGTAATGTTGTCACAGACCTATCAAAAAGATGTGCTGCATTTTTCTCATCTGATTCAAATAGAACTACCATCAGGTTTTGTCATATCTATTCAATAGCCATTACTGGGTTACCTTTACTACTGCAGGGTCTAACCTGTACAGAAGTGGGCAGTTTATCATCTTTTTATGAACATCTTTAACAAGAGAATAAGTCTGCATTATGTGTTTCAGGTTTCTATGTGAGATAATAAGGACAGAGAAATCCCGTAAGTATGCCAAGGAAATTTTACTGAAGCTTTTAACCATTCTCACACAATCTCTGAAATTCACATAAGAGGGTGCAATACATACAAGAAATGAAACTTCCTTCTTCTGGTGTTTTGAAGAAAGCATACGATAAAAAAAATGGAGAAATACAGATGAGAACTGAAAATAAGTGAGTCAAACTTGAAAGGGTCAACTCTTTTATTTGCTGGCTGAATTACTAGGCACAGTTCTCTGGATGTCATCAACAACAGGACAGACCACATGCGTGCAATACTAAAAAAAAGTTTAGGAATAACCAGAAAGCAATATAACCAGAATAGTCCCTTTATTTTCGTACAGGTCAAAAGTTAGATCTTTGTCTTCTTTTTCTGTTGTGTCTTTCAGTTTAGGCTATGTAAACTGTAGTAACCTGTATTTTCTTAGCATGTCCACTTTTTGAATTGTTGTGTGGGTGGAGAAATTGGCAGAGAATTGTTTTTTTTTAACATACAGAGTATTTAAGAGCAAAGATTTTGAAAATAACTTTACAGTTCTTGCACTTCTGTTTCATTTAATGCAACTAGAGAATGAATTTTTTTTTTTAGTTTTTCTGACCTTGATTTTATCTATAAATCAGTAAATCTCTCAGCAAAGTGAAAGTTTCAGTGCTTTCCTGGATTTCTTTTTTAAGAATTCTGCTCTTAAAATGTAACAGCTCTGCTGTCAGTTCTATACTTATTAATAACTTACCTTTTCATTCAGCTTGAATTTTCCTATGCATTTATTACTGAAGCAGTGCTATCCTAAACTGTGTGTTAAAAGCCATCCCGGTACATTATTTTGCACATACGTGTCATCTTTCTTCACACACTGTAAGGACTACAAGCACTTACGGCACACTGTTCCATTGGATTGGAGCCCTGGTAATACAAGTAAGAGTAGTGCTGAGCCCCCAGGTCTTGTGTTCTTTGCCTGAACTTTTCTCACATCTTTCTTCGCACTGCAACCTCCATAATCTTGTGAAGATCCTTTCCTTACAGTCACCTACCCAGCGGGGTTTATATTCTTTAAGGATAAATTGTAAAGGGATGCTTAGTGCTGTTAGCATGTAAATCACCTGGCTGCTGAGCTGAAGGATGGATGTTCTAGCACAGTTTGGGATACAGGCCTAATCAAGTAGTTTCTGGAAAGTATGATCAAAGAAATATATATATAGCTCCAGGTCTGCAGAAAAAAATGGGGAGATGGAGGGGAAGAAGAGAAATCAATTCATTAGGTTAGATGCTTTTTTTAGAAGTGCATGACAAAGCAATGAATAACACTCTAATAGCATCAATTATCATTATAATCTCTTGGGGTGACTGGATGAGGACATTCCAGTCCTCACAGCAGGTTGCACAGTGCAACCTTCTCTTGTTGCAAACCACTTGGTTTCTACCTCCGATCAGAACCATCTCTTTTCCCTACCATATTAAGATGGTAGTAACACACTTCCAATCTAAATGGCTATATACAGATCTTCATGAGCAAGATGAAAAGAGTTAAATCTAAATGGAACTGAAATTTTCTTTCCAAAGGCAGGAGAGGCTCTCCCTTGATGCAACAACAAAATCCTTGCTACAAGGGATACTTAAAACTTTAATTTGCTTATGGTAAGACCTTTGATGTGGGACACCATGATGTGAAAGTGTTTTAGGATTCATGTTAGTGTCTTTCAGTTTTTATGAGTGCTGTGTGTGGGTATAGCTAGCAAAGTTCATAAAGAACCAAGGCTAGATCTTGAATTTATAAAATAGAGGAGGGAACACTGAATTAATTGCAGTGTTTTGAGGCTGTCACATGCTAGTGCTTCAGAATCATGTATTGAAGAGGCTTTGTGAAAAGATGTGTCCTTGGATACTTGTATTACAAAGATTTTCTTTTATATTGGGATTCTTAATAGTGGGAGGATATCTGTCAGCTCGGAAAACAAGATAAGTATAAGCATGCTTTCTAAATGCATGTACTGAAGCTATTGTCTCAGGAATCCAAGTACCTGGTGTTGGCTCTGCCTCAAAGAAGCATAGAGAAGCAAAACTCTTTTATTGGTGAGGGAAGGAAAGCAAAGGCTCAGGCAAATATGCTGTACGTCTACAAGGACACTGGTAACACTGGATACTGTCAAAAATGGAAAACTTTATGAGATTCCTGACTGCTTGCTTGTCTTTAGAACTGAGCACAGTATTTTATTTAATATCACCTTTTGAAGTAGCAGGGATAAATAACTGTAGATGTGTGTTTTGTTTTGTTTGCTTTGCTTTGTTTTGTCTTGTATTGATGCTTAAAGGTAGGCAGCTGGCCACCAGCACCACAGGAATGCATGTCATCTCTCAGGGTGGGGGCTGCTGTTTGAAGAAATGTACTCAGCATTGGTATAAATATAATGCATTTCAGAGCCATGACAAATGGAATCTATCAACATCAGGCTGGGAGAACAAAACCCTGAATATGATAGTCTCGATATTAAGCACAAGCGTGATTTGTGGAGGTAGGACAGAGAAATGAGACCCCAAAGTGTTTTGTTTGCAGGATGGAATTTTTTTTATTTTTTACTCCAAACACTTCAAATGTAACCTTTTTTTCTTAAACAGGCTAAGGCCTCAGAGCTCAGGTGGGCCCTTTCTGGTGGGCCTACCCGTCCTGTCCTGGTGTCTTTGCCTTGACATGTATTCTTAACTTTGTGCTGATTGCATTGTCCTGTTGTGTCTGATGGTGGTAGCTAGGCCTGGAACTGCCAATGCTAATGCAGAGTTAAAGAAAGGCCTTCACGGATTCATGTGCTATAGCATATTTGGGATTCCAATCTGTCTGGATGCCTGGGCTAAATCTACAGGTAAAGGCAATGACTCAGCAGTGGTGTGAAATTCAATGGGAGGAGTTTGGGTGTATTTGTTTTCCAGGGTGAGCATGGAATTGCCTCTCTCTATACCAGCAAAAGACAATGAGGCAAGGAGTAAAATGAGAAGCCTTGCAACAGCAGGTAAGAGTTTCAACAGTAGTTAGGGAGTGGAGGAGTGGGAAGAAGCAATAACCCTTTTTACTTCTGCATACAAGAATCTAGCAGCCTGAGAACACCAGATGTTGCCTTCCTTGCAAGGAAAATGAGATGTATTTTTGCCTTGCTTTGAAGTATGCCAGGCAGAGCACCAAGGTCAGTAATGACTAACTCTGTGATGGTGGGTGCAGAGGGGAGGGAAGTCACAGCTCTGTTCCCACCAAGTCTTCAAACTTCACACTCCATAGTCAGTCAGTTTCTCTCTGACACAGTTGCTCTGGGAGCAACTCAAGTGCCTTGTCCTAAAGGGATGTTGTGAGGACTGAGCATTGCAAAGAGAAGACACAGGTCTGTTCCTCAGTGATAAAGTGGCTCCTAACTCCAACAGCTGTGCTTAAGTTTCTACACCTGATGGTTTTAGGATGGATTTGTGTAATCTTCTCTGCACAGGTTGTTGTACAGAGCTGGAACTAGAAGGACAGGCTTCACCTCTGCTTTCAGCCACTGATGGCTTCTTCCTGGAATTGATCTTGCCTTACTGAATTGCTGGTAAAAATGAAGATGCCTCTGATTTATGAAAGTGGGTCTGCTTTTGGCACAGGGCATTATCATGTTGTCCCACATATGGGTAAGATGTTGCAGGAGAGCATTAAATCTGGAGCTGTTTTCTGTTTCTCCATGTAGATTCCTTAATGGGTGCATCTCCATATGAGTTCAGTTTCCAGAGTCACTATAATCTGCCACCTGGTTTCCTGTTCAGTAAATGGTGTTGATTTATAGAGCCAGAAAACAAATTCTGGCTTCGTTATAGATTTTAAAATTATAATCCATTGACTTAGGTTTCTTCTGATACATATTTAGAACAACTTTGACTTTCTTCTTACCTTGATGTTTAACAGAGATGTATACATCAGTTGCTGCCTGCAAATTATTTTCTTTTAGAGAAAAATGACTTGAACAATGTATCTGACCAGAAAGACAGCCTTTGCCACAGGCTGGTCAGTACTTCTGGTGTATGTATTTTCATTGGAAAACTAAAAACAACACAAAGATTTGAAGATTAGCCTTTTACCTTCTGGTATTATCTTTTAGTTTTCTCACATCTCTCACTGACATTTGGCAACACTGTTATAAATCACATTGAATTTCTTAATTTTAGAGTTGCTAGGAGAGGCCTATATTTTCTAAGCTCCTCTTTCTTCTCCTTCTGCTCACACTGAGAAAAGCAGGAGAGTCTGTGATCTGACAAATGTGTGCACAGGTCGTTTCCCTGAGGTAGAGCTGATGGTTTCAATGCAACCATATGTGTCAATACAGCTATCTGTGAAGAGGTTAGTAGTGCCCTGACTTGGTCTTTTAGTCCCCTGCTTGTGGACAGGATGTATAGGGGCAAGTTGTTGGTATTGCTGGAGCATCCCTCTTTTACTGAAATAAAGAGAAGTTTATCTCAAAGACAGTAACATGACTGAACGCTTTTTGAGGCTCTGATTTCTTTACTTGTGATTTGTATAGGGTCGTGACAATTTGTGAGAGGACTTGGGTCAAAAAAGTAAGATCAGAACTCTGATGCCCAGCCATTTTATTAGGTTTTTGTTAGGGTTTTGTTCCTATCGTATGTGAAGATTAATAGTTACATAACAGAGTATGTCAGTAGTGAAAGACCAAACCTGTAATCATGGCCATCATGTGTGCCATTTTATTGTCATTTTCTTAAATAATGCTGTGTTGTGGTTTAACCCTGGAAGGCAACTCAGCACCATGCAGCCACACACACCCATTCTACCGCAGAGTAGAATGGGAAGGAGAAAAAGGTAAAGGCAGAAGAGCTTCTCCACTGAGGTGAAGGCAACTTACTGGGTAAAGCAAATCTATGAGTGCAAACAAAGTAAAACAAGGAATTCATTCATTGCTTTCCACCAGCAAGAAGATGTTCAGCCATTTCCAGGAAACTAGGGCTTGTCACAGGTAATGGTTGTTTGAGAAGGCAAACACCGTAAGTCTGATGTCTGCCTACTCCTTCTTTCCCTGCAGTTTTTACTGTTGAGCATGATGCCATATGAAAATGGGGCATCCTTTTGGGATGGGTGGGTCAGCTGTCTTGGCTGTGTCCCCTCCCAGCTCCTTGTGCCCCCCAGCTCCTCACAGTCAGGACAGTGCAAGAAGCTGAAAAGTCTTTGACTTAGTTTAAAGCACTGTTCTGCAACAACTAAAACCAACATTGGTGTGTTATCAGTGTTTCTATGATAAGTCCAAAACACAACACCGTGGCACCTACTATGAAGAAAATTAGTTCTATCCCAGGCACAATGGCTTGCTGAAATCTTTAGAGTTTCACTTTTATTAGGTCTGCCCTTCTGCATGCCTATGTTTTGGGGTTTTTTTTTGTTGTTTGTTTGTTTCTAGGATAGTTGCAAACTAAGAACTGGAGTGTTTCTTCCCGTTACTGGATTTCTTTTCTGCCTTGTAAGACCTTTTGAAATAGGGATTGTTGCAAACCCAGTGATGACCTCTGTTGTCATGTGGATCAAATATGTCAGCTGAAATTACACCGTCTTGCAGTTGTTGTGGCTCTCTGACATTGCTCCAGAAGATGGGAGAAGTGTCTGGGATTGGGAACAAATTAATGTTAATTTACCATTAAGAACCTCTGTAGTATTTATTAGCAGTTTTCTTGAGTGTGAAAGACAGATTCGTCAGTGAAGATCTGCCATTATATGACATGGTTTTCTGGCTAATATTGCAGAACAGAGCTGTGGATGTTTCTGTTGTGATCTGTTATGCGTACTCAGCATTTCATCTTATTCACTGGGTCAGTGTGAATTCCATATCTAGCAAGCTCACCGCCTAGTAATGATATGAAAAACATTGTGAGTACTGACTTCTTTTTACCTTGTATTTGCTGTAGGAAAGTGGGAAGTGGGAAATGTGCTAAGGAAAATAAAAGGAAAATTTCTTGAAATTTTGACAAGCCTGCCAGGCAAGCAAAAAACTGTCAGTTACTCACAAAGAGACTTCTCTAGTAATTATATTATATGAACAGAATGAGAATAAAACACAAGAGTTCAAGCAATGTAACCAGAACTTACTCAGCGATGAATTTTGATTGTTACTTTAGTAATCAAGGTTTGACTGTCAGAAGTCCTTTCTTTTTTGAAGGCTTATAAGTATTCAGGTGACTAAAGATAAGTGAAGTTGGTAGTGGAACGTTATCCCTGAAAAGATACACTCCAGAACTTTACGTTGGTGAACACTGTGTATATCTGTGGGAATAAAAGAGCTGGAAAAGTTGTCTGGAAAAATTGATCAATTCTTCTGTTTTTTATTGTGATGGGAACGAACTGACTTACATTCTACATCAGCAGCCAGGTATTTTTCCAGGTTAGAATTACTGGGGAGAATTAGCTATCCTTATTTAGAAGTCAGCAAGGTGGGAAGGGAATGGGAGGAAGGGCAGCGTCTGGGTTTTAAAGCAGAAAAAATAAGGACCCTCTTGTGACCAGACTTTATTATTTTGTCGCTATCCAAACAGATGATACAGTAACTTGATGTCAGATTTTCACACTGGCCCTCCAGAAATTAGCAGAGATACAGGGAAATCTGTGAGATTTTCAGTAAGATATTTTCATGATGCTTTCTTGTTGGGAAACGCCCCAAGTTTTCCCAAAGGGTTGCCCTCCTTGCGTGGGGAAGCACGACCATTCAATGTGAGTGCACACAGCTTCAACTTTATTGTAGCAACACACCATCTTATATAGCATATATGCTTCCAGGGATACAGGGTCCAGGGATACAAGCTCTATGCAACGCGCACGCTAACAATATTGTTGCCCGAGTAATCTCCATATATGGGATATGTTGTTAACTACAACACTATGGATACAGAATACTATGGATATGCTAGAATATACTAGAGCACACTGGAAACACCACATTCCACGTATCTAGGGATTACATCATTACATCATAAATCATTAGTAAATCAGTAGCTACGTGCTGCCGAGCAACCTGCCCTCCAACACTTTCTAATTAATGTATAGGTTTTTTAGCTCAAGTATCATTTCAAATGAGTATAACCTAATTATCTCCTGTCCGCGTTCCTCTCCCTGTTTTAGATTGCCTTATTTCAGAGAGAAGCATTGCTTCAATAGGTATTCTGTATCCTATTATACCAATCCCAGGGGAAAGCAAGCTGTTCTTCTGTTTAATTAATTCACTTGATGTTGGAAAGATGCTTTGAAGATGGTAAGCACCCTCTAAGTGCTAATATAATTGTCACCTTACCAAGTATGTTGCCAGGTGAAACTGTAAGATGGTTATGATTAATTGAATATGGTAACAGGCAGGAGTCTCAGGGCATGTTAATTGCTTGGAAACCACAAGTTCCAAAAGCATCAATAGCTTACAGTTTAAAACATAGCATAGGGAACCAAGTGTACCAATAAAAATGCAAGCAGTAACTTCTCTCTGGTGAATGTATGCACATGCAACAACACACTGCACAATATAGCAAAAAGGATCATCTAAGTGCTTTTGAAGAGATTGGCCAACATTGCCATCTTTTTGCAAAAGTTGGTTTATGTATTCTCTGTATGTGATGAGAGCATTGTTTCCATTTCTCCCTCTCGCCTTCAAATACTTCCTGCCATGCATTTTTGCATGAACACAGCTACATGATGAAAGACTAATGAAAAACCGCCAATGTTTGCACTGCAAACTTATGTCCTCTTGGCTTAATAGTCAGACCGAAGAGGGCCTGCAAGAAGATGTGAACTCATGAATTGTTATTGCTCAGTGTGGCTTTACTGAATGGGGCAAAGCCACTAGGCCCATCTGGAAAGGCACTGGACAGCTGGGACTTCAAATAGGTGCCTAATGTCTTTGGATTCAAGCTAAGAACAGTAATGAATGTACAGTCCTTATTAGGCTTCTCTTAGAAGGCAATAAATAGAGCTGTATTTTACCATGGGTTTGTTGGCCATGGACCAAATCAGGGAAGCAAAGACAGCCAGTGAGGCATATATATTCACACCCTCTTGTCCTGACCTCAGAGTTTACCCTAACTGCGCATAATTTCTGCTTGATGCAGCAAACTGTTTTTCATACTGCTGTGGCATGTCACCTCTGAACTCCAATTGTACACATAGTTAATTATATAAAAAGGCCTATTAACTTCAGTAAGAGAACTACTCATGTAAAGAAAGCTGAGCAGTGCTGGGCCAGGTGCTGATCATGTTATTTCAATAGGCCAAGACTATTTGAGGTTTCCTTATAAGTTTAAATTAATTTTCTGAGGGAAGTGAACTAGGAGTTTCAATTTCTGTGTTGGTGATAAGTCTCCCACTGCCATTCTCCACCATTTATACTCGTTGGCTTTTACAGACTGGAATCTCTGTTGTTTTGTTTCTGTGCAGTGTGGCATTTTATTTTTTCAGTGTACAAGGGCTCCTGTTTTCAGTAAAATCCTCTGGCAGCACCTTTTTCCCCAGCACACTTCTTTCTGTCCACAGGGTTTGTATGTTTTAATGAATTTTATTTTTTCTTCTGCCTCAGCCTGTCAGAAAAGTTTAGTAAACACTGTGTCCTGTGACAAATGCATTTAGCAGGCGCGTGGAGCATATGTGCAGTGTGCTCTCTTTGGAGTTGCTGTCTCTGTAAATTACTGAGCTTCAGACCAAAAACATCTGGCATGCCCTTAAGGGACTGCTTAATACTGACCAGTCCTAGCAGGGCTTACTGGCCTCATCAGAAAAAGCAGACAGGGAAAATACAGCATCAAGTATGCTTGCACATGCATGCAGTTATATAAACCAGTCACAACTTAGGGCAAGGTGACAGCCCCCATGCTTCCCTTAGAAACCTCCCCTGCCTGGATACACCACTGTCTCTCCTGTAGCATGGTGTCATTCCAGGTCTGTGTCCTGCTCAAATACTAGATAAGAATAATTATCCAGTCAAATGCATCTTGGCATTTCAA
Source organism: Numida meleagris (assembly GCF_002078875.1). Lineage (NCBI taxonomy): Eukaryota > Metazoa > Chordata > Aves > Galliformes > Numididae > Numida > Numida meleagris. Next base: position 53,848,883 of record NC_034438.1, on the reverse strand, counting down.
GGTTCTGATGCAAAGGATGGGATCTTTCGAACATGTGTGCATGAGCCAGACACAGCACAACCATGATCTTGCACTCAGAATATAACCTGGGACCTGAACTTCTCCCTTTCAGCAGTTGACTGGAATCACTGCAGCTGAGTTCCTGAGAACAGCAGGACTGGGAGATGCTGAAACTGTGAAATTAATTTTTGGATTTTAATCTCCTTTCGAAAGCAGGCCTTGGGCATCATAAATGAGCTGCTTTTTTCAGGAAATGCTATTGAGTGTCTGCTCCCACTCCAATGAGGAACAATTTGTGACTGCAGCAAGTTTGTGGGAAGGCTGAAGGTTATTTGTAAAAGTGGTCTGGAGTTTCAAAAAGTTGCTTCTTGAAATCATTCAGCAAAATGGAATAACAATTTGGCTTCTGCTGAATGTGCATACATAAAGGACCCCAAAGTTGACTAGTAAATGAGAACAAGGACAAACACATTGGCTTCTTGGGAGGAAGGAAATGAATTGACATTGCACAGTGATGTGCTATTTGGTGGCCCTTAATACAGTGCCACCGCAGCTAGCCACTGAGGAAGAGGATTTAGCCAGGGGAAGGAGCTTTGAAGGGAAGAAGCCTTGGGACTTTTGAGGTTTGATGCACAAAACATGCACAGAATCTGTGCATTGAGATTTCTCATTTGGTTGTTCTGCTGTGTCAAGCTATTTGCAAAGATCGATAGACAGAAATCAATTACTATTAAGAGTGCACAGGTGTCTAAGCTACTGGATTTTAGCATGTTTGAGCTTCCGTAATAACTCATACACATAACAGATCTGAAGAATTTAATACAGTATACTTATTTTTAAGAAATAATTGCATTTTAAAGTTAATAACCTTGTTCAGCTCTTGCTGTTTTTCCAGATAATGTTGTCCAGTGGATGCTGAAAACAAAGAAATTGCAGTCCCCCTAACTTACTGCTCTATTTTAAGAGGGTGGCATGGGCCAGTGGGCTGGAACACAAGAGTTGAACTCTTGGCCAGGTAACCCTGAATGGATATTTTCATACCTACGAGCTTCAAATCATTGTGTAGCTGAAAAAGGAAGAGGGAAGAGGAGCCAGTGGCACCTCCTCGTTGTAACTATTTGAGACATTGGGAGAAAGCTCATGTGATACAGCCAAGACTGACCTGTAGTTGAACATCCTTAAGCATGCTGGTTTAGATACATAATTCTCTTATCTCACTGTCTTCTGTAAGTGAAAACACTTGTTCTAGTCTAGATTCTTTCTGATCTGTCTGTTCAGCCTGTTTTTCAAGGTTAATGGTTAAATGGATAAAAATAGAACTGAAGTATACACAGGATTTGCTGGAAAAATGGTGTAAAATTGTACTTCTCTGTAATACCACCTGTTCATCATCTATCAGAGTCCTGAAACACAAGGGATTCCTGTTCCTCTGAATTATAGCAGTTACAGAAGAAAAGCATTGAACACTGCCAGTCTAACCTTTTGCAACAACTGTTTGAGGACAGAAGTAGAGATTCTGAAAGTTAATTAGTTCCCTTGTATGAGGGCTGCTCCAAAAGTAATGCCCCCTATTTTATGATAATGGCCTCTGACATCAGAGGCAGATGGTGGTGGTACAGCAGTAGAGGCTGAACCTTCCCAGAAATATGTCATTACAAGTTGTTGCCATGTGACAGATGGCAGCAGAGGGGCAGTCTGACAGAACGGCTTGTGACATGGAAGTGCAGATGAAGCAGAGGTGTGTAACTGAATTCTTCCATGTGGAAAAAATGGTGCCCATTGACATTCATCGATGCTTGCTGAACATTTGTGGAAACAAACAGTGGATGTGAGTGCAGTGAGGCAGTGGGTGGTGTGTTTCAGCAGTGGCGACAGTGACACACCATGATCCAGAAGGCCATGTGCTGTTGCCACACCACAAAATGAAGACTGTCTCAATCAGCTCATCCCTGTGAATCAGCAGATTATGACCAGGAAACTCTGCGCAGAGCTGAATATTGGCTTAAGTGAGTTGGAAACGATGGTGACAACATTGGAATATTGCAAAGTTTGCACCAGGGGCGTCCCAGGAATGCTCACATAGGAACAGAAAGAACACTGTACGCAAGTTTGTCAGGACCTGTTGAACAAATACATGGGTGAAGGTGACAAGATGTGGTGTTACCAGTACAAGCCAGAGCCAAAACAGCAGTCCATGGAGTGGTAACATGAATTCCCCATCAAATAAATAGTTCAAGACACAGCCCTCAGTGACAAGTGGCACTGTCTTTTGGTGTTGGAAAGTGGTGATCCTTCTGAGTTTCCTGGAACCTGGACAAACAATCAACTCTGACCACTGTGTCACAATGCTGACTGAGCTGAAGGCTTGAACATCTAGAGGGAGGCCAGAGAGGAAGACAATCTTTCTCTGGCAGCACAATAACACCAGACCCCCCACCAGTTTGAAGACAGTGGAGCACATTGTCAATCTTGGCTGGACTGTCCTGCTACAACCACTGCAGAGTCTGAATTTGGCTCATTCTGACTGCTCTCTGTTTGGGTCAATGAAAGATGGAGTGCATGGACAACATTTTCCTAGCAACAACACGATCATAGGAGCTGTGAAACAATGGATCACCTCTGCTGGTGCAGATTTTTGTGAATGTGGCATGCAGGTTCTTGTTCATTGCTAGTGAAATGTATAGCTAACTGGTGACTGTTGAAAAATAGTGTTTTGCAGCTGATAATTTTCTCTATAACATACTGTTATTGTGCTCTTTATCTGTTGTAATTTCTACAGGAATCAATAGGAGGCATTACCTTTGGAGTGACTCATGTATTTCTAGCTCTCTACACCTTGTCCACGTTTATAAGAGGCAATGTCTGTCTCAAAGTATTTGTAGTCTTACTGTGCAAGACAGCAAAGTTCTGAAAGTACAGATGCGGAGGAGTGAAATGACTAGCCAATATCACATAACAACAGGGAGTAAATGTTCTGCGTCCTGGAGAAATGTCCTACCCCTCAAATCACGGACTGCATTTTAAGACACAGGTTCTGTTTGAATAGTTGAAGTTATCCAGAACAGTAATGTAAAGGAATCAATTCAGGAATAAAAAATGTTATGCCTTAGGATAATTATGGCAGTACTAATGACATCTTGATGACATATTTTGATTTTTAGATAACAAAATAGATAAATCTCAAAATCTAGCGGTAGAGCATGATTCTTTTAGACAACTGTAAAAATGATGTTATTTTCTTGCTTGTGTGCTTTTCTACCTGCTGTGACAGGGATGTTCTATTGATAAGCATAACAAACAGAATCACTGACATCAATTGTTGATAATTTCTACGTATTTAGGACATTGCACACTCCGTGTGTGTGTGAGTGTGTGTGTGTGTGCGTGTTTGTGTGCAGTTGCAGATATGTGTGCTTACCATCCTAAGTGCTGGCAGAATGTAAGAGAATAAGGTAACATCCCTTGAAAGAGCATTCATCCTTTCCAGTGCTGCCATTTTCTGAGGTTTCCAGAGAACAGCCAGAGCAGCTTGACTATTGAATGTAGGATGACTTGAAATATTTTTGTTTTTGTAGTGAGGACAGCTTTATTTCCCCTGACAGTTTCCATGGGAATTTTTTTCCTATTTTTAATTCCCTATAGAAATAAAGGCACCGTGGGAAAGACCCTGAATGAAGGAATGGTCTTTAAGTATTTCTGCAGTAGTTTTCCTATAGAGTACAGGGTTGGATGAAACAAACTTATGAACTATTACTAACTGGAGGTTAGAAGAGGCAGCAGTCCCAGACTCATCCTGTGCTTTCATAATTTATGGTTACATGTCTTGCTCTCAGTGATGAATAATTATATGGAAATTATACAGATCTCTAAAATAAGTCTCTCAGAGCTATCTACTTGATTTCAAATATTTAAAGATTACTCAGGGCTTTAAGCAAATCTGCATAAATTTCCTGCATCCATGCCTGCCGTTTTTGGACCTTTGATTCAAATATAAAGCATCATATTAGTAAGACTACTACTTAGTTTGCATTACATGCACTCATAATTTGGGTCATCATAGATTTCATATTTCCAAAGTAGTTCATAATTTCACCTAGCACTTTTATCTACATCTCCTGCTTGTATTGGGGGTCTCATAAATGAGGAACTGATTCATGCTTCTTCTGTGGTGGGATCAAACAATCTTTGATCCCACACTGAGCCTCTGACAATCTGGTTTCAGACAGTTCTGCATTCATTCATCTCACCCAGCAAAGGCAATTGTCTTTCCCTCCATCTGGTACCCGATGAATGGATAGATAAATAAGTTCAAAATGTGCTATCTTTTGCAATTTCTGCCCCTTTACTTGTGTTTGAAGAACTGTTGTCAGGACACGGGGAAGAAGATTGCTGCTGCTGGTTTTTGTGGACTCTGGCCGTATCAGCAAATAATTTAGCATAGAAAGAGCACAGTAGTGGATTGAAAAATTTGATGCTGAGATCATTTCAACACTGTATGCAATTTGTCTAAGACTCAATTTAGTCTTGCCCTGGATAAAGCATCCAGATTCATGTGAATCAGAGCAAAAATCTTTGATGCAAACCTTCATGTCCCCTTTAAAGTTTGAGGTGTGTTTGCTGTGAGCCAGAGAGCACAGCTTTTGAATGGGTTTTCTCTGTAGAGAATGCACTTTACATATTCCAAAACTATTCTACGTCTTGAAACATGCTCAGAAAGAGGGGGTTTCTGTGTCTCTTAGGTAACCACAGTGCTTCTTCAAACAAAAAAATGCTGGTGTACCTGTAGCCTTTCATGGGGATAGTCCATGAAACATTACAGCTGTTTGCTGCACTGACACCATAGTCAATGCTGTGGTGCTTTGACACCAGTCCTGCTAGTTGCAATGGAACCATTCCTACTGCACCTGACAGCAGGTGCTCACACAACTGCTTTTTTAAACATTGGCCCTCTTCATGTCATGGAGATTAATGTGATAAGAAAATTTATTTAGTTTTTCCATGTGCAATGCTTCTTGCTACAAGCAACATTCTTCAGCTGGCTTTGGTCTTTCCATCTGACAGACATCATCATGGCAAAGAAGTGGAGGTTTTGAAATCTGGTGTATTGAATTAGTCATTGGTTCATCTTACCATGCTGTGAGAAATAAGCAGAGTCATTAACAGCTGCTCTCCTGAAGTGCTGTATACCAGAAGATGATGGGTGCATATTCAACATTTTGAGTCATACACAATTACAGAAATGGTGATGGATTAGTTTCAAAGTCAGTAATGATATGTAGCAAGAGTTCTAATCCATATTTAGCATGACCTATCTAGATCAATTTTTTACATATTTTTGAAAAGTACACATTATTAATCTCAAGAATAAGCATAATATTAAGTTTGAATTTAGATGAGTAACAGTAGCTGTACAAAGAACAAAAAAAGCTTTGCTGGAAGCTTGAATGTAATTTTGATAGCAAGGCATCTTTAGAAGCTCTGATACTGCCTGAAAGATTGATATGGTTTAAGTACTATGAGATATACGTAAAAAATTGGGAAAAAAAAAAAACAACGGAACTGGTCCTAATCAGTGTCATCTGGAGAGTCTTACAAATGGAAACATCAATTACACTTTGAACATGACCTGAAATCTTGCCTGAGAAGGAAGGCGACAACATGCCATAAAACATGCTTATGAGATGTTCTGTACAATCTCCAAGATGCAAAACCTATCTTGAGTTAAAAAATTCAAACACACCATCAACTGTTATAAATCCAAGTTTTTTACTGAATAGGGCTGCTAGAATGCTGTAACAGCAACCTTCAAATGCACACATCATATATTCAGACTACGCTATCATCAAATGATAATACTGTGATTGAAACAGACAGTGAAAATCAACACTTAAAGGAACAAATGTTTGCACAGGAAGTGAAGGCAGCTGTCCCAGGTCATGCCAGTGTGCACAGGTGTTTGTGAACTCTACATATAAACACGTTTATTATGTTTTTCTACTAACACAGTTGTGACTCTTGTCTTGTTACTCTATAGATAGTCTATTCCACATCAGAAGTGTGGTCTGATGAGATAGTCCTGAGTCAAACAGGTATCAGTTACACAGTCAGGAGTAAAGAGTAGAGCATGGAAGAGTGAATCTTGGATAGGTATCCCACTTTCAATTCAAAGAATTAATTAATCCAGATTTACCTCCCATGTGTAGACAGCCTTTCAGAAAACAAGGCAGGCAAGTTGTATGTAGTATGTCATGGGATCCATCCCTTTACTTCAGAGCTTGGATTAGGGAAGAGGCTCTCTAGATTGTAAGTGCTAAGTAATGCTTTGCTTTATGGCAAAAGTGCCAAAAAGCTATTTAGCACCAACTTTTTATGTAAACACTGCTGTTAAAATGCTCTGTGTGCACTCCTCCAAAGAGGATGATGTTGAAAACCTCAAAGGCTTTTTTCTGTGGAATTACATAACCCCCACAAAGACTTAGAAAAGAATAATAATAGCACATTAAATTCACACCTGAGCTTATATGACAATAAATTCCCAGTGTTGACACATCGTGAGAGCACAAAGCTCTTAAGTGGAGTGCACACATAAAGTGCAGAGTGATCACAGCAGCCAAGCAGCCAAGTAGCCTTGAGTGTTTAAGAGGAAGCAGCAGAGCTATAGGTGGCCAATTAAACAATCATGCTGTTATAGAACAAAACAAATGAAGGAAGTAAAATATAAGATGCAGACAGTGTTAAAATACCCATGCCAGCTGGAAAGCTCTTGTACAGAACACTGAGTGATTTTGTGAAAGGGACATAAAGATCTGGACTTAGAGATTTTAAGATATTAAGACATCACTCCATGGAGCCTTGCAGTGTCTAATCTCTGTTTATAAAGGTAATCCTTAGGATGATCACAATTTTTTTTTTAAAACAAATTGCCAGGATATTTTAGTATTTTCCTTGTAGTACTTCATTTTTAGTATTTTCCTAGAATTTTTCATGCTGCGCTGGCAAAAGCAATAACAGGAATCTTTCTTTATCCCCACTACAGCCATAGGCATTGTCAAGCTGAATGGCGCTTGCCTTGTTCACACTCTAGTCTGGTGTTTCAGGTTGTGTATGTGCACAGAAGTGCTGGCCTTGGCATGCTGTTTGCAAGCAACTTGCAAAGCACTGCTGAGAAAGAGCACTTTCTCTGCAGTTTCTGGGCTTTTCCTGTGTTCTGTTAGTGGGTTTTTGTTCCTCTTTTCTTCTTCACTTATGGTTTAAAGCCCTTTCACTCAGATGACGGCTGCTTTCGAGACTTAGAAGCAACAATACCTGTTAGGAAGACAGCTCCCAGGGTGGGTATGATTTCCCATTGCAGGTGTTCCTGAGCAGTACACAGTGCTTTAAGGATCTGTTCCATAGGTGCAGGAAAGGGATAGCCTGGGAGTCAAACACTGAGCTGACCAAAAGAGAGGTGATGTAGCATGTGGGTGAATGCACTGCCCCTGCACCAGCTGGAGGACTGAGCATGTACTCCCAGAGATTTGTGGTGGTCAGACACTTACCTGGATTTGAACAAATGTTTCATACTGTTGAAGAGGGGCAGATGGGCTCTGAATGAATTGTCAGTACTTTGCTTAGAATACAAATTGGGCCAAAGAACTTTTCTGAGTTTAGAAATTTCTTGTGTTTAGACTGGCAAATGGGAAGTGGACTGAGGAAAGCGATCTTAGAAAAATATTGCTCCAAGGCAATGTTCAGTACACAGGCAATAGTGCAGTACCACAGACATCCATTATTCTGCAAAGCAGCTGCTTTGCCATCTCCATTTGCTCAGTTACTCCTGTGCAATCTCGGGCAAAGCTTCTTGAATACTCTTGAACGCAGTCTTGATGGGCTTGTACCATAAATGTTTTATGTGAAAAGACATTGCCCCGGAGCTGGGAGAACAGGGAGGTGCCTATCACAGCCATCAAGCTAAACTGCCTGGGTGAGCCTCGGTAACAGAAACCTACAGTCTGGGCTGTGATGCTGTAGCTGAAACTCTATGACTTGTTCAACCACAGCACTCCCTGCCTTAGCAGTGGACTGAAATGCTGAGCTCATCTTTATGATCAGCATGGCAGGAGTCACCTGTGCATGAAGCACCCAGTCTGTGCTAGCATGGAGGGGTCTTTGCAAAAAAACTGTCCATCTGTCTGTATTCTTCAGACTGCACTGACAACAGAAAGCAACGCAGGAAGCATGCACCCTGAGCTTGACCCTTGCTATGGGCAGAAAATATTCCCTCAGACACCAACCTTCTCCTCTGGCTTGAGTTTTGCAGATCCTCGTGTCTGTTTTTTTGTAATTTATTTTCATTTTCTAATGAAATCTGTGGGATGAAATGAGACAAACATCCCATGTGGGACTTGAATAGGCCAGCTCATGCTTGCCATTAATTAGCTGGGTTTCAGTTCTTGATTTCAAACTATTAAAAATAATTAAGTTGTTATGGAGGGTTAATCACAGAAAGTAACCTTAATCTTACACTCAGTAATGTCAGCAATCGTCCTACTGGGTAACCAACATTTCTAGTTGGCCTCTTCCAAACCTTGCTTCTGGTGACCTGCTTGTATTACCTAACTCATGGGTATCCAACCTTTCGGTTTGCCTGGACCACACTGAGCAAACAGGAGCTGTCTTGAGCTGCATATAAAACATATTATATAATTAATGTATATAAGTAACAAAACATTTTTAGTGTATTTTTTTATTAAAACTCCAATAAGACAATGAAAACATAATACTAGTGGGATGTTAGACCCTGCTTTTGTAATACTAGTGCATCGACATCTGGTTAGGTGGAAGTAGCCACAGTTCTTAGTGAGTTCTCAAGGTTTTCATCAGAGATTTTTAAAGAAATATTGCTTTTCCTGAGTTTGATCCTTGACAACAGTTGTTCACAAATGTACGTACTGCCAAAAAGCAATGACAGTAATAAGGCATGACTGTGAAGCAAGGGATATTTTTCTCTTTTAAGATAGATCTTATAAAAATCTGGGAAAGAGACATGACCAAATTTTTCTTTGAGCTGAATGTCTGATTGCAACTCTATACATTCCATGTGAAAGTTTACAGGCAATGTATTTATGTTGACTGAAAATGGTGTTACAAATATACAAGAAAAAAACATGATTTTTTTTGAAATTTTGAAACCTATTGTCAATTTTCTTTATCAAAATAGAAAGCACAGCTGCATATTTTTTGCTGTTCACAGGTACAGCCAATGCATCAAAATATATGAAATTATTTGCCATAACTTTGGCTTGCCGTAAATGATGTTTCATTTCAAATGCTGTTATGGTTTGAAACAGCACAGATAATGTGATTTTAACCTTGAAGATGCATGGTTAACTCATTTAAATGAGCAGTCAAATCCACCAAAAATGCTAAATCTGTGAGCCATTCTAAATCTTCAGGTTCTGGCACAGTTTCCTTTTGATTCCATTAAGGACATCATTTCACTTTGCAAATCATAGAGTTTTTTTGGCATTTTACCCCAACTTAGCCACCCTCATTTGGAAAAGTAAATGGTGCCCACATAATCAACATCCACAGTTCTAAGGAACTAGTGATGATTCGATCCTTTGGACTTTATGAAATTCACTTATTTGATGACGATTTGCATGACATTATCCACTTTAAATCTTTTGCACAAAAATTTTCATGATGTCTGATGCAGTGATATTTCGTCAAGTATGAGTTGCTGGTGGCAACTGCATCATCATCTGTTAATTTTATAAGTCCCGCCATCACTGAGGCACCATCAGCAGCTACACCAGATATGTTGACAAAGGTTGAAGAAAACTGCTTTAATGTGTTTTTTTACTGCTTCATACAAACCAAGAGACTGATTCTGTCTTTTAATGGCAGCAAAGAGGCCATATCTTCATTGATATTATATTTGTTATGAATATCTCTAATGAAAATGGCAAACTGAACAGTATGTATAGCATCAGTACTCTCATCTGTTGCCAAAGCAAAAAATTTGGAACTAGCAGCTTTACTCTCCTAATTTATTTCAATAGATGTTCCTATTTCTTCAATTCGCCTGGCTACGGTCTGGTGACACAAACTGATTTTAGAAAAACATATTTTTTTTTTTCTCAGGACACTTTATATCTGCCATGCTTTCCATACATTTCCTGGCAAACTCACCATCAGTAAACAGTTTTGATTTTTTTGCAGTCAGAGTTGCTACCATATAGTTTTATAACAGAGTCCATATGAGTTTGAACTAAAAATTTAACTTAAAGATTTTGTTGAGGTGACAGACTTGTTTTCAGTTCCACTATTCTGTCTTTACCAAGTATTGTTTGATACACATTGAATTTGGCATCAATTTTCTGCATGTAATGTCTTTCTAAGTTGCAATCTTTGAAAAGTGACACACTATCCTTGCAAATTAAGGATAGTGGATAAGTAAGGATAGATAAGTACTCACCTTTTTCCTTGAACACTCTTCCTTCATCCATGATTTTTCATTTTTTGGAGTTCTGTTTTCTTTTGAGACACCATTAGGCAGGCTGAAATATTAGTATCGGCAGTCACTGCATTTTATTCAACATACAGCAGAAGCGCGTGTCATATGTAATACACACAGGTTTTGGTGTGACTGAGTGAGTGCGACAGGAGTGAGGAGAAGAGTCAGCACTGCACTGCACTTTTCCCATGTCCCAGGGCTGGGCCACACAGTGGGGAAGAGTCACCACCATGATGGCAAGGGGCAGGGAGCACAGGCTGCAGTGCGAGCTGTGCTTGGCTGCAGGCAGCCTGCTTCAGCTCCCTTGGCTGGAGCTAAAGTTCAGGTCATTTGCTGAAGCTCTTGCTAAGTAAATTTAAATAACTGAAGTCAAGTATGGCTAAGAGTAGTGCTGGACCCATGTCTAAGTGAACATACAAGGCTTCGAAAATGACTCTAATGTGAGTAGGGCAAAATGTGGCTGGGCTATATGCTGAGCTGTGACAATATGCATGCTGAGTCAGGAGTGTTAACTTGGGAACCAGACAGGCACATAACATCTTTTCCAAATAAAAACCTTCCCTCACCCCATCACTGCCGGTAAATCTGTGCCTGGGAAAACTGCTTGCTTTAGGAGGCTTTTCTTATTTTCCTGTTTTGCTCCACCTGAGTGTAGGTATTCAGAGTAGAAATGCTATATGGAGCTGCACCAGCGTGGTCCATAATTAGCATATAATCTCTTTCTCCAAAGCAGCAAAACTTTAAATTGAATTGCTCCTGAATCAGGATGATGCTTCCTCTGAACTCCAGACAAGCCAATAGGGTGCCGCCTTAGGGGCTCATATCAGTGGTGTTATCTTACACATGTCTTCCCATTTAAAAAAAATATTCCTGCATTCTCGGCTTAGGTGTAATGAAAACAGTACTTCACAACTCAGGAGTTTTTGAGGACGTTATTCTACAACATAGATATGAGATCATTTTTGTATGTTTGTTTCTTTGTTTTCCCTTTTTTCTCCCCTCCTTTGGGGAACAAACCAAAAAAAAAAAAAAAAGGCCTTGAGGCCTTACTGGGGAGAGACAACCAGACAATGGTACAAAGATGAAGGGAAGGGAAACAGCTCACTGTGCAGTAGTAATAATAACAATCCAAAAAATGAGGATGGGAATAATGAAGTATGAAAGCTCTGAAACGGAATGTAAAGCTGTGTTGAAAAAAGGATAGTGAAGTATTCCTTGATCTGAAAGTCACATCTTGGTCTATTTGAACTGGAGGGGTTTTAGAAACAAGTAATAAAAATAATCAGATGTGGGGGAATGTCAATATGTAGGAGTTGAATGCATCCTGTCTAGGGTTAGGCAAAAGGTGGCGAGCAGTGGCAGGAGAGTCCTCTGTGAAAGAACAGCATTACACAGTATTTCAGGGTTTCTGCTCGCCCTATGGAATCGTTCATCCAGTTTTGGGTGAAGTGCACAGGTGAGAGGCCAAAGACTAGATGTATCGATATATATGTTATAGATAGTTCTTTACGCTGGCACTGTAATACTAGTGGTGCAATACTTTTAATTTCATTATACTGTATGTTCCCTCTAAGAAGATTCTATAGCTCTTTCTTTCTATGCAGCTTTATCTCTGCTAATGGAGATTAAATCTTTGCTGAAAGAACAGAAATGATTCAAACCCTATCAGAAAGCAGCAGCATATCCCTTCTCTCCCAGCCACCAGAAACTGAGAGGTGTTGTCTCCATGTTACTTTACTTTCAAGCAAGTGCGGAGAGTGATAAGATGCGTCCTGTGTCACCTTTAGCTCTGCAACAATGCTTGTTTTATTTAGAGGCTGCTGGGATTGGATTGCATTACTTCAAAGTGTCCATCTGAATGTTCAAATGCTCTGCATTCATAGAAACAGGATGCTGTGCATAGATAAGTGCTTAAGCAGGTTTTGGAACGCTATTATCTCTGTTTGCCAGCATCTGGATGGATCTTTCTTCATTTTCTGCCTCTTTTTATTTCTCATGCCATTCTAAAAACTTTGTGAATATGCACTCACACACCACGCATACAGGACGCACACACAGACTGCAAATCTAGATTTCCATTGATGTCTGTGAGGGGTTCAGGGTGTGCATGTGAACTTAATAGTTTTCATTTAGGATTAGAGAGAGGGATCTCTTTTCTGTTTAAGTTTCCCTTGAGTTCCAGGCACTTTCTTCTGAAATGACCTCTCATGTAAATTGCCTTTATTTAAACTGGCGCATACAGCCTTCCTTACCCCCTTCAATGCCCTGATGATTTTTCCTAATGTAAAGAAAAGGTAGTGAAGTGGATACAGCTCTAAGGTATGACTGTCTCCTGTTCAGCACACAGACATGGAAACACACCTGTGCTGACAGCCTCAAACACTTCCAGCTTCCCATGCTGACTAGAACCAGTTGTTACCATCAATGGAACAAAGTCCAGTTTGCAAAGCCTTGAGCTGGATGGTGTTGCACTGGGATGAATTTATGGTTTTTAGGACATATCACTGGATAGCTGTAGGCGTCCCACCATTCTGCAGAAATTTGCTTTTATCATGGCAGGAGATCACTCAGGCATCAAAGTGGAGAGGTGATAGTACACCCAGAATTGCTGGTCTGAGTGCTTGAAAACCTGCTATTGCACTTCTGCTAGAGCAGCTGTACCTCTCCCATCTGCAGGGGAGTCTAACAGAACAGAGCTTCACGTTCTACCAGCTCAAAATAAAAGGAAACAAAAAAGTGGAAGGGATCTCTGATAGGAGTGGTAAAGAGTGCTGTTTTCTCTCTCTGAAGGACACTGACAACTTTTGATACTAAAAATAGGTAGAACTGCATTTCCCATGTCAGAGATGACACTTTCAATCACTTGTCCCAGGGCTGTGTTGCAGCCACGTGTTACTGATTGGAAAGGTGCAAACAGGCTGTAGCTATGGATGCTGGCCACTTAAGCTTGATGCTTGCCTGCCTTCTTGTGCTCACACATGATTGGATATACTTGCAGAGGTCCTGTCTTCCTAATCTGCTGATTAAATCTTGTTTCTTAAAGAATATCTGGAGCGAAGTTTACCACAGCACTAGGACTGATTGTTTCTTGGTGAACCTGATGGTTGGATTGGAGCTATGCTCCTGTTTGGTATCTCAGAAAATCTCATGTAGGGTGCACACTGCGCACAGAAATGCCAGATTTTCTAATAATGAAATCACACTTCCACATCTGGCTAGACGACAATGTAAGCAAAATACGTCACTGCCTGGGTTGCTTCCCTTCATCCCTGGCACTGCCTCTTTCTGATCCTTCCCCCACTGTTCTATCAGCATCAGTTTTGCGTTATTCCTGCGAAGCTGGAGTAAAAATATCTGCATTTATTTCCTCCATCCACAGAGCAACTAGTGTGAACCAACAAAACTATTTCTGTTATTCTCTGTGGACCTTTAACCAAGCCCTTGCTTTCCCAGTGCTGAGGAGGAAGAAGGCACCTCAGCCTCAGCTGCTGTTGCATGCTGTAGTCACCTGGTCCCTGGAGCTGAACCTGCTGAGACCCAGGTGGACAGAGGGTCTAGTGGCCGGGAGCTGAGGAGGAGGTCCTGTGAAACAACTGCTGCCACGAGCTTGGCAAGGATGAGATCAGCCCTTCTTCATACTGAAAAGTGTGCGATGAGGGACACTTTATACCCAGCTCTCCAGCGGCCCTTAAAACTCCTGCTGAGAACCTTGCCTTTACTAAACTTTATGGATTGTAATGGGAGTTCATTATTATATTTCACTTGTTTCTCCCAGAAGAAGCACAGGAAATATTAAGGAGGAATTGTCGTGGTATCCAATAGTTATTCAATCCCCATGAGTGCTCAGATCTTGTGTTTATATTCCCTGGCCAGTTTCACATGTTTTTGAGGCCTACACATCTTTTCTTGAATGGGCTTCCTCTTAACCCAAGCCATTATCAGCCACAGAAAAATGAGCACGACTCAGCCACTGTGCAGCTCATTGCACATCTAAGGCAGGCACCAAAAATAGCTTTGCCCATGGATCAGCAAAGATGACCTCTTTTTTTTCTCTTTTTTTTCTGAAGAAAGAGACGTTGCTTCTACAGCTGCCATTTCTTTGCAGGAGATGCCTCATGTAGCAGCTCAGATAGCTGGTCCCGAGAGGATGGTTCTTGCTATAAGAAATTAAAATGCATTATAATTATAGCAATACCTGACAAATCTGCTGCAGATAGGCAGAGCTGTGGGATTTAGCAGAGCAAATAGGTTGGCTTCAAAGTGCTATTATTATTATGGGGAGAATTATCTCTCTTAGAGAATAAATCGTATGCACAAAATCTGGGTGTAACAACACAATAACAAAAGAAAGGGAAAAAAAAAGCTCTCTTCTTGCACATGCTGTGCAGCCTTAGGGGGAGCAACGATGGCAGCTGGGCACATGTCAGCAATGTGCCCCTGCAGCCCGGAAAGCCAACGGTATACTGGGCTGCATCAAAAGCAGTGTGGCTGGCCAGAGGGGGGAGAGAGGTGATCCTGCCCCTCTGCTCTGTGCTGGTGAGGCCTCCCCTGGAGTACTGCATCCAGGTGTGGAGTCCTCAGTACAGGAGAGACATGGACCTGTTGGAGTGCATCCAGAGGAGGGCCACAGAAATGAGGACAGTCTGAGAGAGCTGGAGCTGTTCTGCCTGGAGAAGAGAAGGCTTCAGGGAGATTCGATAGCAGCCTCTCAGTATCTGCCACAAAAAATTGTGGTTGAATAACATATGACCTTTAATTATTAACAACTTTGGTTTCAGGAATAGTCTGTTATTTGATACACTGTAATTCTTCAAGAGCTCACAATTTTTTGCAAGTTCTATGCTTTGCCTAACCTGTAAGCTTTCCTCCTGTTATTACAAATCCTGTATGTGTTTGCAGTGTCCTCCATCCATTTGCTATCCATGAGTCACCATGCAGGCACAGAAATGGAAATGTGCGCACAAAACCACAGTTTTTTTCTGTGTAGATGATAACTTTTTTCCTTTATAATTGGGTCTCAAAAGCACTCTGATGTCTTAGACTAGTGATTTAAGGAGGAATTTATTTGGAACAGATATTTTCTCTGCAATTTTGAGCTAAATTTCAGCCTTTTGGTTTGTTTCACTATATCTGCTGCTGAAAGAAGCATCACCTATGTATGTTATGAAGGCTGTGTGTCAATATCCATCTCAGATGAGATTAAAGCAATGAAGGATGTAGTTCCTCTTTTGTTCCTCCTTCCATTCCAAAATATAAGAGGTTGTGTAAGATTGAGTTATCACTCTCCAGAAAATTATTTCTTAAAAAAACTGGTTAAATCATGAGAAAGACTGCAGTCCCAATTTTCTGTCCAAGCCCCTTTACAAACTAAAAAACTTTGCATGGAAAATGATCAGTACCAAATTTAGTTAAGTAATTCAGGAGCTCTGAAGCACAGAGTCTGGGAGATGCTTGGCTTTGCTGTTGTTTTACAGACTCCTGTAAGGAAGCCAAGTCTTCCATTCTTGTTTCTGACATAGAAAAAGGACAGGCAGTTCTATCTACACTAAAAATGAAAACACACTTTACTGAGAGACATCAGCTACATTCTGAGAGCATAAAAACAGTGACTATTTTATAAGAAGATGTGGATGGAAAGGGACTGGATGGTAATAATTGGATACACAGAGGTGTTAAGTCAGTGAACCTGCATTTCATCTGATGAGATCTAAGTGCTTCATAAAGCTTGGGGACCTGGACTAGGAGCAAGTTTAGCCAGTGGATATCAGTCTTGGCAAGCTCATCACTCCCAGAGTGTGATGGAAGTGGCTCAACACCACCTGAGAAACAATGTGCTGTTTTTTTCATTTGTTTTTGTCCAGCTCCAGAATTCTTAAAATGGTGCCATACCAGCTGTGCAGGCCCCGTCCCAGCTCATCAGGGTTCTTCATGTTTGAGCTCACACTGATCACAACTCTAGTTCAATCTCTATGTGAGAAGCGGCATCTAAATAACTCCAGAGATCTCAGCTTTCCTGCCTTGAAGAAATGTGAAAGCTGACGTGTTATAGAGTGGTGAGAGTGAAAGCTGTGAGACATTCATATGCTGCAGTAGTGGAGAATGCTTGACTGCTGGGGATGACCAATGAGTGTTCATAGGTACCAGGTCTCCCAAAGTTTCCTGCTCAGCTAGATGACATTTTACCAACTTTGCTATGCTTTCTAGGGCCAGCCTATGTGTTGTTTTTTTTTTTTTTAAACACAAGCAGAAGTGTGTTCTGGTTGCAGTATTGCTCTCACAAATGTACCAGCAGTCCTCAGCCATCTATCCCAGGATTAGCCCCTGTGTTTCTGACCCCTCCTTGCTTGCCTCCTTTTCCCCAGTACTGCCCTGCACTTATGCCTAATTGTGTACAAGTAAGCAGCCTTTGAGTACTAATGTTTTAGGAGGGACATAAATTCTGCATTTGAAAATACAGTGACCACATCTCTGCAGCCTCTCTTCCTGACATTTTCTGGCATTCTTTTTGTAGCTCCGGAAGGGTACATCTGTGTTTGCATTACTGATACCCAGTTAACCATACTACAGTGGGCAGCAATTCTCACATCTTTGGTGTAACCTCTAGGAGAATGTTGTGATCCTAAATTATACACTGTACTAACTGGTAAATAATTTGAGTGTTTTCTTGTTATTCTCTGTTGTCAGATCAAAAACAGTGGAACTGACGGACAGCTAGGATGTTGCCTTTAATGTCTCTGCATTTCAAAAGCCTCAGCTATTGGGAAAGATTAATGACCTTGGTTTGCTCCACTGACCTGACTTAGGCTGCAAGGCTTTTTATTTGTAAAGTGTGAAATATTATGTGTGTTCAGGAGATTCTGCATTTCTCCATTCCTCCTGATTTAGGGAACATAGCAGTCAGCTGAATTCTGGCAGAAGATTTTTTTGTTGCTAAGGTATTTTTAAGAAATCCTTGCAACTTCAGCTGTGCTAGCCATTTGAAACTGACTAGTTTTCCTAACGTGATACAGAGTCAAGTCAGTGAGTACTGAACTCTTCTTCACGCTCTACCAGTGACAGACTTAGAAAGATGAGATGCTGACAGCTTCTGCATAAACCTCTAAATATTCACTGTCAAAGAAGTAATGAAAGATTTCTCTCTTGGTCCATGTTTTCCAGATGATCTCTATAAGGCAAAACTCTGTTTGAATAGCGTCATTTGAAAGGTCAGGTCATGAATCTACACACATTGCTAATCAAATCATAAGCGCTATACTTGAATTTATCTCATAAACTCAGAAATATTGTGAAATAAATGGTCAGAATTCAAAAAAGAGAAGTAATGCAAGCAGTGTTAGCCCTAAGGACTACCTGTCACTTGCATAAGTTTGCAGCCTTCATCTGCATGTAGATTGCTAGTGACAAAATGAAAAGCTGGGCATTTTGGCTTTAAGAGAAAGGCCTCGAGTATTTATCCTTGTTTTGTCCTTTTTTGTTTGTTTCTGAGTGAATTTTTGAAGGAAAAACAGTTTTAAAGCTTGAAAGATTTCAAGTTTCAAAGAATAAACACAACAGAATACTTTCATAGTGTCATAGTCTGCTTCAGGAAATCATTGCATCATGCTGATAGCATTTCTTCTAGTATCTATTGACCCTTTATGGGACCATTAAGAAATAGAACTTGCCTTAGAAATAATCTCCTTATACACAGTTTTAGGAGAAGTCTTTTAACTTAAAATCTTCCACTGACTTCTTTCACCATAATGAAGTCATTATTCAAGTTCACTTAAAGCAAAATATAACACTCTACCTTTACATTTATTTCAACTTCTACTTTAAATTATCTCTTTCTTTATCCCAAACTTGTCGGCTATATTAGTAACATCGTGCTTGTTACATCGCCATCTAGTGATATAAAAGCATTGCAAACCTTTGAAGAGTTTCTCTGACAACAAACTGTAAGTCACAGTGTTGAAGACACTATGCTTCCTTGCCAGTGCTCTTATAACTGAACACGAATGTTTTCTAAGTATTTGAATAGGTAATATTTTCTCTTCTCCCTATACATCTTTATGTGAAATGGATGCAAGTGAAGGGAGAAAATGCTCCACTGACTGAAATACATCTGAGAAAAGTACCCATATATCCCATTGGTCTGGCATACTGAAACACAGCGGCACTAACTGAAAATGTACCTCAGCATGTAAGAAGTCTCCTCCATTCTCTTGACTTTTAACACGATCTCTGTTATCTATTTCTGTACTCTGTATTCCTGTGTTGAGTATTCTTTTCAACCTTCAGGTACAAAAGTGTCCAAAACAAATAAATGGCATATTTTTGAAACATATTGGGATTGGCTGGTCAGTACTAGGTTGATTTATTGCTGCCATTTACAAGATGGGAAACATTGTGATGACCATGTATGCATGGTCATCGTGTTTATAGACAGAGATGACATATGCTAAAAGAATGGGTGCTTCTCTTCATTTGGACATGCTGATAGAATTAATCAAAGATTTCAGAGCAAGGCTAAATAACAGATGTTAGGCAGGCTTGGGCTTCCTGATATCATTTATCCACTGCTGTGCAGAATGGGCAAGATGTCACTTCTAATCTGAGAAGTGACAACAGCCCTTTTGTTCCTTGCAACAGCATCATTTCTCACTGTTCATCTCTCTCAGTGCTCTATGTCTGATCATGTGTAATGGGAGCCATTCTTATTTGACCTTGTCTGCAGTGAGAGTTTCCAGCAAACTGTGAGCAGTAGGTAGAAGAGACTTTTGCATAGGTAATGTCTCATGTCCCCAGCTCGAACTCAACTTGGCCACTGGGGCAAAAGGGAACAAGAAACTCTTTTACAAATATATTAACAGTAAGAGGAGGACCAAGCAGAATCTCCATTCTTTACTGGATGCAGCTGGGAATGTGGCCACTGAGGACAATGAAAAGGCTGAGGTTCTCAGTGCCTTCTTTATGTCTGTCTTTAAAAGTGAGACCAGTTGTCCTCAGAGTACTTTACTCTCTGACCTGGACGTCTCGGATGGGGAGCGGAATAAACCCCCCATGATTCAGGAGGAAACGGTCAGAGACCTGCTACTCCACCTGGACTGCCACAACTCCATGGGGCCGGACGAGATCCGTCCAAGAATACTGAGGGAGCTGGCAGAGGTGATAGCCAAGCCACTTTCCATCATCTATCAGCGTTCCTGGTCAACTGGAGAGTTCCAGAAGACTGGAGACTTGCCAATGTGACTCCCATCTACAAAAAGGGTTGTAAGGAGGATCTGGAGAACTACAGGCCTGTCAGCCTGACCTTGGTGCCAGGGAAGGTTATGGAGCAGATTGTCCTGTGGGGGATCACGCAGCATTTGCAGGACAACCGGGGGATCAGGTCCAGACAGCATGGGTTTGTGAGGGGCAGGTCCTGCTTGACCAACCTGATCTCCTTCTGTGATCGAGTGATCCATCTGGTGGATGAGGGAAAGGCTGTTGATGTGCTCTACCTAGACTTCAGCAAAGCCTTTGACACTGTCTCCCATGGTATTCTCCTGGAGAAGCTGGCAGCCCGTGGCTTGGACTGGTACACTCTTTGCTGGGTAAGGAGCTGGCTGGAGGGCCAGGCCCAGCGAGTTGTGGTGAATGGAGTTAAATCCAGCTGGCGACCAGTCACGAGTGGTGTTCCCCAGGGGTCGGTTCTGGGGCCTGTCCTCTTCAGTATCTTTATTGATGACCTGGATGAGGGCATTGAGAGCACCCTCAGTAAGTTTGCAGACGATACCAAGCTGGCAGGAAGTGTCGATCTGCCTGGGGGTAGAAAGGCCCTACAGAAGGATCTGGACAGGATGGATCTCTTGGCTGAAGCCAATGGGATGAGGTTCAAGACCAAGTGCCGGATCCTGCACTTTGGCCACAACAACCCCAGGCAATGCAACAGAACAGATTTGGGGCAGAGTGCCTGGAAGAATGTGTGGAGGAAATGGACCTGGAGGTATTGGTTGATGCTCGGCTGAGCATGAGCCAGCAGTGTGCCCAGGTGGCCAAGAAAGCCAATGGCATCCTGACTTGTATCAGAAATAGTGTTGCCAGTAGGAGTAGGGAAGTCATTCTCCCTCTGTACTCAGCACTGGTGAGGCCGCACCTCGAGTACTGTGTCCAGTTTTGGGCCCCTCACTGCAAGGAAGACATTGAGGCCCTGGAGTGTGTTCAGAAGAGGGCGACGAAGCTGGTGAGGGGTCTGGAGCATAGGCCTTATGAGGAGCAGCTGAGGGAGGTGGGGTTGTTCAGTCTGGAGAAGAGGAGGCTCAGAGGAGACCTTATTGCTCTCCATAACTACCTGAAGGGAGGTTGTAGTGAGCCACGGTCGGCCTCTTCTCTCTTACAACTAGCAACAAGATGATGGGGGAATGGCCTCAGGTTGCGCCAGGGGAGATTCAGGCTGGATGTTAGGAAACACTACTTTTCTGAAAGAGTGGTCAGGTGCTGGAATGGGCTGCCCAGGGAGGTGGTAGAGTCACCGTCCCTGACGGTGTTCAAGAAACATTTAGATGTTGTGTTGAGAAACATGGTTTAGTGGGGTTATATTGGTGGTAGGTGGATGTTGGACTGGATGATCTTGTAGGTCTTTTCCAACCTAGCTAATTCTATGATTCTATGATTCTATGGTTCTGCCAGTTTCATGTCTGAAAGAGATTAGCTGGATGTAACAGCTCTAAATTATTCCTCAAGTATTTCCTTTGCAATGCTAGGCTCTACCAGAAACAATCCACACATAATATCAGTGGCTGAAATAACTTTCTTCATGAGTATTAATCTAGAGTTTGCCTATCTGCTCTCTTGAAGGAATTTTATAAACAAGAGGGAAACCAACTTTTTACGCTGTCTGATAGCAACAGGAAAAGGGGAAATGGCCTTAAACTAAAAGAAGGGAGTTTGGGGTTTGATGTCAGAAGGAATTCTTTACTTGGAGGGTGGTGAGGCCCTGGCATGGTCAGCCCAGAGAAGTTATGGATACCCCATCCTAGGAAGTGCTCAAGGCCAGGTTGGATGGGGCCCTGGGCAGCCTGAGCTGGTAGGTGGCAGCGCTGCCCGTGGCAGTGTTTATGTCTGTGGCTTGTGTGAGAAAAGAGAAAGAATGAGAATGAGAAAATTATCTAATACCAAGGCATTATCCCCAGAGAACATACAAAAGGAGCTTCGCAGGCCACCTGTATATTTAAACCTAGGGATTCCCTTTGTCCCAAATAGTTAATCAGCTGTTACCATGTCCCTTTTGTGAAGTGTAAGGAAAGTCTCAACTCCCTTGAGCACTGAAGTGCCTCTGGAAGTGGAGCACACCCTCACATGATATAATGCAAAATGATACAACAGACAAATTGTCCCTGAAAAAGCATCACAGATGATTTGAAACTGAGGAATGTATCTTCTTTTATCTTATTCCTGTGCTAGGTTAATTACTGGTAAGCTGACTGCACTGATGACTTGTATTACTGTGTGGAACTCATCAATTTATCTGTATAACACATTGAGTAGAGAAAGGTTTTTGTTCCTTGGGCTCATTTATGGATTTAGAACTACACTACTTATTTTATTCATATTATATTCAGGAATAAACATCACCATAACTACCACTGTGCATGTAATGATTTAATTCATCCCTGGATGACAGTACAAATTTATTGTGACTTTAAATGCACTATACAGTAGAAAAGTAGTCTATATATGTGGAATTTTGTGCAGAGATGAAGGTCACAGTTAGTAGAAGTCAACATTAGCGGCATGCAGACTCTTAAGATATGATTCTATTTTTGCTGTGGGTGTTTGAGGGAGGTCTGTCCAGCTGAGAAATCATTTTCTGCCTTAGAAATGTGCATCTCCTTCCTTTTTAGACTCAGAACTGAGAAGAGCTTTTCTCTATAAGCCACTGTCATTTCCACTGGAGATCGTAGATATTTTGTCTGTAATTGCTGGGCTTCCTCAGCTGTATATTTTAGATTATTTCTTTGCCATTACCACGTGATGGACCTTGGTACCTGCTCTCAGAGAGTGGCAGAGCCAGAATTCATAGGTCTGTTCACAATTTCCTCAAAAAGCAGCAGCCCAGTTTCTTAGATCTTTACTCTCTAGTATTATGTCTAGTATTAATGTCTAACAATGCAGAGAGTCTGAGCCTTTTGCTGCTGTTGTGTCATTCTCAAAGGCTTTTTCCTGTTAAAATTCCCTGGCATTGAATAATATGCTTGTCCATCCTTTGTTAGAGGAACAGACTGTTGTCTGACAGCTCCATTTTGCCATCTTTTTTTCACAGTTTTTCAAGTTTTTAGAACTGAGCATCACTGCTTACTCTTGCAGTTAAATTTAGATGAAGTCAGCCAAAAGGTTTTTAAAAGATGCAAATAAGCAGCAATTGGCTATCAAAGGCAAGAGACAGAATACACCTCAGGTTCTTTGAATCACTACTAAAAGATAAGGCATTTCTGTAGCCTCACACTGCTGTATGAAACTAAGTGTGTATAATCTTCTCTCACTGTCCAGCACAGAATTGTCTTAACAGTTCTTTGTACAACTATGCTAGCATGAAGCTTTTCATATAGCTCATCATGTAAGAAATACATAGCAATGCCTTCTATTTCCAAAAAGGAGAATAAGCATCTTGATTGCATGGGTTCTTGAGTAGAATATTGAACATAATTGTTGCATGATCTCTATTTGGGTCTCACTCCACAGCACTAGGAAGGCCTTTAAAGGATTTGACATCCTTTGTCTATCTGCTAATTTCACCTGAGGATGTAAGCAAAATTAAAAAAAGAGAACATCCTTGATGGATAGCTCTGTCCTATGCAGTTCCACTGAGTGGTGTAGCAGCAATCAGACATTTCACTTTTGTGTATGTTGGGCCATGAGGCATGAAGGTGATTCTTGGAACTTTGCAATGTAAGCACCCAATATATTAATTTCTAGAGCTGTAGATTCTTTCTGCTCTATTGATTATTCAGTGAAATTAGCTGTTAAAGTACACTGGTAGGGCAGGTCACTTTGTGTCGGAAGAGATTATTCTCTTTAGCCACCTGTAAAACTTAATACGTGAATGAGATAGAGACGTTTTGAGGGTACTTGCAATAATCAAATAAAACACAACGGCAATAATGTTAGATCAAGTTTTCTCCTGTAGCAAACTGACTTATCACCACTCTTTTGGATTCATATTAATGGAGCATCATTTTACACACAGTAATGTTGAATTTACTGGAAGATTTCTGTTTGGATTACCTATTTATTACCATCTGTTGGCAATATTTGGAGTGCTTATTACTCAGTATGCAGTGCTGTAGCAGTGACATTCTGTGAAGAACTGCTTAATTTACCCTCTATTACCAGAAAATACAGTGCAGAGAATTGTATGACCTGTTTGATGTACAGACTCATGTATTAAGGCACCTGAAAGGTTGGATTCAATTATTCATTAATTACCAGAACTTTGATAGCATTTCTTTAATCAAGACATTTTTAGTTTAAGTCTAGCTGATAGTGCCTCCTGTAGTTCACAGTAAGAGACAGGGCATTATCTTGATCAACCAGATCTGAAGATACTTGGAGGTATTGGGCAATACAGCAACAGCACTACCAGAGAGATAAGGCTGGCTGCCTAAAAGGGGATCTTGGGGTGGAAGTGAGCTCAGAGTTGTAGGCTGCAATCATACTGTCTTTGGAACAATGCTTCGTGCCAGCCTGGGCCAGCACAGCTGTGACAAAACTTCAGCAACACAGTGAAAAACATAGATTCTCTGTTTGAAACAGAGACCACATGGCACAAAGCACAGAAAACTCTCAAATAAATTAAGCAGTAGCATCTGCTTAAGTCAGTGCATCTGGTAAAAGGTAACATAACTTTCCCTAAATCCTTCGATTCACTTTGATCTCTTGATTACTATTACTATTACTATTACTACTAACATTGAATTTATGGGATTCATACTCAAAAGCAATCAACTGTCATTTTTAAAAGGATCTCAGTAGTACTACTCTTCTGAGACCCCTCCGTGATTTTTCAAGATGCAACATAGACCGTGTCTTAACATTTTATTCATTATGACTGATTTGCAAGTGTAACTGACACATAACCAGGAAATCTTCAAAGCAGAAGGACTTTGTGCTTTGGCTTTTCTTAGCTTCCATCACACTATGAGGGTATTTTATTGTCTGGCAAAGTTTATTTTATGTTGGCTGAGTAGCTGCATGTAAATATGTCAGATTTGGTTACTTTGCAAGCTCATGATTTCTCTCAGTCCACTCTTCTGGAAGAGCTGGTGCTCTAAGGTCTGACTGCAGGTCATGCTGTTGCATGCTTTCACTGTAGATTTCTCTGTCCACAGGAAATACTTGAGTTTGGAGCTCCTAGAAGTGACCAAGAGCAGAAATCAGTGGGACTAGTGAGCAGTCCCATGCATACCATTTGCATTTCATGAGCGATTTTATGCTGAGTACATTCAAAGACTGAGTCACAAGGGAAAAAATCCCTTCGAGCTTCATTTCCCAGCACTTCAAATGGAGCACATAGACAAGGACTAGGAAAGGACTGTACATGCACACTTCACCCTTCTGCTTGTTGTTCACAACAGTCAACTCTTGGTTTCCAAGCCTTTCAACTTTCTGGCAGCAGAAACTTGCCCACAGGAGGCGACGAGGTGTGCGTGCCTTTTCAGGCGCTTCTGCACCGAGCATGGCTCGATAATTATTTAGCCAGTAGATGGCATCATCAGTATAGGCAGGCTCCGAACAAGCTGGCGATAACCTCTCCGAACTCCTTTCTGCTGTGAATTTGAAACCTCATTGGGTTACCGGGGTTAACTCCATAAACCACTCAGATCGGGCCGTTTCCATACATTACGGCAAAATTCCGAGCAGCTTCTCTGTCTGCACGCTACTCAGAGGGGTTTTCTGATCCGGGTTGGAAACGCTGGGGGAGTTGCCCGGCTGTGCTGTGTTCAACCTGACCTCCGGTGGCGCATCTATTTCACTCCTGGCATTTTGGGGTGGCACAGACATCTGAAAGCTTCAGCATGTAAATCTGACAGTGCTGTAGGCAGCTGTGTTGTGGACTTGCGGAATAACTAAATGAAGAGGAATAAAATTTGTGAGTCATCTATCACATTATATGCCTGTCAGAGTCTTTCATGGTCCAGGCAGCACTTCTGAGACCAGTATCATCTTCGAACAAGATCCTGCACCACTAACTCTGCCTAGGGCTAATTCTGGTTTCCCCGATCTTGCCATAAGAAAAACTGCCTTGCTGCAGAGATTTGTCTTCTCCCAGAAACCTCCATATTGCATGGTGGGCATCAAGACTCCTGTTGTCAGGAGTCACTGTTCAGACATTGTCCAAACTGGCATTAACTGCAGAGGTAATGTTGGTTTGCTTATCTTGATCACTTTCCATGTTTTTACATGCATTCCAAAAAGCAAATGGATGCATAAATATCTCAATCTTTCTAATTCTCTTTCCTTTTTTAATTTTTTAATTATTTTAATTTGTTAGATTACTTCCTACCTCCTGATCACATTTGCAGATGTTTTCCTGAGCTTCTGTCATTGTTGTCTTATCATTCTCGTGGAAGGTTGCATCACACTCTGGCTCTTCTCTCTTGCTCACATAGATGGTACAGCTGACTCTACTGAAAAGATCATGCAGCATGCTCTTAATAAGCAGGAGGAAGCAACAAGATCTTGGAGAGTAAAGGGCTTCGTGAACTCATGGACTGACCATACCAGCTATTGTCAATGGCATCAACTTTTTTCACAACATTTAATCTGAGTAGTAAATTAGATGGCTTCCAGGACCACTGTAATTACCAAGGGTAGAGGCTGGTGTTCCTGGTTGTTTTCTGCAGGAGACTGCCTCAGTGTTTCCCAGAAGGGTAGAGGTACGAGCCAGCTATGTAGTTGCTTCATGCAGGTGTATCCATGAAAGAGTAGCACTAGGTCAGACCAACAAGTTAAACAAGCTCAGTGACCATAAGAAGAAAAGACTGGTAATGCTCTCCTGAAGTAGTTTTTGTTCCATAACAGCAAAATTGCACTAGTGACAAATTTGATCTCTGTCTTGTACAATAAGCAGCAAGTGGAAAAAAACAGATGATTCACAGTACTCCACTTCGTAAAGTGGGCTGTGTTTTGGCAAAAGTTGTAATGGTGACATGAGTTAATTAAATTAATATATTTGAATAATGTCTTGAGTGTGTAGGGATTGTCTTGACTAGAGAACTTTGCAATAGCATTAAGTGACCTGATGCACATACATATATATTTTAGGTCCTTCTGTATTTGATTTCTCGTTTGAGTCTTTTGGGTGTACTTCATTTTTCAAGCTCTGTTCTCCATAAAGGATCAGAAATGTTTTAAAAGGAATCTAAAATTCTTACTTGCTGTAAATCTACCCAAGAAAATTGGAGTGATGCAAATCTCATAACAGAGCATTGAATTTATCTTGATGGGAGGTATTGGGATATGCATTCTGAGTTAAATAAATGCATTATATTCCCCACCCCAGGTGAACACTTCTCCCATCTAACTTCCCTGACATTTGGCTCTTTTCCTGAGGGGGAGCTCTTGGTGCCCTTTCACAGTTTTGAACAACTGTCCTAAAAATAGGTGTTGTTTGGACAAAAAAAAACAAAACAAACAGGGACTGAGGCAGGTATCAAGAATAGCACAAAGCCAGTAGATGAGAACTTTATTTCAAGCAGTTGGCATAATGACAAATTGAAATCGGTGGTAAGCTAAGGTACAGTAGCGTGGGGTCAAGCTCAAGAAGGAAAGGATAACCTGGAGGGCTGTGTGTAACCTAGATGTGCATCTACACAGCCCTCAGCAGCATGCACATTGTGCTCAGCTCAGAGAAAACTCTTTTTCTAAGTTGTGTGTTTCTCAGTGGGTATTTTGTAAGACCAGACAGTCTCTGGCAGAGTTTTTCTCGGAATTATGATGTTGCCATTTCCTTAAATAGGACTTTTTTATTATCTGTGAGTTTTCTTTTGTTTGCGAAGTAATCAAGGTGAGCTAACACCCAGGACAAAATCAGCTGCATTTGGGACCACAAGCCCAGTGGTTTGAGATTCCAGCAAAAGCACTTCATTGTAGCTTTTTACTGTAATTTTTTTTCCCCTTCAAAGCATGTTAGGCTTCATGCCAGCTGATTTTCACTGTGGTTTTATGTTTCCACAAGCCATCCAAAACTCTAAGAATCTGAGCCAGCTTGTGGATTTCTTCTTTGTTGGCTCTTAACTCACACACCGGCACATTCACATTAGCCTTTCACTCTCAGCCTTGCCAGAACATCTCAGAACACAGCAAATCAGCAGATACCTTAAAAGTCACAGCACTGTTCATCATTGTTCACTTTCAGAGCTTTTGGGCCTCAGCTTTTTAAAATATCTTCCAACATCCCTAACACAGCTAGGAAGTCTAGACACTTGCTTCTTCATGAAAATTGAGCTTTTTATCTACTTACTTCAGAACTTGTGGAGAAGATGATGAAGTTCTCGGTATAATTACCAGCATTAGAAATATTGCTTTTCTGTTGCTTTTAAAGTCGCAGGCTTAAATATTCACTGTTGTCTGAACTCCTCTCAGCATGACTGTCAATCAAAATTCATAGGAATGACCTAATTAATAAGGAGAACTAAGAATATTCAAAATCATGCTTCATATTCATTCACACTGTTAAAATAATTCACAGTGCAAATGACATCAGAAGTTATTTTGCACTGTGGAAATAAATTTCAGAATCTTACTGAAGTGAAAATTCTCCTCCTGCTTTTAAGACATAATATGAATGTGTAACTTGCAGTTTCTAGATTTTCTTCAGTTTCAGATACCATCTCCATATCATTTTTTGACAATAGAGAATTGCTACTTCGTATTACTTCTTCAAAACAAGATTGTATGTCACAGAGTCATAGAATATTTTTTGAGTTGGAAGGCAACTTTAAAGGCCAACTCCTCTGCAGTGAGCAGGCACACCTACACTAGATCAGGTGCTCAGAGCCCCATCCAGCCTGACTTTGAGTGTCTCCAGGAACGGGCCATCCATCACCTCTCTGGGTAACCTGTGCCAGTGCCTCACCACTCTTATTGCAAAAAACATTTTCCTTATAGCCAGTCTAAATCTCCCCTCTTTTAGTTTGAAACAATTTCCCTTTGTCCTATCACAGCAGCCCTTGTTAAAGAGTCTGTCCCCTTCTTACTTACAGCCCCCTTTTGGGGTGGTGCTATCAGGTCTCCTCAAAGCCTTCTCTTCTCCAGGCTGAACAGCCCCAGCTCTCTCAATCTGTCCTCATAGGAGAGGTGTTCCATCCCTTGCATCATTTTTGTGGCCCTCCTCTGGATGTGCTCCAACAGGTCCACGTCTCTCCTGTACTGAGGACTCCACGTCTGGACTTAGTATTGCAGGTGAGGCCTCACCAGCACAGAGCAGAGGGGCAGGATCACCTCCCTCACTCTTCTGACCACACTGCTTTAGATGCAGCCCAGGATACAGCTGGCTTTCTGGGCTGCGCGGGCACATTGCTCGTTCATGTCCTGCCACTATCTCCCAGTACCCCAGCTCCTTTCCTGCAGAGCTGTGCTCTATTCTTACATCCCCCAGCTTGTACTGACAGTGGGCATTGCTGCGACCCAGATGCAAGACCTTGCACTTGGATTGAAATACTGTGATGTAGTATCCCTGTAGCCTCTGTGCGCAGCAGGTTTGAAGTCACAAGAAATTTTTGTGTGTGATTGAAAAATCCTCTGTGTGGGGCATATGTGGATCATCTGTGCTCTTCAAGAAAAGTACAGAGCAGATAATTGCGTATGGTGTTACCTTTCAGTGGATCTCACCAAAAACACACTGAAATCAAGAGCAGTCTCTCTGCTGTTTTAGGGCTGAAATTGCTGCAGTACTGGAGAAGTGTGGGGGTTGTTTGTGTCATTACTGCGTTTTTGAAGGTGGCCCATAAGCAAAACAACTTGCCCAAAGATGTCCAACAAAGGAAGGCTAATCAGAGAAACAACACCGATTGTTTTCAGTCCTTTAATTTTAAACATACGTGAAATTAAAAATAGTCTTTACAGACAGGAAAACACTAAACACCAGGGAAAATATATCACTGAGAAATGTAGCACCTGGTATTACCCAAAAGTGCCTTTAATCTCACTGAACTGTTAATATGCAGCATTTAATGACCAGCTTGATGCTGTCATAAAATTTTTTTCTCACGATTCTATGCATTTTTAAAGAAGCAATTCAGTACTGCATTGATGTCGCCTTTAACAGTAGGTCTACAAACAATTAGGTGCCAGGTATTTTTTGACTAACAAACTTGTTAACAGTTTGGCTATGAATTTGACTTTGCATAAAGGAACTTCCCCTTTCTTCTGCTTAAGATTCTCATTGATGAAAGCATGTTTACTTACAAAAATAATTTTAAAGTCTTGAATAACTGTAAAGAAGGCAAATGATTTTATTATAATATAGCTTGGCAGAGTGAACACTCATTTGTCACCAATAAAGTGACCTATAATATGTAATGATTGTCTTGCCTACACCAAGATTTTGACTGGTGCAAATTAAAATGTGTTTTATATTGAAGAAGCAAAACTATTATACAGAACTGAACTGAAGAAGCAACCATACAGCAAGAGATACTGAGGGGTTATGCTGGTTTGCCTCTAGAAAAGAAATCATAGGCGAAAGCTGTGGCCACTTGCCACACCTTGTTTACTTATGTTTATTTATGCTGTATGCACTGCTCCCAGAAGCAATCACAGAAAAAGCCTTACCTTCAAAATCTCAGCCAATACATCTGTGTTCCTTTTCAAGAAAGCAGCTCTTCTCTGAGAATTCGCTCTGCTAGAAAGATCTGATGTGGTCAAGCAATTCTCTGTTGCTCGTCACAGCACTCTTCCCCACCACAAAAACTGCATGCCCCACTGACTAGCTGCTGAATGACTACGGAAATGGAACCCCAAAAATGTGTACATTATTCTATCACCTACTGACTTCTGTTCTAAAAATTCGGAAAAAAATGATAAAATTGATGACAGCCATATAGTCTGTAAACTAGCAAGCCAGTTAGGAGTTAATCAGAACAGAAGATGCCTGGATATAACTGTAATATGCAAAATGAATGAATTGGATAAGTCCCAAAAGCGCAGTGTTAAAAAAGAAGGCTGAAATGAGGCTGAAAAGAAGTTGGTTACCGTTTGAAATCTGTGATAACAGTGCATACCACTTCTGATAAACTGCCTGTTTCATTACTTGGTAGGAAACTCCAGAATAGTGAAACTAGAATTAATTATAATGCTAAGAGATGTTTTTATCTAAAATAATAAGTACTTGGGCTTAAAATGTGTTTTACATAATTGGATTTTGCACTATTTTGCTGCTCTGCTGGCATATATATTTTTGTTTTCTGAGTGTTATCTTATACTTTTCACACATAAATCATCAGGAATGATTTGAGGATTCTCAGGAGACCATGCCTGGTCCACTGTTAGCATTTTGTGCTTTTAGAGCAACGCAGTGATGATCTATGGCAGGCTAAGCAAGTTCAGGCAGTGAACAATTGAGATGTGTTTTCAGGTGCGGTTTTCTAACCTGAAAAGAATAATTAGACCGATGCTTCAAAACATGAATTCTGCAGAGCACTGTAAGATGTGGCCATAAGACAGAAGAATAAAAAAAAGTGTCATGCGATCCATTTCACAATTGTAATTCCAGTGTTGTTTCCTTACCATGTAATGTTTATGCATCGACAGTGTGGTTGCAAAACGAAAAAAGAAATACTCAAACAGTTCATGACCACATTGTGCTAGGTCAAGTATAGTCCTGAAGAGATGCTTTTGTTATTCTAATGGCTAGAAATGTAAACTAGTGGTCTTCAGGCACTCACTTGCAGATGTTAAGACAAAATTTGAATACTGTGCCTTGCAGAGGTCACACTGTAGGCATGGACCAGGAGAGAACTAACTGAAGACATTCTGTACATGAGAAACAGTTAATTTTGCTGAACTCCAAAATTATTAGTCTTGAAACAGGGTGATATCTAATGCTACAGTTATTCCCCTGCCTTTCAGAACAAGAACATCAATTTAATATTGTTAATGCATATCACATGAATTTAACCCAAAGTAAGAGAAATTTCTGGCAATGACAGTAGAAGGTGAAGACTGCAGAAAGCAAGTAGGCTATGCAAAACCAAGCGAACAAACAAACAAATGAAACCAATCTGCTTAAAGTCTCCCATTTTTAACTTGATGTCAAAGTTACAAACCTTTTGTTTTGAAAAGTTCTGTTATCTTCTAGTTTGAAGATGATAGTAAAACCACAGCTTAAAATACAGGGTCATGTGGTAGCTTATTTCTTGTGGTTTGTTTTTGAACTTTCACTAAACTACTGCTTTGCTACCCTGGAGAAAATGTGAATTATGATGACATCTCTTGGCAAGTGCTGCCTTCAGAATCATGTAGCTGTCAAAATATGTGATGAAGTCAAAATGGCCTCAAGGGAGGAAAATATCTGTCCTTTGTCATCATGACAAGTATTATATCCCTGTGAGAGAGTCTATGAGATTAGTTTATCACTAGAATCAAGAAACTTACTTTGATAATGAAACTTCTTACAGCATACTAGCTGTTTCCTCCCTCATCCCTTTCTTCCTCACTCTGCATCTCTCTCCAGACAGTTTCATTGATCCCGTCAAAGTGAGATTTCCATCCAAAATTCAGCCAGACAGCAAAACAGCCTGCTATTTCTTTGTGGATGTAGACAGTGAACATGTTTAGAAAAGGTCTATGATTAGTGTCAGGTGGGATACCTTTGCCACATACAATATGTCATATGCGCCGAGTATTGATCTGTGAGTTGATCATGTCTGGAGAAGGAAATTGAGTTAATTTTCTCTGGAAGTCATTCCCAGCATTGCTCTTCCTGGATTCAGCAGGAGTGGTGAGAAATCTGCTGTGAGCTTATTGCCAGTATAATATTGCAGTGCTGGTCTCATGGTACGCACTTGCTTGTGGAGATTCACCAAGGCCATGGGTGAAAGATTGTTTAAGCTGTCGGTTGCAATGTTCAAAAACATTTATGTACCTTAGAATACCTCACTTTTGACTAAGCAAAAAGGGAAATACAAGAAAATTTTTGTTCAAAGTGGGGCAACTGAGTCCAGCTTTCCCTTTAGAGCAGAGCTATCCCTAACAGTCCATCAATGCAGCCTTGCCTTTTTTGACCAACTCTTAAGCTGCAAGGCTGCACCATCCTCTGCAAATTCGAACAGGTTTTCCATTGTCTGACCTGAATCCTGCCCTGAGTCCATGGCCTGAGTTCACCTTGCTATAACACTTGCAATTGTTGAGAACAGCTATTTGTAATTTCCCTCACATAAGCTGCTACTAGATCACCTCTAGCATCCTCTTTGTCTGGCCAAAGAAGCTCAGCCCCTTTATCTTCTTCTCTGAGTTATAGTCTAGGCCCTTGACCATCTTGATAACCTTAAACTCTTCAGAGCAGAAGTTTCTGAGACAGAACTAAAAAGCTAGGCAGTTTTGAGAAATGAGAATTTAATCCATTGCTTTATTCCATCATTAGCTGCTCCGTGTATGTTGATTAGTTTTGTTTTCCCGTATGGTAGGCAGGAAAGAAAAGCAGGTGCAAATGCTGATTTGGAAAGACTACATAGGGAGAAAAGATGATCACGTGAAGAGTGGTGGAGAACAGGTGTTCTCCTTGTATGATGTGCTAACAGTTAATCTAGATGGAAAGATTAGTGTTGCTTGAAACTTCTCTTTGTCTGCCAGTGTTTCCTGCTGGGTCTGTACCTCAGTTCAGAGATGTTGGTGGAATTTTAAGGGATTGTTAACAGCAGCTGGAGAGTATGGGAGTGCTCTGTTTCAGCACTGGCTGTGGTATACCATGATGATGTGCTTTGATCTGAGTTTCGCCTCCTCACACACTGACACAGTGGATTGGAAAGGAAATGAAGTTAAAAAATGAAGTTAAAAAACTTGTGGCTTTCCCCAGTCTTGCAAATTAAGAGGGTGATAATGATAAGGTAGCACCATTTTCTTGCCCAGAAGATCACTGTCATTCTCACTTGCGCACAAAAGCAGGAACGAAAGAGGTGCTGGAAGGTCACTGTCCCCATGCTCTGGTCATCTGAGCAAACAGGCTGTGTGCCCCAGCTGATCAAGTAGAAACAGCCTGATGCCTCTGCTGAACTCACAAAGAGTTTAAACTCCAGAGTTACTCTGTTGTAAAACAAAATTTATATCAGCAAGCAACCAGGAAAGATGCAAGACTAGGCCTACAGGCATGCTACTTGGTAATGTTAAGGTTAACTTTAGAAATGATATCCCCAGTATTGCCATTTTTCCACACAGTCATCTCGGTTAAGTTTCCTTACATAAATTCAGGGTCATATCTAATGTCACATATATAAACGTGCCAAGCTCAGCAGGATTACACCAGCAGAAAGATTTGCCTGGAAAAGGAGGTAAATGACAAAGGCATATTCATGCAACTAAATGGATTACTGCCTGCAAAATGCCTTAAGGTCCTCCAGTGGTGCCTGTATCAGTGCAATACGTTATCATTAACTACACTCCAGTGAGCACTGTAATTCAGAAGAAAGCTGAGCACTAAATGCCAGTGTATTGTAGTTTACAGCATCTTATTGTTTGTTCCCATCTCAAGCATCATTTACGTGGCCATTTCTGTACTCAGTTTTTCTCTTCCCTAGCTCTTTGGTAGCCAAGCAACAAAGCTGCAATAAGCCTGAATTATGTGTCTAAGTGCCAGGTCTTCTCTCCACGCTTACTTGGTAAGTGTCAAGCGCTGCAGTAGCAAGCGTTCAGCAGCTACCTATTCAAGGCTACATGTCTTGTCACATTTTGAATATAACATGTATCTGAGCTACCAGCATTTTTCACTGCAGGTAGTAGGTGAGAGTGCAAGTATTTGTGTGCAGGGGAGAAAGGCTGTAAATCTGACAGTTTTCCACTGAGAAATGTAAATTCCCTTTTGCATCACTTTGCATTGACACTTTCTCCCTTTGTTATAAAGCGTGCTTGTATTGTTCTAGTATCAGAAGTCTGCTTGGATGAAGGACTTACTGGCTGTGTAACAAGAAGCCCAAGTCCAAACCTTTGTCATCTGGTAAGGCAGAGAGGTAGTATCTCCATTGACATGCATCATGTAAGCAACCTCATTTATTCAGACGAGCCTGAGACAATCCTCCTGCAAAGCCTTGGGTGAATTGGTAGCAGTCTCAGCATTCTTGAGTGATGGCTTCAGCTGTTGCTGGCTGTGTGCAACGCTCAGACATGTGGGAAGCCTTGTGTCATAATGAAGATGCTGTAAAATAGTACTTTCTTTACACACAGCAAGTGAGGGCACTGCAAAGTGCAAGGATGTCAGATGTTTGAGGCAGAACCTTGGGATGTAATGGCAGTGCACTGTGATGGGCGATGGTTGTGGCAAGAGGACCAGCAGTGGACATGAAAAGGAAATAGGCTGGTGAGAAGGATGTAGCTCCAGCTGAGGAGTGAAATATTGTCTGGATGAGGATCAGCTTCAAAACAACTGAAAAAGATCTGTCTTAATAATACAAAATAAAAATCTTAAGAAGAAAGGTATGGAAACTGCAAGAAGCAGGTGGCTTATATGAGGGGTGGATGGAAAAGACAATGGAAATGTAGTGAAGGAAAGCACGTGCAAGTGCTAACATACTCAAGACCTGTGATGCCTGTGATGCATCCTGACATAAGAGCCTGGCAGAGGCACTGGACCAAGCTTCCCCTGGGCAGGACAGCCTTAGGGTGCAGAGTCCATGCCAGGGGGGGAGGAGGCTGAATGCAGGGCTTTCTGCAGCCTGCTGAGTCCCAGCTGCAGTTAATTTACTACTGACATAGCCTGTTGGAAAAAATAATGAGTTTGCAAAGGCCAAGAGGCGGCCTGGGGCGCTGCATGGTACCCAAAACTATATTCATCCTATCTCCTCAAAATGGGATTAATTTCAAGATAGCTGTTGTAAGGATATTACCGTTAACAGATGAGTAAAGTTGTGTGCAGAAATGAAGTGAAGCTTGGAAAAAATAGTCATTGAGTGAACCTTATCCAACAATTAAAGCTGTAAAATACAAAGAGATTACACAGTTCAGTTTTGAACGTTTACGTGTTTACAAATTTACTGTTCAGAAATGGCCAAAACCATGTGCAAAATTTCTGTACAGAGCATGCAAAGAAAGTTTTTAAGGCATGGCTAGCAAAAGTAGCGCCTCAGATGCTAGTTATCCTCTTGACACTTTGACATAAGCTCTCCGCAGCCACACCTACCACATCAAGAAACAGCTGTGAGAAACCCAAACCCATTTTTCTGGGGCAGGGGCCTAGCAGTGTCACTGCAGCCTGTCCCTGCCTACAAGCAGCCTGCAGCCCAGCCTGGGCCGCTTGCACTTCTCTGTGAGAGGCATCTTACAGAGAGCTCTCATCACTCTGTCCTATTTCACAGCACAAAAACTACCCCAGGTTGCTTGTAGAGCACTGTTTTGAGCCACGGAAAAGCAATTTCCATTAAAGCAAATGGCCTGAAAATGTTCCTGTAGTATGTGGAGAAGTTGGCCTTCATATCATCGTCATTTTATCTGCATGACAGGTTAAGCATTATTTTCCAGATGTATTGCTTAATTGAAACCAGCCTGACAGGGGAAAAGGACAGAAAGAGGGAAGCTTTGCTTCCAGGATGCTTGGTTCCTTCACACAGAGGTGCCCCACACAGAGCCCTTGCTGCTGCTGGGTTGCTGTGCTGCTCCTTGCCAAGATTATTGATGTTGCTTTTTTCTTCCTAGAAGACCCACTTCTTCATCTCCTTGGTATTTTCCAGGTGCTCTGCTCCCCATCCTCATTACCTTCTTTTCCACCTCACTGATTGGCTTTTCTAGGCAGTAGTGAATCTGACCAGGCTGATATGGACTACCCTCACCCACACCATCATATGGATTAGGGGAGGGTGGTGAAGGTGGAAGTCACTAATGGATGTTCTCTTTTGTGAAAGGAGTTTTGGGCTCTCAACTGTTTTGGACCTGTCCTTCATGATTGGCAATTTTCTGCTTCAAGGAGATATCTGCTTTCAGATATTTCTATGTGCTAAAGATTTTAAGAAATATGTTTGCTAGGGAGAAATGTTTTACAGCAACAATTAAGCCTCCTATTCTTCTAGAATTTCTGGATTAAAAAGCCTGTCATTGCAGATAGCAAGTGTAATTGCTAGCTTATTGCAGTGACGTGGCCTAGAGCAAATTCAGTGATGGCACCAAGCATTCAAAACCTTTTCAGCAAGAGAAGACCTTCTGATTTCATTTACTCCAGGACCCCATAATAAATTCACTCTGTTAATTGATGTTTTGGACAGCTGAATGACAGTTAAACATTTTGTGTTGAACCGCTGCCCAGATAAGTATAGACTGCATCTGAATTGTCAAATTATGGCTATTTGTCAAAGGAAAATGCTTGAAATGCTTACATCTCTGTTGTACCGAGTAGCAATGCATGTGAAATCATTTCTATTAGATAGACTGACATTCATACTTTCCAAAGCAGTTGGTAATTAGGACTTAGTGATATTTCCAGTGTGCCCAATAATGATGGCTGCCATCCAAATGTGTCACTTCTGGACACTGACAGATTCATTTGCTAGCAGCACAAATACTATGTTTTGGATTGCGAGTGTGTATTCCCCTGGCTCCCTCTTCCCCTATACCCTGGAGTGGATTGTAACAATTAAATGCTCAAATCCCTCTTTAAATAATTAAAAATAGAGGACTTTGCTCCCTTGTGTGTAGTACTTGAAAACCATAGGCTTGCTAGCTGAAGTGCTTCTGTAGGATATCTCAGACACTGTTCCCCTCCATCAGCCATTTTATACCAGTCTGCAGCTGGGGTGGTGTGGTTCCCACATGCCATTTTTCCTAGCTCTGAGGTGACCTGGCACTGCTCTTAGCTCTGCAAGTGACCAGGACTTTTTACTTTTACACACAGGTAGAGTGCTGTAAGACAGCAGAAGTGGTCAGAGCTGAGGTGATCTCTCTGTCTGTTATGGTCCTTCTGTCACTGCTGAGTGTCTTGAGAAGAAAAAGCCTTAGTTCAGCCATAAGCTATGCCAAAGTATGAAGTCAGTAGGTGACGCTAATGACTCCTGTATGCAGCAAGTCAGCCAGTTAATCGCACACGTCCTTTCAGACCTGCTTCTGAACTGCTGGTGTTCATATTTGAAAATTCAAAGGGAGGGAATTAGGTCCAGGGAAGCTTCCTTATCGGGCACTGTATATTGAAGCTCTGCAATTCTTCCTTCCAGGAGAACTAAAGCCTAATTTTTTTTTTTTTTTTTTTTTTTTTTAAGAAAAACAATTTTCTCAATTGTAAGAGGTGGAAAATTTCTAACAAAGTGGTTGTCTAGAGATCTAGCGGTGAAAAGTAGAGGAGAGATGTTCAGTGTAGCAAAAAATTCCCCTGCTCCTCTCAGAATGGCTTGATATTGCTGAGAATAGCATGGTATGCTGAGCACATGACACCAAGAAAATGTCAGTGAGCAAAGTTAGCTGTGTGTTACAAATGAAGCAGTAATTAAGGGCATATATTCTGGACTCTGTGGCCTTTCTAACTTCCAGGATTTTCATTCTCTGTGGTTGAAGTTATCAGCCTTAAAAATAATGGGTTGCAGCAGTTGGAGCCAAACCTAATCAGTAAAGAAATTCAAAATAGAAAAGTTGTGAATGGGGTTGACATCTCCAAAGGCAGCTACAGCACATACTGATTCTTAGCTAGAAATAGAGCGATTATCAGCGTTTTTACTTGTGGCATGCCTTTGACTGAAGTTTGGAGCTTACATGCTGAACAAAAAGGGATTGTGGACAGGGAAAATGGATGCAGAAAGCGGGGAAGCAGCTTACTCAGATTTAGCACAAAATGTGAGAATTGGCACTTCAGCAACAGATGGGTCTCCATGTGTTAGCACTTTTGCCCATCTCGCAGGCTAATAATGCTGAGATTAAGGAGTTGCAACAGTATGTGGGAATTTAA
Source organism: Numida meleagris (assembly GCF_002078875.1). Lineage (NCBI taxonomy): Eukaryota > Metazoa > Chordata > Aves > Galliformes > Numididae > Numida > Numida meleagris. Next base: position 53,810,295 of record NC_034438.1, on the reverse strand, counting down.
ATATGGTCACTGTTAATGACTGATGAGGCTTAAAGAAGCAAGCAATTCCTCACTACTTGACATTTATCAGGGAAATGCATCCACTGACTGCCTCACCTGTTGTTCATGCATGCTATCATCCAGCCCTGAATTGGGATTAAGCAGGTGAGACTGACTCTGAAGTCCAATGCAAGGGTTAAAAGAGATTTCCTTTTATTTGGGTCCATAATTTTCTTGTCTGGCCTCACTTGCTGTTTCTGCCTTTTGTAATGCAGTCTTGAGAAGGACATTTTGATCACAGTCCCCCCCAAAAGCAGCAGAACATTGCTGGAACTTTTGAAACCACATCCTTGTAGTGACAATGTGAATCTTGCTGCTGTCTGTCTTAGCAGGATGGTGGAAGTGCAATCCTGCCATGACACATGCCATCTAAATTGGTAGTCCGTGGTGAGAACAGCTGTGCTTCCTTTCTGCCTCAGATGAGGGAATTTTGTTATAGATTGCCTCCATAATGAACTGTGTGGGAACATAATTTGAGGCTTTTGAAATCCATGACACAAACATGGTGGAGTTCTTTGCCTTCTCTGTTTCAGTCCTTTGAATATTTCAATGCATTCTGTTCCGAAAGGAAAGGTGACATCATTGCTACCAGTTTAACAGAAGTGAACTAATATTGGAAAACTCTACGTGCTTGCCTGCAGGTATGGACCTGATTTCATGCATACCAGACGGATATTTACTAACCACAGGAGTTCTTCTGAAGATGGCACTCCAGAAACCTTTACAATTTTTTCCCACAAATTGCCAAGAATAATCCTCCCCCAAGGGCTTCAGCATCTTTGTATGTTTAGTGGCCATCATCACACTAGTTTCAAAAGTGTTCTCCTTGGATTTCTTCTGCCTCTCACACGGTCCAGGGAGGAAACATTTCCCCTTCCCTTCCCTTCCTTTTCCCTTCCTTCCTGCCTTCCTCAATAATAATCTAATAATAATAATAAGATGATATGCTGCAGCAACGTGGAGAACCACTGTGGTTTGAATGACATGTATGCTCAGAGACCAGATGGTTTGCCTCAGTTTCTCTTCCCCTTGTTGTGTAGGCTCTGAGCCATACAGAGTCCTCAAGCACAGACTCAGCAGGGAACTTTAGTAAGCAGCACCAATGCTGCATTAAACTCACAGAGTATGGAAGTGCTGGAGAGCAGGGATGCAGTTCCTTTTGTGAACCCAGCTGAGGCTGTTCCTGCAGCTAACAAGCCTCAAGTGGACAGTTACTTCCCTCTTCCCCTTTTACACAGGGAAAGAAGGATATGAACTTTCAAATGTGCTAGAGCAATATTAAAAGACTCTCTGGGAGAGTCATAGAAGAAGCTTCTGAGAAAGCCTGTCACACATGTAGCAGTGTGAGGGCTCATCCCAAGTGAGAGCACAGAACATTCTCATTAAAGCAATCAACTGAAGACAAGGCATACTGTGAAGCAGCATGGTTTTTTTCGGCAGACATTTGGAAATGCCTCTGCTCTAAATTCCCATTTTCTTGTTCTGAGAAAAGCATTTAGTGGGCAACCCAAACTCACCTTGAAATTACATATTTCAGATTTATTGATAAATGTTACTTAAAGATGTATCTACCTGTGCTTGAAAGTGGACTGGGGCAGTCTGCTTAGCTCCTCCAGTTGGCATTCTGAGTTTGCAGTGCAAACTGAAATCTGTTTAGTCCATCATGATTTCTTTTTTTTCTTTTACATGCATCATTCATTCCAGGCTAAAAGTTTTTTGTACTTGAGGGTACAAAGACATGCCTGAGCTTTTGGGACCACTTGTTAACATCTGCTACAAATGTATTTTTATTAGTTTGAGCCTTCAGTCATTAAGTGTAGAGTGATACATGAAATTGCACAAATAACATGCTGCACAGAAAATTTGCACATGAGTGCCTGCCACTAGAGTAAGGATTAATTTTTTTGGCCAAGAACCATCAGTATCCCCTCCTGAAAATCCCCAGTTCATCATTATCTTTTTATCATAAATATATGCACAGCACTTAACAAGATCACCTCCAAATTTCAAATTCAAAACTTCCCACAGCAGCACAACATTCTTAATACTCACTGCCAGAACAAGTGCAATTTTTGAGAGATTTTCGAGTTTAGGAAGTGGAGGTGGCTTTGGCAACGTGGTTAAGAAGATCCTTAATTTCAACCTTTTAAAATTTTTTTTATTTTTTGGAACCTTTACAACTCACAGTTATCTAACACAGGAAGGAAGATGATCTTCCTCATAAGAGCCAGTAGCCAATCCCAAACCTAAGAAACACCTTGGAGAAGACTGGACAGAGTGAAAAGGAAAATGGCAGCACTGGAGGGAGGAAACCTGGAAGTGTGTTTCACTAGATTTGCTGCAGCCAGACAGCAGAAGCCTTCTGCTTAAGCAGAGCAGATCTGACTAAGCAAAGGGTGTTAGTTAGGAAATGGGGAAATATCAGGAGATCAGAGTATCTCTCATACTGGGTCCAGTCCTTTTGAGTATCTTCATTAATGATTTGGATGATAGAGTGGAGTGCATCCTCAGTAAATTCTCAGACAACAAGAAACCGAGGGGAGTGGCTGATTCTCCAGAAGGCTGTGCTACCATCTAGAGGTACCTTGACAGGCTGGAGAGTAGGGCTGGTAAGAGTCTCTTGAAATTCAACAAAGAGAAATACGAAGTCCCGCACCCGCATAGGAACAACCACGGGCACTAACTAAGACATGCTGAAGACCACCCAGCTGGAAAGCAGTTCTGTCAAACTGTGCATGGGGATCCTGGTGAAAACCAAGTTGAAAGTTGACAGTATTCTTGACTGCCTTAGGCAAAGTATTGCCAGCAGGTCAAGAAAGGTCATTTTTCAGCTCTATCCAGCACTGATGAGTCTGCACTCAGAGTACAGTGTCCAATTCTGGGCCTTCCAGTACAAGAAAGACATGTAAATTCTGGAAAGAGTCCAACCTAGAGCCACCAAGATGATGAAAGTACTAGAGCACCTCTCTTGTGAGAAAAGGCTGAGAGAGCTGGGACTGTTCAGCATGGGGAAGAGGAGGCTCAGGGGACTCTCACCAATGTCCATAAACACCTGAAAGGAGAATGCAAAGAAGATGCAGCCAGGCTCTTTTCATTGGTGCACAATGCTAGGACAAGAGTTAATGGGCACTAACTGGAGCACAGGAGGTTCCCACTGAACACCAGGAAAAGCTTTCTGTGCTGTGTGGCTGACAAGGCAGTGGCACACACTGCCCAGAGAGGCTGTAGAGTCTTCTTCTTGGACATCACCAAAAAATGCTTGGATGTGGTCCTTGTAAGCTGCTCTGTGTGTCTCTGCTTGTGTAGAGGTTGGATCAGATGACACTCAGAGGTTCTTCCAACCTCAACCGTTCCGTGATTCTGACTCTGTGAGGTGAGAGAGGCCTTCCAGTGCTGTTACCTTTGGATAAGCAGAAAATAGACGTGTCTGTACCACTAAAATTGGCATGTCCATGCTCAGAACTCAGAGTGTCCTGGAGGAGTCTGTGTTATTCTCAAAGAATAGAGAATAGGTTGGATACCTGGCAAAAACAAGGGTGTGCCTTGATTTCACAGTCCATACTCTAGGATAGTACTGCTAAGCTCATGAATTGACCTTACAGTCAGTCATCAGGAACTTGCAAGCCTCCAAAAGAAGAGGAGAAGTGAACTGTGACTGAGAAGAGCATTTCTGCAAACTGGTGCATGTGTGTTTTAACCTCGTGTCCTCAGAGGCACTGTTCACCTAGGAACATAATTCATGGTGACACACTCTGAGGGCTAAGAATTATATGACTCTGAAGCCAGCGTCCACTTATTTCACCCCAGTTACACTACAATTATTCTGTCTTATGAATTTGTTTATCTGGAGGTATCCCATTTTAGAGGTAGAGGAGTCAATGAGAAAAATGGAAAGTGCATACTGCCCCACTTTCAAGATCCAAACTGACTGTTGATCTTAACTCTGCATTTTTTTCTTTTTGTCAAGTTGCTGTACATTCTAAATACTGCAGTGAGGTGTTCATAGTGTAGGAGATAGTTTTATATTACTGGAAACTTCAGGGATGATCCCTCTAAGGCCAGTGTTACTTCTGACTCAGGAGTGTCAGCACACAAGAATGTCTTCTGCCCAGTCATTGTCAAAAGCTGAAGAATTCATATCCTCTTATCTCTGCAATGTATCTGGCCCTCTGTACTTTTTTTCCTGAGACTTGGCAGATGGAATATATATTATTTTATGTGTTAGTTTTACTTTTTGCAGTATATGATTTTATCATCACTTTTTTTTCCAAGTTAGCTCGGCTATAAGTCTCCTGAGAAACAAAATGGACACTTCTCTGGCCTCTTAGGGAGCGGCTCTCTCTGTCCTTCTGTGTTAGAATCTTATTAATACAAACTTCAGGAAGCAAAATACAGTTTCATCTACAGGAGCTGTGCAAGATTGGCTGTGTGTTCTGTTAGACACTGTACAAAGTGAGAAACCACTGCTTGTTTGAGGAATATAAAGAGGTAAGGGAGTCATGATTGCTCATCAAGGCTCACACTAAACATCACTGACAGAGATGGGACAGAGATATTTTGACCTGTCTGCTTCCCTTGGCTGCTGTCCAGCCATGTTCAGCTCAGTTGTCAGAAAAACAAGGGCATGCAGAATGGCTGGAAGCACTCAGGGGCCTTAGAAGAAAAGAAGGAGCAAGTGGACTTCCTCAGGAGATCTATGTGAGAAAGCTGGGGGCCTCTTTCCATTCCCTGTCCCACAGTCTGCATGAGGAAGGGAAAAATATTGCAACCTGATAACCAATGTGATTAATTTGTAAAAAGGCTTGTTACAGAGGTAGTCAGATAAGTTCTTATCTGTTTCTTAATGATTCTAAGGCAAAAGGCTTTTTGTCTGAAAATCATCACAGTGGAGTGGTCAAGAGCTACATTCAGAACCATTAAAGAGTGATCTTCCCTTTCTACCTTGTCCAAGTTTTAGTTCCTACCTGAGGAAAAGGTCTTCCTCTTGGTTCCAAAGCAGGAGGCCCCATGGTATTTTCCCCTAGGTTAGTGAAGTATATAGTCTTGCATTTATTTAAGACATTGCATCTGACTACATCTGCAACTATGTGTGCTCACTGAAGAGCTAGATACAGTGTATGAAAGCAAATTCAAACTTTAATGCAGTAATGGGTTTGAGGGAGAATGAAAACAGCATGTTGCCATTCCAACATAACTCCAGTGTGGTCATATTGCAAGCATTTTTAAAAAAATAATAAAGTAGTGATCCTGTTTCTGTGCTTTTACTTTTCAGAGCTTTTCAAAGAACTCATAACATCCACAGTTTCACTGAGAAACAAGTGCTAACCAAATAGCCAAAATTAGTCAAATTATTTTTGTTTCCCCCTTTTTGAGGTTCTTCTTCAGCCCCACCACCTCACTTTCTCTTCAAAAACATGGGAAGTGGGTGAGGTGAAGGCTTGTAAGCCATCCTCTGGTCCCTCTGAATATTTACTTTTTCTCATCTCTTTTTTCATGGCACTAGGTAAGTTCAGAAGTCTTCCTGACTTCAAATGTAATAATGGCTGTCAGTGTGTTTGTCACTCACATTGGGATTCTCTGAATTTGCTGCTCAATTTTTAATATCAGCACACCTGTGGAAAATAAAGATCATATTTCATTGTTACTAAATATGATGCAGTGATGTTTGGCATTATAGATTTTTGTTGGCGTGGTAGATTTTGTTTGTTTGTTTTTAGTACAGTAAATATTGGTGGATCAAATAGTAAATTTTTGAATGTGCAGATATTTACAGAGCAAGACAAGTACTTGGCAAAGCAGTACAGCAAGGTTTTCGTTGTAGACAAAGGAAGAAGCATTCAGCGCTGTGCTAGTACTAACCTAGTAGATATTAATACTTGGTCACAACAATATAATAGGAGATCTGTAGAGTGTCTTGACATCTTACTTCTTTGTCTTAGCACTTAACTTTAATCTGCTAAAGTTTCATACTGGGAGAAACTACATAGCTTCTGTCATCCTAGTGCATTTCTGAACAACAAATTCCACAAAGAATGCACAAGTTAGTTAGGAACAGAGAACAAAAAAAAATTAGGTAAAATCTTGCGATTACTCTGGTACAGGTGAATGCAAATTACGTCTATGTACACATAGACTTATCTTTCAGGACATTCAAGCAGTCATATTTCTAAAAGGTTCCACGTAAATCTCCAATATAGCTGCACCAGCTATACATATTGGGATTTGCACCGGCTTTGTTTAGTTCAAAATCTGAGATCATTTGCTCCACACACATGGTTACCCTGATGACTTGCTGGTCCATACAAAAAAGATAAGTGAAGCAACTGGCAGTGTTTTACAAGGTTTTACAAGAAATCCAATTAGGATCAGGTGCCTTGGAGCTAAGGTTTTCTATCTTGGCACCAAAAGTAGCCAGATTTCTCCCTGGATTCTGGTTCATGACAGTCAGAAAGACATGTTCAGCAGCACCATACACAAAGTTTATAAAGCACTGAAAGATTTTTGCTTGGTTTGAAAATTGTCTTTTGTACATGTTTCACAGCTTCATCAATCACTAATATGGTGAATACACACTGGGCCATTTTCTGCAAAATCATTTCTTCTGTAAAAAAAGCTGCAAAGCATATCCACAGATTTGTAAAGATTCAGCAGAGGTTACACTATAGAGTGGTTGCATTGAACAGCTAACAACTTCGTAGATAAATTCTTACCAGTAATAAAAATGAAGCATCTCGGTTATAAAGAGGGTAACATGCTTACCAGATAGTCCCTGTTTTTGCTCTTCTGTTTAAGTGTTTTGAATGCACAGCAGGTGTTCACTCCAGAGTAAATGATCAGAATTTTATCTTTTGGCAAGCAGAATGCAGATGTGTTGAAAGCAGTAAATCAGCTTGTTATCCCACATTTTTTGTTACAAGTCCTTAAAGTATTAGGGAAACATATTTATAAGCCCTGGCTCTCACTGAAGCAGTGCTCTACTAAAATAAATTGGAGACACTGCATTTCTTGAACTGAAGGGCTCAATTTTCTGAGGTACCCAAACCCAGCAGGATCTGGATGTCAAGGGACTGAGTGAGAGTAAAGATGTAAACCTGGATTTTTTAGGAATGCGAGGTGAAATACACAGCTAATTCCTCCAGTTCTGCATGAATACAGACAGGAGTGTGGAGTACCAGCCAATGCAAGCTCATCCTTTAGCACCTTTCTGTTTTTTAAGAATCCTTTTTAAAACCCAAGTCTTAGCATTAGTGTTGGGATTTGTTGTAAGCAACTGGGTATTTCAACATTGTGCCCCTCCTCTCTGTGCCCACTGAAGGTCTTGGCATGGCTCTTACAGCTTCCCCTGGCTGTTGTGTACCCCATTATCCGTGGAGGAGACCTCAGCTCTTCTGATGTAAGCGCTCGTGGAGGACTTCACACTGGATATCAAGAAACAAACTGGAAGAAGGAAACCCAGCAGCCTGTGCATGTTGGTCATGCATTCCCCACATCAGAGCAGAACATTGTAGAGCAGTGATAACTTTTCTTAAGGATCTTTACTGTTTCTAACAAGTACAGGAAGCCCTTGATATAGAGGAAAGTCATTGATACGGACTTTTATGTGCCATTTTACATTTTGGCACACCTTAAAAACAGAGGTATAGAGGTTGTAATGTGATATTCTTCAATTCTGTTGCAGCACAAAGAAACCCTTTATGACTTCTTCTCCACGTGGCATTTTAACTGAAGAAAGGCAGGGAAAGCATCAGCAGAATGAAAAGGAGAAGCAGCAGAAGCTGTATCTGGTCCTGCCTGATGAACTCCTGTTTCCCTCACAGCACATCCCAAAGTGATACTGCGGCTGTTGTGTTGCACAGAGCTTATGTCTTCCTCTCCTGAACAGGTGCTGCTTCCTCTAGAGGAATTTGATGGGACCTAAAAGACTGATGATGTGTGTGTTAGCCACCTGGTGCAGTTGTGGACTTGTGCAGCAAGCAATGCCACAATTGTTGCAGTAGGCGTTAAATGGAGAGAAGTAGGAGTGAGTCATGAGTTGCAGCTTAGTGTGAGGTAGCAGGAGGAGAAAACAACTGGAAAAATTAATTACTTCACTGAGCAGAGATGCAGAATCCATAGCTGATCCCATTTAGTCTGACTCAGATGTTAAAACTTGGTGTTCTTGTTTCGTGCCTTGTCAAAACTATTCCAAGGCATTAGCGGAGGGTATAGATAAATGAAGCATAGCAGGCCCATGTGCTAAGAGTGGAATAATTAAGAAAGAATAAAGTACTATATGAGTACCACACCAACTTCAGAAGGGCATATCAGCAAACATGAAGCCCTGCACTTTTGTGACTGTGAGCTCGGTGTTGCTTCTGGTGGTTGACAGCATGCCAGCATGGCACCAGGAGTGCCAGGTCAGGGATCGCAGCCAGCATACACCTGGCACTGCTACCACAGCTCATGGCACCCAGCAAAAAGCCAAGCAGAAATTCCCCTGAAGCCCTTGACAGAATGTTCCTGTTAGCCAAAGTGGTATATTGGATCAGGCACAACTAACCTATGCTGAAGAGCCAGGTGGAGAAAGTCCCCTGTAGCTTTCTTACTCCCGTGTTAGAGTAGGTTAGCTTTCAGAAGGTGACGAGCATGGTTTTTGCATAGAAGTAAGGAGAGTGGGAAAGCCTGGTACATCAGAGGGAAGATTTAGACTGGATATAAAGAAGAAGTGTTTTACAATAAGAGTGGTGAGGCACTGGCACAGGTTGCCCAGAGAGGTGGTGGATGCCTGGTCCCTGGAGACACTCAAGGTCAGGCTGGATGGGGCTCTGAGCACCTGATCTACTGTAGGTGTGCCTATTCACTGCAGGGGAGTTGGACTAGATGGCATTTAAGAATCCTTTCCAACTCAAAAGATTCTGTGATTCTGTAATCAGGGGCATGGTAGAGACTTCAGTCTCCCTGTACACACCTCGTGCTCTGGTGCACAGAGCAGGTGAGATGCATGGGGAGGTATGTTATTAGCCAGCTATGGTGAACCTCACAGCAGCATCTAATCCAGCCTCCATGTGCTTCTGATACCTGAGGGCTTTGAGTTCTTCTTAATTACTGGGGACTTCTTCCAGTCAGCCAGATGTCAAAGCAGCATTAAAATCATTTCCAGAAGAGTGAATAAATGATGAAGAAAGAGTATCTGTTACTTGCAAAGAGTGAGTATGGAGCTAGGGAAGGCAGTAACTAATAACCTGTTGCAGATAACTGAACATCAGAAACATGATGCTTTTCTTGTTTGATTGTTTCTTTTCTTTGCTTTTTTTCCTGTCAACTTTTCAAGGTATTGCCTTATTTTCTTGCTCCTTTTTACTTCTCTGTGACCTCTGAGGCATGAAATATAGAAAAAATGCCAGAAGAAGTAATTCCAATGTGTGGAAAAAAAAAAAGAAAGCAACAAAGAACATGGCATTGAGTTAAACTTTTGTAGCATCTTCATTAGCAAAACAGTGGGGAGGGGATACATCTTGCTTTGTGGTCCCTTCATTTCAGACATCAAAGAGAAGCCAGTATCAAAGATCAAGAGGAGTGCTGAAGTGGGCCGTGCTGAAGTCAAGGCTGTTACAGCTAGAGGATCTCAGCTGGACTTATCCCTCTTGGTGCTTTTTTTTTGCATTTTGGCAACAGCTCTTCTTTCAACAGCTGAGACATGGAGCGTCTCATGGCAGAATGCAGGAATCCAGGGATGTGCTGTGAAAGAATCAAGTTTTAGAATAGGCTCCAGGGATGATCCAGACATCTGTCTTCTCTTGCTTTGATCTTCTTTTATAGTTCATCTTCTTTAAGTCCATGTGTGGATTTAAACTAGGACATGGTGGGAAAGTGTAACCTTGCTTTGTACGCTGTCTCTCCTTGCCAAGTCTGTAATTAACACCTAAAACTTTGAAAAAATAAAAAGTTTCCAGGAGGAACTCATGTTTAATGATGGCCTACAGTTCTTCGCAGGGAGTGGGGGGGAAGAACTGAGCTCTGCTCTTTGGTGACAGTGACAGAGCCCAAGGGAATGGCATGGAGCTGTGTCAGGGGAGGGGCAGGTGGGGGTTAGGGAAAGGGTCTGCACCAGAGGGCAGTGGGCATGGCCCCACACTGCCAGATGTCAAGGAGCATTTGGGCAATGTGCTCAGGCATAGGGTTTGAGTTTGGAATGGTCCTGTGTGTAGCCAGGAGTTGGACTTGATGATCCCGGAGGGTCCTTTCAGCTTGGGATGTTCTGTGGTTCTATGATTATATGGCAATCTGTCAGATCTTGCTTGCTTTCATACCTCACTGAATTAACTGCCTTATCTAGAGAAGGCATGCAGGAATTGTTAGGCATCTAGGACAGTGCCCATCATACTACAGAAATATGTAAATTTGTATCATGTTTTGTGGATATACATATGGATATAGGCACGAAACTTTAACCAAACCTTGTGGGTATTCCTTTAGATTAGTGATGCTGAGTACAACACCCATCCCTATCACCCTTTCTTGAGAGCCACTGTTTATTAATGTCATACCATAGAATCACAGAATGGCTTGGGTTGGAAGGGATTTAAAGATGACCCAGTTCCATCCCCCTGCCATGGGCAGGGCTGCCACCCACCAGCTGAGGCTGCCCAGTGGCCCATCCAGCCTGGCCCTGAGATCCTCCAGGGATGGGGCACCACAGCTTCTCTGGGCAGCCTGTGCCACTGCCTCACCACCCTCTGCGTAAAGAATTTCTTTCTAACATCTAAGCCAGTTTTCCTCTCTTTTAGTTTAAAGCCTTTCCCCTTTTTCCTGTCACTATCAGACCATGTAAAAAGTCCATCTCCCTCTTGTTTATAAGCTGCCTTCAAGTACTGGAAGGTCTCAGTGAGTTCTCCCTGGAGCCATCTCTTTTCCAGGCTGAATAAGCCCAGCTCCCTCAGCCTTTCTTCATAGCAGAGGTGCTCCAGCCCTCTGATCATCTTCATGGCCTCCTGTGGACCCACAGCAACAGCTCCACAATCTTCTTCCCCATGTCTGGATGCAGTACTCCAGATGGGGCCTCGAGAGAGCAGAATAGAGAGGGACAATCCCTCCCTCTCCCTGCTGCCACTCCTCTACTGATGCAGCCCGGGATACTGTTGGCCTGCTGGGCTGCAAGCACACACTGCTGGTTCGTTTCAAGCATCTTGTCCACCAGAACCCCCAGGTCCATCTCTGTGGGCTGCTCTTCGTGAACTCTTCTCCCAGCCTGTACACATATCTGGACTGAGATGACCCAAGTGTAACATCCTGCACTTTGCCTTGTTGAACCTCAAATCAGTAAATATTAATGAGACTACTGTGGAACTAATGGGAGCAGCTGCTGGGAATCCCTCCTATAAATAATTTGTGTGTGTGTGTGTGTGTGTGCAAATGTAATTAACACAACTCACTTTATGCTATTTTCTTTAATAGCTCTGGAATCTAACAAGACATTTGTTTTTGTTTTGGTTGTTTTGTTCATATCTTTTAGTTGAAGGATTTGGGCAGGCTGCTAGAAATCCCTGTTAGGTTCCTCAGCACTGGGACATTTTCTGTGTCCACTATGCCCAGAACTATGCTCTGCTGCTTCTTTGTATTGTGTAGAACTGTTTTGTGTCTCAATTCCACTGCACTGGTACGTGTCCTTCAGAAAGAGACTACTTTAACTTCATGGTGATTGACGTTTTTCATTCTGTTTATAACTGGATTTCAGTGCCAAATATAACTATTCCAAGCTTTTATTTTATTGGTGAGGTACTGACCTAGGCATGGAACCTGTAGCTATGTTTGAAAAACTTAAGGATGATTTAAGTATGTTGGCTGCATATAGAAAAATCATAGATTGCATCTTTGTCCTTTCTGCCTGTAGGGACTAACCAGGATCTGGAGGTGGTATAGAGGCAACAGATGGGGAAATATATTAACCATACTTAGGGATGTAAAATCCACTGGCTGAAAGGAGCAGCCTGCTAGTCCTGCCTGCTGTGCAGGGACTTCCCTGTAGTACATGATGGGAATGAAAGCCATGCGTGTTCCATCTTGAGATAATTTCTTTTCTTCTATTTCTTGGCAGCATCCTAAAATAGGTTGTATAATGAGCACTTGAGAGTGTTGTGATTGTTAACTCTGCAGTAATTCCAGTGCACTGACCCCAGAGAATTATCAGAGGTAGGTGTAATTATTTGTAAAGTAAATCAGGCTGGGATTATGAAATGTTTGCTCATGAAATTCCCTTGAAAAGAGATGGTGTACAGTTACATTTCCATTGACCTTTCTGGGCAGCCCTTTGACGTTCCAAGTGGGTGGAGGGAATGTGGAGGCACTAATTTTATCAACATAGGCATAGACGGGCAGTGCTGATGAGGATTTCAGGAGAGAAGGGGCACTTACACCGTGCACAGCAAAACAGCATGACTTCTCAAGAGGCAGCAACCACATCCACCTCACTTCTTTGCTTGTGGAAGTGTATGACACCCTTGTGCAATAAAGCAGAAGCTACTGAGAAAGCCAGTTGGTCTCCAATTGCCTTTTCTAGCTCATCCTCTGTCAAACAAGGGGGAAATGTCTATAAGAAAACTGCACATAGTCACAAAATGAAGGTGGAGTAGCACCCTCAGAAAACAGGCAGTGTAATGGGACTTGCTAGATGTATTGAGCCCACATGAGAGATGGGTATAGGTCTTTCCCGGGGGTAATTCCACAGCATGTGATTTGTGCTCGCATAAAATTCTGCCTCTGCAAAGCATAAAGGGAGAACGGATTCCCCATAGCTCCACACCATCACATTTTACCAGTTTGCTGTATTTTGACAGCAGATTAGTCTCCTTTTTTTGTCACTGGAGTTACAGCATAAAATCTGCAATAAAAGAGAGCGATTTGATATAGTTAGCGAGCACAGATTGTGCCATCACTTGGCCATGGCACCCATTAAAATACACTTGAAAAGGGTTCTGAGAAGCTGTGTCTTTCATTCAAAGATAGCTTTATAACACGTAATTCTAATTCTGTGTGCCTAATATCCTCAGGTAATCCTTGCACTGCTGTTTTAGAAAGCCATCAATTTAGCTAGTATCATTACCTGAAAAGGAATTTTCACATTTTCTCCACTCTACTGTAAGCAATACAGGGTGCAGTTCTTGCTTCACCCACTGCCACAGTCTGGGACTTTCTCAGAATGTCCCATGCAGCCCGGAAGCCTACTGAGCTTGATGCACTATTATACACTGTAAAATGTACTGAACTGATCCTCAACTCCAGTAACTCAGGTGATATCATACAGACTGTATGGTGCAATTTGGTGTGCATTTTAGTGTTAACATCCCCTACCTACTCATTTTTATTTATTTACTTAGCATAGAAATCCAGTGATCCACTGCAGCTCTTTGTGTTGCCGACTACAGGGGTTTTCTTTTTCCAGCCAAGTAATATTTTCAAAGGTGTGGGGCTGCAGCTCTGTCTTTGGTCTTTGAGAGGCCTGGATTGCTTGGTGGAGAGAGGAGGGTAGGAGAAGTAGGATCAAAGTGAGATCTGAATTCAAAATTCAGTAGTTCCTTGCAGTTAACTAATATTTGATTCTTTATTCAGTATTACCTTAAACTGTATAATTCAGAATAAAATTCTCTGATTCTGATACATCAGTGCTGGCAGAGGTAGTGCAGAATAGCTGTTCTAGAAAACATTCCCAAACCAAGCCCCTTGAGTTTCGATTCCTTCTGTTCTTTGCAGGCCAGTGTCACTGACACCCCAGCTGCACAAGATCCCATCCTTCCCATGAGCAGGCATCTAGACTCGCTCCTGGGGCAGGTTTGCCAGCTATTTTTTCAGTCATGCTTAGAAGTTTTCAGGCTCTGATATGAGAGATGGGGAATTCCCTCTGCATCCTCCATTCTGCCACCTTGCAGTGTTTACAATATGTCATTTGAACTCATGGGACTGTTCTTCTCATTTGTTGATGAATTACAGAGTTTCAAAAATATCAGCACTGTCTTTAAAAAAAAAAAAAAAAAGCTCCCAGACTGTAGTCTGGGTCCTTTTGTGTTTACTTCTTGGGTTGTGAACTTCTATAGGAGCTTGTTAGTAAGAGTTTCCACAGCTGAAATAGCTAGACATCTACTGCTAAATAATATAATATAATATAATATAATATAATATAATATAATATAATATAATATAATATAATATAATATAATATAATATAATATAATATAATATAATTGTTGACATTCTCATAGAGTTGTATGACTACATACAAATGTAGCTGAAAAATTATTATATAAAAAAACAGAAATAGTATGAATCTCAATGAAATAATGTGAGCAGCCAGTGCTGATTTTAATGTTTCAGTTATACAAGATCACAGAGGTTTAAGTTCTCCATCAAGCTGATAAATGGTAGCAAAATTTTAATTGCTTCCCACAGAAGGTCACCACCTACTGCAGTAGACAGAAGACTTGATGACGCATTTTTGACATTAATATAGTCTTCCATACAGAGAAATGGAAGGTGGGGGGCTTTTGATCTGATTAGAATCATAGAATCTTTTGAGTTGGAAGGGACTCTTAAAAGTCGTCTAGTCCAGCTCCCCTGCAGTGAACACTTACACTAGATGAGGTGCTCAGAGCCCTGTCCAGACTGACTTTCAGTGTCTCCAGGGATGGCGCATCCACCAAATCATACTCAAATAGGTTATTTAACTCTTTTAAAACATTAATTTGACGTAATAACACTTTATCCCAAAAAAACTCCATGGCACATTTTTCAGCTTAGATCAAAAGAACCCCACTAACAGTGAAATCTTCCTGATAGACAATTTCTGTAATACTTAAAGTTCTATGTGGGGGACCAGGAAAGTGCTAAAGACTAACAGCAACAAAGCCTATGTTTCTTGCAGCTGCCCTTAACAAACTGAAGCAGTATAATGTGTTCCAATAAACCATCAGCCACGGTAATTAAGGTGCTTAGAGTAGCCACATTTCACTGTGGCCACCAGCATTTTATGGAAAAAAAAAACAACAAAAACTTGCAATATGAAAGCAGAGAGAGTGGCATATTTCAGAATTCAGGAGGCAAAAGGCTCTTGGTAGAGGTAGTGTTAAACCTCCATGGGGAACAGCAGTCACAGCCCTCGTGGCCCAACAGCGATTGCTGGAAACAGCAAGGCAGGTACGGACATCGTGGGATAGGGTAACATGGCATCATAAATCCTCATGTTGGGTTCCCTTGTGTCCATCTCTGCTTCACAATAGCAAACAGGGCAGAGTTTGCTCAGAAATTAGTTTGGTCTCTGATGAAACTGGATGCTGGTCTCCATTGATAGTTCCCCACAAAAACTGGTTTTGCAGCATCTCAAGATATGACTTCATGTGGAAAATTGTTGGATTTCCTCAATTCCAGGATTTTGCTTTTTTCCTGAGGAATGGTGCCAAGTGAATGCACACTGCATACAACAGCTTCCTTTGAAGTTGGAAGCAGAAGGCTGCTTTCATCACATTGCTTGTTAGCAGCCTTTTGTGCACCATGGCGAGCAACAGCTTGGGAACTCACTGCAGATTGTGGAGGAAATAGAGAAATACTCTAAAGTCAGCAGTTGAGCTGAGCTGCACTGCAAAATCAGATGTCTGATGTCAGCAGTTACACTGTACTGCAAATTCAAACGTCTGAAGTCAGCAACTACACTGTATTGCATATCCTCCTCCTTAAAAATGGTTGATGCCTGTCAGTTATCTGTGTTTTGCAGACACAGATGTGCAGCATTTGGACTATGGAGACTCCTTCTGTGTATACCATACAGCTGTTGTAATAGCAGTTATTTCCCTATTATACTTATCTTCAAGAACATCAACTCCCTGCTTCTCATGCAGCGCATACTCTAGCAGTATTTCCAAAAGGCCAAGCACCTATTATTTATAAATAGTTCAAACCAGTAATTACTAGACTGGCTTTTGGTAGTTTTGAAAGCTGTATTTCAAGTTGTTTTTTCCACAGATGAAGATTAAACTTGATTCTCTCTTAGGAACTCTGCCCAAGGCCCAAAGTTTTGCCAGCACTGGAGATATAATCATAAAATCATAAGTGTTGCAATTTTAGGTTGATTTTTTTTGGCAACTTCCACAGGCAGCTTTAGTAGTTTTAGATCATCTCTAAATTGATTGTATTGTTTGTGTCTATTTTGAAGCTGCATCGAGCACTCGGCTGGCTACATTGCACAAATTCTTCTGAACTTCTGGAAAAAACTTACTCTAGAATATGCTAGTTCTCAGATTTTGTTAGAAGTGCCTGAAGCCACATCTAAATAGGGAAGTTAATTTGGACTATAATAGTCTGTGAATTAAAAGCAGTGTGGCTACTTTCGATTAACATCTTATATTGGCACCACTCTATGCATTTAGTATAATGGAAACCAAACTGGCATTCTTTCATGCGCAGTGAATAATGGCCTTAAAATACATATGGTCCTGGCAAAGCATAGAGAACAGTAATTGCTCTCAAAGATCTTCAGAGATTTGGCTGTTGGTGCCCAAAATGTTCTCCTCTGACTTCAGCTGGCTTCAGCATGAAGATCAGCTCACTTGCTCAGGCACATGTGCCCTTCCAAAATTTTTGAAACTTGGAACTGAGTTCTTTCAATAGGTAGGTTATTGAAAGAATTTCCCTGTTTAAAGATGACTAAGGAACTCCTGTAACAGACATCTCCTTGGTCTGTTTGTTTTCAAGACGTTATGACAAAGACCCATAATCTCCCTGAAACTGTAGGTCACACCTGTTTTTCAAATCACATAGATCAAGAATGAATGTAAGGATGAAACTAGAAAAGCACAGGCCCAAGTTTCAGCTTCAGCAAAGCAATGACAGCTCTTCAGGGTTTCAGTTACCCACAAATATTCTTAAGCCCTATGTGGATGGGTATGTCCTGCTTGTGGTCATTTGCACACAGTCAGTCAGGTTTGGTACTCACTCTGAATTCGTTTAGATGTGTGTTGTTGCAGCTATTACATTGGTGGTGGGATCACATCAGGCTATTAATGAAGGTGTATGGAACAGTATGGAATATTAGAGAAGTTATCAAGTCTCCTGATATTCCTCATGTGAGTGCCATTAGCTGTAATGAGTTTCCTCAACCGCCATAAATCAGATTGAGGTAATAATCCCTTTCTATTGATCAAAATCGAAGTAGTTTGATAGGTGCCTGCCTGCAGGTGGTAGATACGAGAAAATGTTTCTCTGGACACATACACAATAAGCTCAGGGATGGTCTAAACTGTATTTCTTTGTTTTATTATCTTTATCTGATAAAGACCATAGGTACGCCTACAGCCCTACTGACAAACTCCTGAAGTGCACACAGTTGAACAGCGACTGCAGGGAGGACTCAGGGGTTCACAGTGCTTTCATTGGAAAGCAAAATATACATATCAGATCTACCTATCCACTAGCTCTTTTTTTTTTTGGTCCCAACCATCAGGACCACAACCTCTGCCATTTAACCATGGTTTACGCTGTTTCACAGCTCACCAGAGCAAACCCAGCTGCTTTTCCAGGGTGTTGTTCCAGAGGGTCACGAAGACCATCCAAATCTCCCTCATACCTTTTATTCCATCTCCCTCATGGAGCCTCCATGTGCTTGGGCCCTCCATGTGGTACTGCAGTGAGGTAGATAACATAATGGGCTGCCTGAGCAGGCTGACCTTGAGACCCAGTTGTGTACTTGTGTTAATGTCCACCCTTGGTGAAGTATGGATATTTGGAATTTAGGATCTGTAAATGTTTAAATGTTAAGTCTGTGTGTCTACAGAAATGCTCTTTAAACAGAATAGCAACCACCCACACAGCGGGTGTGTGCCTGATAGTGACTAGGCCTGGAAGATTCGGCCCACTGAAATGAAAGATCTTTTCTCCCAACAGCATTACACCCATTTTAAATGCTTCACTTTTGAGTTTTTATTTTATGTTTATTTACTTTGGGCACAAAAAGAAAAACTAGAAAATTTCTAGGTTGTTATTGTTCTTTTGCCTGCACCAATTGCAACACATTTTGTACTAGGAGATCCTTCTGAATTTGGTGAGATTCTGGGTACGTCCTTGCAAAAGGTACAATAAATATATTATTACACTTTTGTAATTGTAATTGTAACAGCAATACCACAGTTCAAAGGCCTTTTCTTCAGGCTACAGTGCTCTGTGTTGCTATTTTAATAAATTTCACTTTGTGAAGACTTCAGTAGCAAGACAGCTGGGTGATTTACAACCACTGCAGCTTATTGATGTTCTGCCAGCCTATTCAGCCCATATGAGACAAAGTAACAGCATGCATACCTCGGGTGGCTTGGACATGAGCAGCACCTGCTCTATAGCTGCCAAAAAACACCCCTACGCAGTCTTACACTTTTTTTGCTGGAAAGTTTTCAGTAGAAATATGACTATGTCAAGTTGTCCCTGAAATGAAGACAAAATCCAGTCAACACCAGATTATCTCATGAAGTGGTTTTCAATGCAAATTTTTCTGTGATCCTGTGATCCTGTGAGGTTTCATTGCAGTAGCTTCTAAGACAAGTTGCATAACTAAACTGGGGGCTATCACATCCATGCTGCTGGTCACATCCATTACCAGATAACTGAGAAATCTTCCAGGACTGTTATTAGTGAATTACAGCATTTTTTACTACTGAATTAATGAGTAGTCTTTCTTTCATCTGGATCTGCACAGGACTTGTGGGAGTGGATTTGGGAACCATTAATACTTCATTGGTTCAACCACATTAATTTCTGTGTATATGGAGCTCATAAATCTGTAAAATGCACTTGCTTTTGGTATACCTGATTTAGCCTGGAAATCATAAGTGCACTATCTCTGCTTCTGAAGAAGTGCCTATCAGATGCATCACTTCCTGCAGAGTAACAGCCAGCCTGAGCCTCTTGGACTGTTTCCAGACCCTAAAGTTCCTATATACCACCATAATGCTACATGTGAACATGTAATTGTGATAGTCTCAGATAAATATCAAGCTAGACGCTGGGACAGATCCTTTTTTGCTTTAGATAGTGCTAACATAAAACATGAATGAAAAGCTTTTATTTTAGGGATGGAGGACAGTTTACTGGAGACAGTTTGCTTGTATTTCACTTAGTGACCTTTTGCAAATAAAATCAATGTTTTGGGCTCACTTCTAGCCTAATTATATGTTTGGAGAGGGAATGGAATAGCAAGAGACTATATAAATGTCATTGCTCAAGGGACTTTAGGGAGAGATCTTGCTTTAACTGTACGCAGAAAGAAATTATACCATATTTCATTTTCACGTATATTTTCTTCATCTTGGGCACTTATTAACGTGTGTTGCATGATGTGGAAAAAAACATCAGCACAGGATACACAGTCATGAGCATTTTGGGCCCTGGCAAAGCCATCTTGTGGGATCTTAGGGAAAGCATCTGCCTTGTCTGTTTCCACTTCTTGTCTCTGTCTGTTAAATATCTACAGTACCACTGATTCAAGCCATATACACACTGGAAAAGATAAAATTTCCTGTTTTCCAATACCTGTCACATAACCATGTGAAGTAGATACTTTGGATCACAGGCGATAAATGTACCATATCTTAGTCTACCACATTTCTTTGGTAATGGCTATTTTCTTTTGCTTTAAAACAGTGTGCGTGGTCTAAGTTTATATAGTTCAGTGAATAGGGAACTAAAATTATGGGAAGCTAATCCCACCTTTAATGTGACAGAATCTTAGCTGACATAAATTGAGGGAGATTTCAGCTGGATCTCTGCCACTTTGCATGTGTGAATTCTCTGGTTCATCGGCTCTTTTCTCTGGAGGAGAACTTTGTGGCCCTATTAAGTTTCAGTAGAAATGTTCTCCTTGTTTCTGTAACATCTGCCTCAGATGGGGAATGTCAGTCTGTTGGAACATCTATACTCCTTTTCTTGATGAGGCTGTCTGCTAGAATAAGTCTTTTTGTTTTTAGTAACGTGAACCAAATCAAAGCCTCTAAATTATATCACCTTATAAAAAGCTTGTTCTTGTTTTCAGCTATTTGAAAATGTTAACACTGTGCTGTGATTATACAGGACCCTACTTTATTGAATTACTCTCCTACATAGGCAGAAATCACATTGTTATGCAAGGCTAGCATCTCTTTCCTGGATCTGTTAAACTTCAGCCTATAGATGTCCAGAAAAAATTACTTGAAAACCGTAAATGAATCTTTAGCTCAGTATTATTTCTGAAACCATTTATAGATTGCCATTTACCGAACTACAATCAGGCATTCTTCCATGGAAGATTTGAAGAGAACCTGTTTTATTTCCTCTTTGAATCCTTAATTTGTTGCAAGTGTTTCACTGTAGAATAGTGGGATTATTGTTGCTTATAACTATGCATCTATGCACCAGAAAATATGCTTATTTGCATAAATGCTCTACCTTTTAGAGCTGTATTATGTTTCTTTTTTGTATTATGTTTCTTTTTGTATTATGTTTCTTTTTTTTCTATTTTCTTTTTATAGAGAAATACATAAGTATTTCTAATGTAGCAAAAAGATAGACTATGACTAGACTCTTCGACTCTTTATAGAGAATCATAGAATCATAGAATCATAGAATTAGCTAGGTTGGAAAAGACCTACAAGATCACCTAGTCCAACCATCCACCTACCACCAATAACCCCACTAAACCATGTCTCTCAACACTATATCTAAACGTTTCTTGAACACCTCCAGGGGCGGTGACTCAACCACCTTCCTGGGCAGCCCATTCCAGCGCCTGACCACTCTTTCAGAAAAGTAGTATTTCCTAATGTCCAGCCTAAATCTCCCCTGGCGCAACTTGAGGCCATTCCCCCTCGTCCTGACACTAGTTAAAAGAGAGAAGAGGCCAACCCCCAGTTCACTACAACCTCCCCTCAGGTAGTTAAACAGAGTGATAAGGTCCCCCTGAGCCTCCTCTTCTCCAGACTGAACAATCCCAGCTTCCTCAGCCGCTCCTCATAAGGCCTGTGCTCCAGACCCCTCACCAGCTTCATCACCCTCCTCTGAACATGCTTCAGGGCCTCAATGTCTTTTTTGCAGTGAGGGGCCCAAAACTGAACACAGTACTCAAGGTGCGACCTCACCAGGGCTGAGTACAGAGGGAGAATGACTTCCCTACTCCTGCTGGCAACACTTTCTGATACAAGCCAGGATGCCATTGGCCTTCTTGGCCACCTGGGCACACTGCTGGCTCATGCTCAGCCGAGCATCGACCAATACCCCCAGGTCCATTTCCTCCACACAACCTTCCAGCCACTCTGCCCCAAGCCTGTAGCGTTGCCTGGGGTTGTTGCGGCCGAAGTGCAGGACCCGGCACTAGGTCTTGTTGAACCTCATCCCATTGGCTTCAGCCAAGAGATCCAACCTGTCCAGATCCTTCTGTAGGGCCTCTCTAGCCCCAGGCAGATCGACACTTCCTGCCAGCTTGGTATCGTCTGCAAACTTACTGAGGGTGCTCTCAATGCCCTCATCCAGGTCATCAATAAAGATATTGAAGAGGACAGGCCCCAGCACCGACCCCTGGGGAACTCCGCTCGTGACTGGTCGCCAGCTGGATTTAACTCCATTCACCACCACTCTCTGGGCCCGGCCCTCCAGCCAGCTCCTTACCCAGCAAAGAGTCTACCTGTCCAAGCCACAGGCTGCCAGCTTCTCCAGGAGAATACCATGGGAGACAGTGTCAAAGGCTTTGCTGAAGTCTAGGTAGACCACATCAACAGCCTTTCCCTCATCCACCAGATGGGTCACTCGATCACAGAAGGAGATCAGGTTGGTCAAGCAGGACCCACCCTTCACAAACCCAGAAAGCTACAGTTAATCAGTAAAATTCAAGTCTTGAGGTCCCCTCATAGATCAGATCATCCTTACTCAGATGCTACTGAGATGGAATGCTAGCATCATAGAAAAGGTACAGAGGAAAGGCTGAGTCTGATCATGTGCTATCCTGCCTTCCCCTAAAGATACTTGGCATTTCAAAGAGAAAAAGAAGAGCTAAAGTAGAAAATAAAATCCTCAACGTCGTGGATTGTTACATCTTTTATCTTTACAATCATTTGCTAATGACTGAGATCCTCAAACGATGAAGTAATGATGCATATGTGCAGCATAAGATAGCTTAGTCCAAATGGCTTAACACTGTAATAGCAATAGCCCCATGCCCTGATACCTGGGCTAGGACTGATGAGCTCTGACTGTAATGGAAATTAAACAACAGAATTAGCTTGTGAAAAACAGTGGTGTTTCTCAAACACTTCTGAGATGCATGAGAACAGATGATCAGGATACCATTTGGCTCAAGATTATTATTGTAATAGATATAATGTAATATCTAGTGTGCATATACTTTTATACATATGCATACATATATACAGTATACACATATATAAAAATATGTATATATAATATATATAATGTATTATGTATATTGTATATATATACTATATGCAGTATGTAATACATGACAGAATATATATTACATTATATATTACATATTATGTATTATAATTGCGGTTGGATTTGATGATCTTGTGGTTGGACTTGAAGATCTTTAAGGTCTTTTCCAGCCTGAGCAATTCTATGATTCTATATTATATAAACAGGAGGTAAATCAACTTTTTACATGGGTAGTTGATGATAGACAAGAGGCAATGTTTTTAAATGAAAGGAGAGATCTTTTAGATTTGACATCCGGGGAAAATTTTTCACTGAGAGAGTGGTGGGGTGCTGGAACAGGCTGCCAGAGAGGTTGTGGATGCCTCATTCCGGGAGGTGTTCAAGGCCAGGTTGGATGGGGCCCTGGGCAAACTGATATAGTACTTGATCTAGTGGGTGGCAACCCGAACTGTGGCAGGGGTGTTGGAACTTGATGAACTTTGAGGTTCCTTCCAATCCAAGCCATTCTATGACTCTGTGATTCTATGTTTCGATGGTTCTATGATTCTATATAATTAAGGAATAAATGGTAGAATAACATGTAAATTTTGAAATGGGCAATTGAAACTACATGGGATTCCTTTCTTAGTTTCCCAGTAATTGTGCCTTTACTCTCAGTTGTACTGTATGAAATTTTTGTCAGGAAAAATATTCTACAATTAGTTAATTAAATTGATGTTGCTTGAAGTGGAGCAGTAACAAGTTTGGACCTAAAGTTAGTGGTGTGTTTCGAAATGAAGAAGGTTCCTTTAAAATGAATTTATCTTTGATAAAAGGAGCTTTGAGATCAGAGAGGTACCTTACAGTGACCCTAAGCAAATCTTGTCATAATCTTTACAGTAGTATGTTTTTCTGTCCACATCACTGAGAAAGGTAAATAGCACCTTAATCGTCCATATTGACCTCTACATTTTTGTACGGTAGTTACCAGTAGATGTTTCAATTAAATTCACTCAATATGTCCTACAGGCATTTCTTTCTTTCACATGACTAAAACTTTACAGGGCATGCATTCACTGTTTCATCTTGGGGCAAAGTAATTTTTTTTTTCCCAGAAGAGTTTAGTTGCAGGATTACCTTGTGTCTAAAAGGCAACAGGTTTTTATCCACGAGTGCTCACATCTTTGATGGGCTGACAATGGGACTAGATTATCTTAGTGGTCTTTTCTAACTTGAATGATTCTATGATAGTATGGTCTTCCTAAAATATGGAACTAGAATGGTTAATTAGAAAAGAAAAAAGGGAAGTAATCTATCTAATTGTAATGATCCTTAAACCTGCCAATAAGTAATTTCAGGATGATAATTTCTTCATCGTGTGAGGAAAAAAAGCTAGACATTTCTTTGTACAGAGCTGGGAGATTTCGTGCATATGTCTAGTGCTGTATTAACCAAAAGAAGAGTTTCAAACACACCAGAGTACGACACAAAAAAATATCATGTGTGGTACAAGGGGCAAGACATTAGGATATTAAGTCTTGAACTGTCCTTTTCTTGAGTTCAACTGGTTACTATTTGCACATAGGCTGCAGGTAAGATTGAGTGGGTTACCACTGGCTTTGTGTCTGTGCAGATAGAAAACTGAGAATGTTTATGTTCTGTCAAGCTTACAGCTAGCTACCTGAATGTAACAAGTGTGTGGGAGTGTAACAGCATGGGTAAAGAGAGAGAACAAACTGAAGATCAGTAAGGAGTTGAGTGGTTAAAAAAATGGATTAAAGTTTTGTTTTTCAAAGTCTTGTTCTTTAATCTGATTTCACGCAAAGTAATTAATTCACTTTCAGCTCTGAAGCTGTGTATGTCCTGCTCAAGGAGCCAGGAAGTTGTCTGTCAAGTTGTCTGTTCTTAATGATGATGGCTGTGGAATCCTGGAAATTCACACACTACATGGTAGAATTGGTCTTAAGAAATTTCTCTCACTTCTTCGGCCAGCAAAATAGTTGTTTCCTCCACAGCAATTTATTTATTTTAAAACAAAGCAGATTCCTAGGTACTAAACACCATGTGAAGTGAGTGAGACAGGCTTTGTCTTTTGATTTGTTGTTACCAGATGATAAAGGGCCAGACATAGGTGATGATGTACAAAAAGAGGGGGGAATCCTGTTGGTACATTTCCAGTCAAATATTTATTATTTCTGCCAACATCTCCTGTTACAGCCCTACTCCAATGTTCTCAAAGGGAGAAATATCCTATGAGTTTTTTTCTTTATTTTTGCCAGATTTAGATCTACCTGAATTTCTTCTTCTTTTGGATAGGGTCACATACACAGAAAATCAGTATTCACTGGATCAGCAAAAAGAAACTTGATATCTAAATTGGCTGTTCTTGCAATCTATTTAAGTGCATATTCTGAAGTTTATGAACAACATTCACACATTCCAGATTTAAGTGCTTAATTATACATTTTTAAAGTTCAGTTTAAGTTTTCACCACAATGTGCTACTAACACAGATAACTGTGGAGGTACTAGTAGTTATACTTTGTATGTGAGCTGGGTCTTCAGCACCATATTTTGGTGAGGGCAAATTTATCCTCTGCAAAATACATCACGGTTGAAATCCTGGTGAATGCTAAAATAATTTATAAATACTACTATTGTGATGTGGCCAGAAAGGTGAATATTTACAACAGAGAAACAGCTGCATACCAAGCAATAGCCTGAAAATATCTAGCATATTCTACAGTCCTCAGACAGGACAAGCTTTATTGATACAGTGTTCTTTTAGACTTTGAACTCTTTGAAGGTGTTACATGAACTACCTGTTTTGTGGTGCAGGCAAAGGGAGAGTGTAAATGAATGGAAAGAGCGTGTTTTGCTTTTGGTCAAGGTTTGCTTTCTGCTTTTCTTCCTCTGCCTGACTGTACTCCTCTGGAGTTTATTCCTCCCACCCCTCCCTGACACATCCAACAGAAGGCCTTGGCATAACCCTGTTACTCTGCTTATCACAGACACACACACCATCTGTCGTCAGAGGTAGGAAAGAGGAGCAATATGGAAGCAAGGCAGCTGTTGATATAACCAAAGGCTCTGGCATCAGTCCTCTGAATTAGGTGGATAAAGAAGAAAGCAAGAGGATATTTTTAGAAAGCAGGAGGCTGGAGAAAATTACCTCATGCTTGAAGTCTCTGGGTTTTATCATTTTAAAGTCTACAGTGAAAAAAAATAAAATATGGAAATAGCATCTTTCTACATCTTTCCATGTCCTTATTTATCCCTCATCATTTTCCCACCCTCACTGACTTCCAGTCTTAACAACTGGATCATTCAAGAGCTTTAATTATAAGCTAGTTCCACAAACATTTTGTTTTTTACCTGTCTCCTGCAGATGAGTGGCACATAATTTCAGGCTAATTAATAGAAAACAGAGCCAAGAAAAAAGGATGAAGATCTGGATTTTTAGTTGTGCTCAAAATCTGTCTCTTCCTGTTGCCACTGAAGTCCAAAGTAACTCTCTGAATTTTGGTATTGCTCTGTTACCACTAGTGTCCATGCTAAAGCAGCTGGAGATTTTAAGGCGAACAGAGGTGGGTGAAAGCTCAACTCTCCTGAGAATTCCTAAGTGGGTCTGACCTGGAGCTTGTTGTGATCAACAAAAAATCACTTGTCTTCATCTGTGTTTTCATCACCTGGCAGAATGCACCAGTAATTGTTTTTACAGTTCTCCAGGGTTCCTGCCTCTCTTCTGCTCTGGCCCTATTTTAATTCTCAGGCAGCACCTGGGCACTCACAGAGCTTCCAAGGTGGACCTTTGTTCCACTGATCTTTCCTGGTTTTCTTTTTTTTTTTTTTTTTTTGGCTTCAGTAGTGTTTGATTGACATTGCTATGTTAGAAAAAGTGTGCATATTTACAGCTTCTGCGCCCACAGCCCCCAGTGCAAACAGAATATGATGTTATTAGCTCAGCAAATGAGATAACAATGTATCACCTGAGGTACAGTTACTTTCCTGTGGCCTGCAGGAAAGGTTGTAGGGCAAAAAGCACTAGCAGAGGGAGAGCAAATGGATTGCATTTATATATACATGTTTATATGTTGCCAAGACTGAGCATAATGTTTATCATCTAGGTCTTGTTTTTTTCACCGAGTGCTCCACTGTTTGACAGCTAGTGATATTCATGAGCTGAGAGTTCAGGAAAAGGTACATCCTCAGCTGAGATTGTCTGCAGACTTTCAGGGATTATGCTGAATTGGGGAAAAGTTATTTAAATGTTGAAGATACTTCTCTGGTAAATCATAAATATTAACAATATTACTCTATACTCTAGTTTTCTAAGGAAATGAACATTAGAGTGTCATATGTAGGTGGGTATATCACAAATTCTAGCTGATTTCCCTGTGTTTCCCAATGTTTATGCCTTCTGATGAGCTTCAGCTAAATTTGGCCACAGGTCTGTTATCTCCAGACTTTTGAGGTTCTAAAAGTACTTTGTCATATAGGCTTAACTATCTGGAGAAGTAATACGAATAATCATGACTTCTTCTTCACCTTGCAAACTACATTCTGAGCCCAGCATTTGTAGAGCAAGGTAATGAAACCAATCGTTTATTATTACAGCTCATGGGTATCTTCTTGAGCAACTTCTTGAGAAATACAAGTGATAGATTTTTATTGCATCTAAACTCTTTGTTGTTAACCAGGCACACATTTTGAAAGAAATATTAATTGCTTCAGTGCACTGCAGATGAATGGATGTTGTTTACCCTGGTGACTAACTGGCCATATACTGTTCTCCACAGACTGCAATGTGTACAGTACAAAACTGATTGTGTCTGACAGTTTTGTAGTAAAACCACTTCACATGTACTAGTAGTCAAAGAACCAAATTCTGTCTTTGTTCCACAATTGCAACACCCACTGCAGCTGCAAGGCTGTAAGTTTTGGCACTCCAGTATGTAATGTCTCTTAGGTTTGGCTCTCAGATCAGAGAATCTTTGAATTTTAACTAGCACTTGTAATCATTTTGATGGCTTTGTTGACTTAAGTAATTACATGCTTGAGTATTTTGTTGAATTAAGATCTGACCTGTAAGCTTCCTTATTTTATCTAGCCAAAGTTTTCTGAACTCTAAGGAAAGCAGGGAGAGGGAGGTGATCCTACCCCTCTGCTCTGCATTGTTGAGACCTCACCTGGAGTACTGTATCCAGGTGTGGAGTCCTTGGTACGGAATAGACACGGACCTGTTGGAGTGCATCCAGAGGAGGGCCACAGAAATGATCCAAGGGATGGAACACCTCTCCTATGGAGACAGGCTCAGAGAGCTGAGGCTGTTCAGCCTGGAGAAGAGAAGGCTGCGAGGTGACCTAATAGTGGCTGTTCAGTATCTAGAGCAGAGCTACAGGAAAGAAGGGGGCAGATCCTTTAGCAGGGTCTGTGGTGATGCGACAAGGGCAAATGGTTTCAGACTTAAAGAGGGGAGATTTAGGCTGGACGTAAGGAAAAAGTCTTTTGCAGTGAGAGTGGTGAGGCACTGGAACGGGTTGCCCGGAGAGAGATGGTGGATGCCCCATCCCTGGAGATTTTCAAAGCGAGGTTGGATCAAGCCCTGGGAAACCCGATCTAGCTGTGCATGTCCCTGCTCACTGCAGGGGAGCTGGACAAGATGACCTTTAAAGGTCCCTTCTAACTCTAAGGATTCTGTGATTCGTGATTACTTTACTTTAAGGTTGAAAGACCTACCCGATTGGAGTGAGCACCTGATATGTATGTATAAATATGTATAACAATCTATAAAATGTTGCTCAAGAAAAGGAAAATTTTGGGGGAGGACACTGACAAAAGTAAAAAAAAAGTAAAAAGTAACATCTGAAAAGCACTTCTGCCCCTGGCAGGAGGATTTCTGGGAGCTTACTAACTTGCTTACTCTAGATAAGGCTCTATAAAAGATAGAGTTCTAAGGTGCAATCTAGTACAGCTTTAAAATAATTTAAACGCTGCAAAGTCGAAATGATTTACTGCACTGTTACAGAATCACTGGAAACTGTTGTCATGTGACATCAGTGTACCAATTCTTCTAAAGCAGGACCACTACTTTCAGTAGAAATAAATACTCTGCTGGAGTATTTTGCAAAGCATCCTTTATGTCAGCTGCCTGTGACCTAAAAGCCTCTTTCCTCCTGTACAGAGAGGTCCTCTTTACTCTACAGGTACCTTTTGCAGTTGGCACAATGGAGACTGAGCACCCGAGTGAAGGATTTTTGTAACACCTTCTGGCTTACAGGCATAGCGGGAGGAGTGATTCAGCTTCAAGCACTGCCTGCAGGCTGCCTTACCTGAGGTGCTTGCAGAGAGGCAGGAGCTGCAAATGAAAACCCCACTAAAACATTGTGAGAGCAGTGTTATGAGCAGTGTTTATGGCTGAACCTAAGCAGTGGTTTATCTGTCTAGGACACTACTGAGTGATGTAACTCTCATTCCTGCAGTCACATAACCCAGTTCATTTCCCAGATATACTAGAAGGTTACTTTGCTGGCTGTTTGTCGGTGAAGTGAAAATGATTGTCACTCCCTGTTCCATACATCCTGTTCTCAAAACCTTTTTGACATACTGGGGGACAGATGCTGAAACTGAAGCCAATAATACAAATACTAGCATTCAGAGTTTTTTGTTTGGTCTTCATTGGCTGGGTGGGTTGTCAAGAAATCAGTGTATTAATGGTATTTTGAAGGCTACTGAAAGCTTACTTTCAGATAGCTCTAAATTCTGTCATGTTTTATTTGGGTAAAAGAAATGTGAAGGGGTGATGTAGTGGCTAATAAATACTATTGTTAATTACAGAAGCTGCTGAAATAGCCATCACTGCTTCCTGTATGTGTCAAAGGCTATTCCTTTAGATACAGGCCTTTCTTTGGTTCCTTCATCCAGAGAAGTGCTACGAAGGGAAAGGAAGTATTGCAGATACAAAAGAATTTGTTGAGACTGGATGTGCCCTGGTCCAGGAAGGCTTCATAGTTTAGACAACGAAGTGAGCCCTGTGTTAGTTCAAAGGAAAAAAGCAAACAAAGGAACAACAGCAGTGCCTTGCTTTCCATGAATGGGAGGATTTGAGCATTGGTGTCGAGGGGTTAATTCCCACAAATCCACAGTCGCATTGCTAAAGCTGTGAGACATTCAGTCAAAGGAGACAGATATTTCAGCTTTTAAAACAAAGTGCTTCTGCAAGCCCAGTTGTTGTGGTTTAATCCAGCAAGCAGCTCAGCACCACACACCCCGTTGCTCACTCCTCCTACCTCCTAGTGGCATGAAGGAGAGAACTAGAAAAAAAAGTAGAACTCATAGGTTGAGATAAATACTTACTATCAAAACAGAAAGGGGAGAGGGAAATAATAGAAATTATAATAATGTATATATGTATTATATATATATTTACAAGCCAAGTGATGCACAGGCAATTGCTCACCTCTCACTGATCAGCATCCAGCCAGACCCTGAGTAATGGCTGCCCCTCCACCCAGCTCCCCTAAGTTTTATATTTTTTTTGCCATGACACCATACGGTATGGAATATCCCTTTGGCCATTTGAGTCAGCTGTCCTGGTTCTGTCCCCTCCCCACTTCCCTGTGCCTTCCCCCATCCTCCTACTGGCAGAACAGTATGAGAAATTCAAATACTGAAACATCCTTGGCTCTGTGCAGCACTGCTCAGCAGCAAAACATTAGTGTGTTATCAACACTGGTCTTCTCTGAGGCTAAAACATAGCATCACACCTGACACTGAAGAAAGTCAGCTCTGTCCCAGCTGAAACCAGGATGTCAGCAAATAGTGACAAGGTAAAATAAGTGCACTTACAGTTTAATTAAAATGTCTCCCTGCTCTTTACAACTAAATATCTTAGATGCACCCACCCTAGAGCCAGAAAGGGAAGCTTGAGGCTATCCCATTTACTCCCTGTAGTAACATACATACCCTTCATTCAGCAAATGCACTGCTACAGGAATTACTGCTCTGTCCTTGTTCAGGTCAGTAACCAAAAGTGCATGTGGAGCCTGCCCAATGGTAAAACATCCAAACTTTGACTCCAAGTTGCAAAGAATTTGCTACACCCCCACCGTTAATCATAATGAATTAGTGTTGCTACAAAGAAGCACTTCCGCAGCTTTCTGCTTGGCTTCCCTACTGCCTCTAAGGATGCTTGATAAGACGGAACCCATCACCAGCTTCCATGCAGGGATGTTCTTACATATCCTGATTCACTTCTTTATTTCATCCTTTCCATCAGCTGGAAAAACAAATCTGCTATTTCATGGGAGAGGGGCTTGGCTCTGGGCAAAAGAGGTTTAGGGAGATCTTGGAGCTGTCTCAGGACACAGTGCTTTTGCATTCGTACACTGGCAAATCTGGAAGAGGAAGCAATAAGTATGTCAGTGTAAAGGATTGACAAGCTGAGCTCCAGGGCTTCTTCTCATTCAGAATATCTGTTGGCTTAAAGACTTTGGTTTTTGAGGAAACTGGTATACTGATGCCTTCTTATTTCTCAGAGACTTGTAGAACTTAATTAATCAACATTTCTGAACAGTGAATTTTTCCCCTGGTAGAAGCTATTAAATTTCAGAGCAAAATAAGAATAATCTTGGCATGTTCAAGTTAGCTCAACTTTGGTATAGGTGTAAACAGAATGAGTTACACTTGTTACATCACAGGGGATATCTGGGTTATTGCAAATGCTATAATCCTTTTCCTTTGGATTTCTGAGCTATTTTTATTATACTAATTCTGGTTAAAAATATTAAGTCTGATTGTCAGCTCTAATCCATGCTTCATCCCTGCATATCTAGCTGTGTCAAATGCTATGGATAGTCTGAAAGCATTTAAAAACACTTCCACACTGTAGCGAATTGTGAGGAAAACATCCAAGCTGCAGACATTTCTCCATCTATGCAAAGGGAAGGGTTTATGGAGCTGCACAAGCTGTATTTAGCGTATGTCCCAATTTGAAAGCAGCTGATTTAGTTTTTACCCGCTTGTTGATTCTATATGAGGAAGCAGAGCACAATTGTTGTTTCACTGATGTGAAAAATGATTTGTCAATTCTCAAGTGTTGTAGCTTTTATTATTTCTCATTAACAACAGTTACTCAGCACTACTTCTAATAACTGTAATGGCTGTATAAGACAAGGCTGGAAATGCCCCTCCATTCCCAAAATGAGTGGAGTTGAGAGATTGCTGCTGGAGCCTGGCCCTGGCCTGTTCTCGGGCAGGGTATATTTGCTTACAACTAGTCTAAAGTATAGCCAGGCAACAAAAAGTTTCAGCAGGCTACTCTGCAGCTTGCAGCCCATGGTAGGAATGGAGAAAAAGACACTACTCTGGAGTTGTCTCGTGTTCTTAGGCTGTTTTGGCCCACTTTGAGTTGTATTTTGGGCTCTCTGTAGTGAAAATGCAAACTTACTATGCAAAATTGAATGTTGATACCTAAAAACCTCAGCTAACATCTCAAAAGTGCACAGCTGCTGCGAGAGGGCTTTCAGCCCCAAAGTGTGAACTCTGTAGCACTGCTTTGAAATTAAAATGAGAAAAATACCCCAAAGAAGGCTTTAAAAAATATGTAAGTTGATGTTGTTTTTCACCATCTTGCATGTAAAAGTGATTTTCTCAGTTTTCTAGTGAAAGCTAACTTGGGTATGCAAAAAGCTATTAAACCAGACTGTATTTTTCTGTTTTATCTGATGTTTAAATAATTTAGAAGATAGAAATAATTGGTGTTAGTATTTGTACTAACAATAAAGATTTTGCTCATTATATGTGCAAATGAATTACATGAGGTGCATAAAGGCAAGGAAGGCCTAATAAAGGAAGCATATGAGGTAAACATATTTCATTCTGTAGAATTTGGCAACCATATGCACTGTGATTTTCTGACATGGACTCAAGGAGGAAAATGCTACAATAAAAATGCTAAGCTAGAAATCATCTAGTTCAAGTCTCCACCTTCAAATTGCTGTTTAAATTCTCTGTTTCCATCTGATACATGACTGCAGCGGGTGACATCTTAAAATCTTCCTTAGTAATAGAGGAAAATTGAATGTATTGGCTATAGGGATGTGCATAGGAAGACCCAGAGGGTATACTGCATTTCAGTTATGTGGTTAAAGCTTAAAAAGTAGTTTGAATGCAGCACTGTTATTCATTGTATGTCTAAAAAATGTCTACTATAGGAAAAGCATGTGCACAGTAATTAGAGGACAATGGCACAGATTGCGTTCTGCATTGAGAATGCTCTGCATCAGGGTATGTTCACCCACACTATCATCTTGCTTGGACCATCCGCATATCAGATATCCACTTTATCACTACTCATCTTCAGAAAGACTTCTCCCTGAGAAAGCTGAGAAATTAGATTTCTGTTTCACCATAGTATATTCAGTTGAGGAAGGTTTTCCTTTGAAATGGGAATTTACATTCATTGTTTGGCTGTACAACCAAAGGAAATAAGAGATGAACAGAAGTAACAGCAGTCAATGTAGAGAAAGTGAAGAGTGGGCACAGAGAGCAGTGGGGGGATTTTGAGAGCATGTATGGTAGCTTTTTTGAGGACACAGCTATCACTTTCAAAGCACAAACATGGTTGGAATGTATACATTTGTGGAGAAGAGAGACTCAGAACACAGCCTAGCCACTTTTTCAAAGGGGCTGAAAGTTCAGGTTTCACAGTTCTCAAGCATATCTGTTGCTAGATTTTAAAAGAGCCAGGATGACTCTTCAGCATATGTGGTTTTAGCACTTTCAGCAATCCAATTACCAAGATTGTTCCTTATGCTTCCTTTTCCTTCTCCGGCCACCAAAGTCAGGATTACTTTTAAAAATTGTACCCATCTACAGTAGATTTATTTAAAAAATATTATGGCAAATACATTTAAAGAAATACATATTCCCCCATGCAGTTGTCACCATTAGATTATTTTCCCCAGGTTGATCTTTCTGGCATTAGATAGAGCCACAGAAAGGCCTTTTTTTCGTGATGCAATAGCCAAGTCTAGTCTTTCCATCCCACAACTGTGAATCAAACAAGGCTATGTCAATAATCTGGGTTTATTTTTAGCTTTCTGCAAGCTGTTGCCTCCTCCTTCCTGGCTCCTGTGTTTCCAGGCAGTTGGGAGATGCTGTCTTCCTCTCTCATAGTCCCACCTTTCTGCCCTAGTGGTTATACACCATCTGTTCTGGAATTCATGCTTGTTCTCCAACTAAAAGTAAAGATAAGATATGATTATCAATGGTAGATATCTTGAAACCTCAGTTTCCCTAGGTGAATTCTTGTGTCAAAACAGGTGACTTCAATTTCATACACTTCTTTCTTGTCTGAAATGACTAAGTATCGGTGTTCTGAGCATAAAACCTTTTATTAGGAAACATTATGAAGATCATGTCACATAAAAAGCATCATACCAGATCAGACCAGCATTCTCTAAACCAAATTTGTTAGCTCCAAACAGGAATTCCTGTACAAGGAATTAAAAAAACAGGGAAAGCATGTGGTGTTTGGACATGACCAAAACTTTCAGAAATAAGTGGCTAAAGTACTTACAAGCCAGAGGCAGAATCTTTGTGTTTAAAAGCCCATCATGGACTTTATTTTTTAAATTTGCTCAGTTGACCTTGGAACCTGAATATTTTTCAGTATTTAGAGTGCTTTGTATCTGGGATTTCAGTAGCTGAACTACAGGTTTCATAAATAAATATAATCCTTTTGTTTTGAGTCTGTTCTATTTGCTGCTCCCTAGTTCTTGGATGAGAAGTGATGGTGAAAGTTGTTCCCGGAGCATAGATTTCTCTGATTCTTATGTCTTTATGCGCGTGTAACATATCATTCCTCAGCTGATTTACTTTCCTTAGCCTGAAGAGGTGTCATCTGTTATAGTGTGTGCAGCTCCATAAGGACAGGCCACAGATGCACAAGAGAGTTTCTGTCTGTCATGGGTTCATATCAGGGAGACAACTCTTGCGGAGAATTCCTTCCCTAAGGCTTGTCCAGAGCTCTTTCACAGCACAAATTCATTCCAAATTAAATTCATATTAAAAGTGGTCTTAATGGTGCCACCAGCAACTCTTTCAGAGCAATGAAGGACAAATGCCAAGACTCATTTAGCTCAGTGACTTCTTAATGTGAGTCAAGAATGAGAGAACATCTTGGAAGGGACCTTAAGGATCATCCAAATCCACCCCCCTGCTGTGGGCAGGAACATCTCCCCCTAGAAGGAGCTTCTCAATGCTTTGGTGTTTCTTTTATATTCCTGTTTTTTTTTCAAGATGGGAATAACAATGCTACATACAGTGTCACTTTAAAGAGCAGAAGTATGCAAAATCCAGCTCTGCTTTGAAGACTACTTAATAGAGAAATCCGGGAGATTAGCATTTCTCTGACTTTAGTCATTGATTTTTCATTGCAGCTGCTGTGAAGTCATTAGACACAAGAGTTAATCATTCTTGATTTTTTTACTGCTAGTCAGTTCTTGCATTGATAATGTTGTATACTATCGATACTAATCACAGCAGTTCTTTTTATAGCTGTGCTCCATACTGCTGTGTAAGTAGTAGTGGGGTGTTCTGGCATGAGATAGAAGTATTGAAGTAGCATCAAGGAATTATAGATTACACTCACAAACTGTGTTAAAGAGCATTAGTAGGGTAGCATTCCAGTTTTAGGAACTGCAAGAAATGAGCGTGTCTGTGCAGTCTTTATCTGATCAAGTTAAGTACTAAGCTACACCACTCCCCTGCCTTTTAAGAGGAGTTTTTTTTTCAGATATTAAAGGATTCTCCACAGTGAGTGTGCAACACTGAGAAAACTGTTTCCTCATCAAAAGAAATTCCTGCTCTATAATTAGAACTACCACCACCTTATGAAAGATTTGAGGCCTGCAACTGGTCGTGTTCCCCAGGAATAGGTGCTGGGTCTGTTCTTGTTCAACATCTTCATCAGTGACCTGGATGAAGGGATAGAGCCCACCCTCAGCAAGTTTCTGATAGTACAAAGCTGGGAGGAATAGCTGACACACCTGAAGGCTGTGCTTCCATTTAGCAAAACCATCTGGGTTCATTTCTCTCACCAACACGTGCTACTAATAACATGTTGTTATTCTCCAGTGTGACCTCCCTTTGTAAACCTGTGTTCAGATGGTGGTCCTAGAACTGTGTGGTTCATTCTGCATAAAGTCGCTGAGGTCTGGACTGGATGTGTGCTGATAGGTTGCGCTATGGGAAGTTCATGTAGCATAGCTTGACCAATGGAAAAACCTGTAACACTTGTTCTGAGCCTTTTTGGCCATGAAAATTTTAAAAATTTTAATTTCTTATAATAGTTTGAGACTTCCTAAAAAATCAATTCAGTATTCAATGATATTTTCTATATCAAAAGTGGAATATCAATGTTTTGTGATAAAAGCACTGTCTTGTTACTATTTTCAAAAAACGATTTCTTGAAAATTAGAGGAACGCCAAATAACTTCAAGGTTTTTAAAAATACTCCTCCAAGAGTGGTGTCTTCAGACTGTTTAAAGATCCATTCAGAAAGCAGTAAAGCAGAGTGTAGTCAATTATTCCTCTCTACAGTTATGTCTGGCTTTTCAACTGAGATTTACAAATTTCTTCAGCCTCAAGCTGTCATCTCAGGTGATGCATTTCTTACAGTGTTAATGGGTTGCATAGGAAATGTCTGGTACCACAATCTTCAAAGAAGGACAAACAGAAAGAAAGTCCATGGTAGGGCAAAGGTGGCTTGTTTGCTGGAATTTCATTTGGTGCAGACCTCTAGCTTTTGGAGATCGTGGTATCTGAGGAGGGTAGGAGAAGTTATCAGTTACCATTTATATGCTGTCTGTCTTGTTCTGTTTATGAAAATCAGTAACTTGTAGCAATACTAACACATTCCCTGAAACAATGTATTTTTAAAACTCATCATGCAGACAAAGTACTGAAGTATTCTCTGAAACAGCATACTTTTAAAACTCAGTGCAGTGAAAGACTTAGTCGTTTGTCTTCCCAGCTGTGGACATCTGTATACACCAGGATTTTGATATTTACATGTTGCTAGTTACTAACAGCCCAGGTTAAAAAGCTGAAATTCTATTTTGGTAGGATTGCATTAAACAAGAAATAAAGAATGCGTTTTGTGAGCTCACTCTTTGGTATCTGGATAAAACTCATAGTGGGGTTTTGATCTGTGAGCCGCTAAGTGCATGAATGGATGATGAACATTTTCAAAAAAAGTGGGATGATGTTATGGAAATGGTAGCATCTGCTATGAGATGTGGCTTGTCCCGAGTGAAACTGGCAGCTATGGCCACAGAAAAGAAGACACTACATCAATGCTTGTGTTGCAAGCAGAATACTGCTGTTTTTCTGATGAGGTTAAAACCTGAAATGAGCTGGAAAATAGAATCTTGCTTCCTGGGAAAAACTGAGGATTTTTCTGCCCCAAGGAAGAACAGCCCTTGTGTGAGATTTGTCCCACAGCTGAAGGGAAGTTGGAGGAATTGAGAAATATGCTAAAATATGGTTGTTGTTCTTTTTTTTTTTTTTTTTTTTTTTTTTTTTTTTTTTAAATATCCTAAGTAAAAAAGCAAACTATGGAAGGATTTTCTTCCACAAGCTTGTAAACTCCAAAATACACAACAGCTCCAAAATATACAACATGAGGTAAGCAAACTAAAATGTTGGGGGTTGTTTTACTTTAGGTAAATCACAATCTTTATTTTCCTTTCAGTGCAGGTGATCACTTCAATCACTGAAGCGTTTGGCTTTTTAGACTCTCCTCAGTACTTTCTTATCACTCTGGCCACATAGTTCATATGTTGAATCCTCTGGCATCTTTTTAAATTGTGAGGCCTGTAAGAAATCAGTGTAGATGCAGATGAGGGCAGAGATCTATTTTACTAAAATCAATGACAGCAGCTTGAATGACAGTCGAAAAAGTTGTGTGGAATTTGCAAAGAATCAAATCTACTTGACTTTTACAGATGCTGGATATATCAAACTCTTTTTAGGTTTCACTGAGGTAATTATACTATTTTCCTGAAATATCAACACTACACTTTATAATTTGAGAGCATATTCTGGCCTGTCAGAGAAATATCAGTTGGAAAAAAAGAAACATAACCACAATAAATGAACATATTCTGTGTTAGAAGGGTTCTTATTGCTGTTGTTTACTGTGATTTCAAGGAAAAGGCTGAGACTGTAGGGCTAGCCTTGTGGCTGGAGGTGGCTGGAATAGGTAATGCTGGTGTGGCTGAGAGGGTCTTTTCTCCTTCTTCCCCCATCAGTCATCACCAGCTCCTCCAGTTTGTCTCCCTCAGACACAGATGCATCCCTGTATTCAGAATGCTGGGATTTCAGCATTCAGAGAACGGATCAGCTTCAATGAGAAATTAGATGCTGGTGTTTGGTCCTGCTGGAGCCTTGCTCATGCTCCCTGCAGCTGGCAGCAGGTGTTTTCTCTTGCTGCTCTTCTGTCCACAGCCTGAATTTGGGAGGGTGAAGGAGAAGCACTGAGTTCTGGCTCACTGTCAAAGAGGGCTAATAAAGCTCTTGTGTGCTGGATGTATATTTCTAGGATACTCAGCAATTTGCTAACTGTCAAAGGCCAGAATTGTACTTGTCTAGTACTGCATAAACTTTGTGCATCCACCTTTTAAAAATTCAAGATGTGTATAGAAATTTGTGTTTCTTATTGTCCTAATCAGAAGATTTTTCACTTGTCAATGGTTTACGGGCGTTAGGCCCGATTCCGTGACAAAGGGGACGGGGGACCCACGGGCCTATGTCCCGGGAAAAGGGGAAAGGGGAAAAGGGTAGGGAGATGGCCCTGAGAGCAAAGAACAGCGGCAACAATCTGAGGAGAAACAAACTAATTTACTAAATAAGATATCGGAATGCAAAAAACACACTATAATACAATATAATTACAATTTAAGCTGATAAACCCAATACAGAGAGAGAGAATGTCCCAAAATCAAGGTAGGCCTTACTCTACTACCGACGATAAGACGGCTGGAGAGCGAGGTGCTGCCAAGACGAGAGATGGCGGAAAAAGGGCTGAGGTCTCGTGATCTGCAAGTTTTTATACTGCGAGCTTTTATCTTTTCCCTCCGGCTGGAAATGGTAACAGAGGNTACAGAGAGAGAGAATGTCCCAAAATCAAGGTAGGCCTTACTCTACTACCGACGATAAGACGGCTGGAGAGCGAGGTGCTGCCAAGACGAGAGATGGCGGAAAAAGGGCTGAGGTCTCGTGATCTGCAAGTTTTTATACTGCGAGCTTTTATCTTTTCCCTCCGGCTGGAAATGGTAACAGAGGAGAAAAGTACCGTGGGGACTGTAGTAGTCCTTCT
Source organism: Numida meleagris (assembly GCF_002078875.1). NCBI lineage: Eukaryota > Metazoa > Chordata > Aves > Galliformes > Numididae > Numida > Numida meleagris. Next base: position 53,771,469 of record NC_034438.1, on the reverse strand, counting down.
CTTCTGAGAACCAGGTACATTCACTACATGATGTTATGATGTGGAATACCAATAACCGAAAATCACAAAACCATGACATCACTGAAGAAAATTACAGGGAATAAGATACTTCTCTGTAATCTTTTTCTCATCATTTATATCTGCCAAGACAACGTCCTTTTTGCTCTGTTTTGGTCACCCTCTGATTCTATCCTGCTTTTTGCCCATACTGGGAACTCAAGCTATCCCTACTGAATTACAGAGGGCACTTAATGTGAAACCAGGCAGAGAATGTAGTGGCTCCCCACTTTTTGGAATAAATAAATAAATAAATAAACAAATCTTGTGAAGTCACAACACTTGGACTAGAATGAAGATTCAGGATAACTCAGTCCTGAATTGTAAGTGGGAACAGAGTGAAACCCCCTCAAACTGATTCTGGGAATCATATCATAACATCTCCTGGCTCTGGAGACAGCAGTGCAAAAGGAGTTGTGCTAGATAAGATGGTTATAATTACTGATGTTCAGCTCTGAACACTTCCCCCTGCTTTTCAATGTGTGTGATATTTGAAGTGCATTTCTATTCAACTCTGTCTAATTATGACACCTTAAATAAAATGGAATTGAGGTTTTTTTTTTCCCTCTTCACAATGAAAGAAAAGATATGGTAACCAGCTAAAACCTTTTGTTCCTTACTTCATTTCAAATGAAGGTGTAAGTGTGTAATTAAGGCTTTCAATGAGTAAGGAATGGTTTGAAATTGATCTCTACAGAAAAAAATATTTCCCTGTATGTATGTGTCAATGACTATTCTCTCAAATTTGTGAGAAATTCAAGATTACTAAATGCCTGTGTTATGAATCATAAAATGATATAGGTCACAAATCAAAAATGATGTTGAGACCTCCAGAGGTCCATTCTGCCTGCCCCTCTTCAGCACATCCTCAGCAGGATCAAGTTGCTCTATGCTATGGCCATCTGTGTTTTGAATATCTCCAGGAACGGAGGTGCTGGGATGTTCCTCAGACCTTGTTCTTGTGCTTGATCTCTTTGGAGGGGAAAAAAAATCATTTCTAAGATCTCATGTGAGTGCCCTGTGTTCTAGCTTGTGCCCACTGCCTCTCACTCTTTCTCTGTGCATCTCTGAGAAGAGCCTGCCTCAATCAATGCTCTTCCATCTTATAACACTGCAGAGGACAACAGTAAGATCTTCTCTTCTTAACCCAGCCCTGAAAGTCATGACCATTCATAAAGAAATACAGGTTTCAGGGCTTTGATATTATGGTTGCTGAGCAGGAAGGGACGAAGTTTTCAGGCTTCTCTACATGACCAGAAAGGTGGCTGTTCTGGTTGAAACTTTCATTGTTCTAATGGAGCCATGGTTCTGCCATTTTTTGTTTACTACAATGAGTTGAATCTGTAAATACGACAAATGTTGCAAGAAAGGAAAGAAAATTGTGAGAGTTGCCAAAATGCTTTACTATTTTGTATTGATACAATGTTCATGGAACAGAGTATGCAGTTTCTCACATAGGAAAAAAATAAAAATCACAAACCCAAATGAGTGTTGTTGATGAATGACTAGGACCAAATCAAACATTTTTCAGCAGCAGTGAGAAGACACAGCATGTGTTTATACCTTAAGAAGATCCACTTCTGGTGTCTCATTTATTACTTTGAATATGCTATCTTTCAAGAGATTTGCAGAAATGTAGGGGGGTAAAATGTGTTAACCCAGCATTCATACAGAGTGGTCTCTACAAACCTGACATTTGAGAAGTTTTGGTTTGGGCTGACATGCAACTTAAAGAAGGATTTGATCAGTGTTTCCCTCAACAATCAAATTTTTGTAGTCAGTAGTGAAGAACACTATTTTTCACATATATAATAGTTTTAAGAAATAAAGACAAAATAAAAGCAATAATAATTTAATGGAGAATGTTGGACAGTTTACATACCTTAGTAAGGAAGCAAAGGCAGAGCAGGTATAGGTAACTGGGGGGGTTGAGCTGGGTGCTTTGTGAAATATGAGTACTAAAATGATATAAAATTTAAAAAGGCAAAACTATTGTGAAAGCAGAAGTCAGGAACAAACAGAGGCTGCGGATCCAAGGACTTGGGATAGAGGTGGGAAACTTCTGCAGAAATCTTTATAAACAGAAAGAATGCCTTAGAAGAGGTTTCTTTGGTAAACAGGAAGCGGACAAAAGCCTGGGTAGGAAGCATGATGCTTTTTAGTAGATACAAGAAGGCTCTTTTGGAAAAGAAAGTAAAGCAGCACTGAAAAATCCCAAAAAACACCACCTTACTTCCTTCTCACTGAGACAATCTGTGTTACTCCTGTTGCACAGGAAATAGCAAGAGTACAAGAGCTCATAAAAATTACCTTTTTTCTCTGGTTCTCTTACGCAGTTGGCTACTGCTGTTTTTAATGAAAAGTTCTTGCAAGCAGATATAAATAAACATACAAAACCCCTAGGAGGCTGAAGTCTTCAGTCAAAGTATCTCAAGGGAAGCATCTTAAAATTTGTGTTCTGTCAGAGTTTGGATGGTTGTACTGCAAGGTAGAGACTATAAATTTGAAATATCTTCCTCAGTCTTTGCTCTCACAAGACACAAATTGCTTCAGTGGTATTCATCTGCATTTGTATGAATGGGTGAAAGCAGCTGTCAGCAATAACTTAGCATTAACTGCTCTTCAAATAGTATAGTGTGCATTTCTAGATGGTGTAATGCTCAGCTGTGTATTTCAGTGCTTTCTCAAGTGAAGAATTAATTCCACATAACATCTCCAAAAAGTGCTATAACTAATATATCATCCATCTTAAGTATATGGATCGCCTAGACAAATTCTGTGAGAACAAATCAAGAAGGGAGTTTAAAGAGAAGTGAGAGCTCAATAGAGGCAGTGCTTATTTACAGAAAGATAGCTAGACTCATTCATTGTTGCCTTAACAGTCAGGCAGAGATTTAGGACTGAAGGACAGATGCTAAGCTTTTCTCTACCTTGCTGCTAAAATCTCCTGCTGCATGCATAGCCATGTACTTATGGTACTTATGGATTCATTGTTTGCTTTGTAGTACTAGCACAGAAGGTATTTCATGGAAAACCTGAGAAACTTTTAAGATTCATTGGATTGCATGTGGCATAGCACACGCACCTCAGGAACCTTCATGAATGCTGCAAGTAAAGCAAGATTACATGAGCTAACCCTGATGAGAAGGCAGTGAGATCAAGAAGTGGAGAAACAGACTGGAAATGTAGTCAGCATGACCTGATTGTTAAAACAGGTGTACCCAAGTGCTCTCAATCGAAGAGGCTGCCACTCCACCTCTGGTACCCCACATACAGAGCAGTATATCTGGAATGAGGAACATCAGAGTGAGCCGATGGCTGTATCTGTAGACCTTCTGTGGGCAGGGACTATTCCCTGCATAGCAAATTCACAAGTGCAATCTGCTAAGGAGGCACATCAGCTTAATTACATTTTTCTTTTCTAACGTGAGTCAAACACACCCTTATTAACAGAGGGGATTTGGATTGCATTTTTTTTTTTCTGATTATTCCTACTGAGAAATGCTGCCAAGATACTTTTTCTGCTGTGTCTGATGTCTGCTAATGAACAGGACAGCAGGGCTGATTTTCTCATGTTTAACATTCAGATCCTATTGCATGTGTCAGAACTGAAAGATATGTTGAGATGTTAACTCATGCTGACTGCCTGATCTCTAGGAATATTACATGCCAGTAAAGTCCCATACATAAATGTTGTAAGTGTGTTTGTGTTTTATGTGTCCCCTACCCTCTTTAATGACCTCAGAACAAGGTAACTTGCATGGGCTGGCAGACAGTCAAGCTAAATGAGCCTTTCTGGAAGGTCTTGAGGCAATTAACCTCTCATTTCTGCTGGGATACCTGAATTTGTGTGTATGATTGGATTGTGTGAATGTGGGGGGAGGAATTCACAGAAGTGGTGCTAGAACAACACTGCAGGTCTGTTATGTGAGTTTATCTAAATATACCCTTTTCTCCCCTTTCTCTTCCCCTTCCCTTCCTCCCTTCTCTTCTTCCCTTTACTGTCAGGAAGGGCCACCTCTGAAGGTCCAATTCAGAACAGCCTGGCACCAACACAGTCGGACATCAACAGCAGTTACAACAGTGAGTCAATTTGCAATCAAGGGAGTCCCTGAAAAGGTGTTGTTTTATGTGCATGGGGAAGGTGCAAGAACTCTGCAGTGGGCTTTGGGAGGAGGGGCGGAGAATGTTTGTTGACCCTAGCTCCATCTGGTTGGAGCGGTCTGCAAGCTTTTAATGCTTCACTAAAAGCATTGGGTAAACTTCTCCTGAAAGTCAGTGAGAGCCTGATGTGTGGGGGCTACTGCAATTTACCAACACAGTAGGCTGTAAGAGCTGGATGCTCCTCTGAGCAAACTGGCCACCAAGAAAGCTTAAGACACTTAACGGACTGGAGAAGAAGACTTTGGAAGATGTGCACAAACAGGGCTCTCCATTGAGTTGTCATTTTCCTGCTCTTGTTTTTCTGGGTGTAAGCACTGCTAGTCTCAGATGACTGCAGGAGTACTGGTCTGCTTTAGGACAGGAAATGATATCCTTCATGCAGGTTTGAGGTACTGCTTCAATTCTGTGGTGCTCCCTGGAGCACCTGACAGGGAAAATGAGCCCCTGCATGGTGTAAGACTGTCTCACTAATTATGTGCACACACAATGTTATCCAATATTTGCAATCCCAGCTCTCAGTAGCTTTTGACTGAAGATGCTTTGGAGGCAGCTGAGAAGATTAGCTACCCAGTTGTGATATGTTCTGCTCATGCCCTTGGTGGTTTGGAGTGCCTTGGGGTATTCATAAGGAAAGTTTCCTGGACCTTACTATGAAGGTACACCTGTAGTTTCAATCTCTAGGAATAGAATCTGGACAGATGATGGTGATGATTTTTTTTATATAGTTTCTACCCTAATAGTTACAGACACTGGAATTGTACTTGTGCATACTCTACTTGTCATCATACCTGCAAAACTTTATCCTGTCTCCTTCTAATACCTTCTTTTCATCATTTGTGCTACAGACTTGGGTAATGAAAATGTTAATCAACAGACCTATTCATGAGAAACTGGTCTTAATTTCAGCAACTGTTTCAGTGATTTTGGTCTGGTAAGAATCATAGTGGATTACTTTCACTTCTTTCAGGAGTGAATGGCACCTTAACGATGTCAAAGAATTTGAAACCTTTGAAAAACTCAGCGATAATGGTGGTATCAGTCAGAAGGCTTGGGAGTCTTAGACCTCTGCTGTATTTCTTATTT